>NC_054383.1:17450000-17802500 GCF_017654675.1 Xenopus laevis
CCCATAGGCTAACATTGACTTCGGTAGCTTTTAGGTGGCGAACTAGGGGGTCAAAGAGACCGTACTTCAACTATCGAATGGTCGTTCGAAGTCGTAGTCGAAAGGTCGAAGTAGCCCATTCGATGGTCGAAGTAGCCAAAAAAACATTCAAAATTCGAAGTATTTTTTATTCTATTCCCTCACTCGAACTAAGTAAATGGGCCCCACAGGGTCTTAAAGTAAATACAGGTATGGGGCCTGAATTTATTGTACAGTAGAAAAAATGTAGCATTTGTTTTACCCAGAATGCAGCATTTAGCCCACTTCCACAATTCCAGGACAGTTGAGACCACTGCGTGTGAAGCTACCCTACATAGACCCCCTTCCCTCTTCCCCGGGCAAATGCCCCTAACATTTTATTTACCCCTTGGTGCAGATTCAGGCATCGGAGTTAAAAGGCGCCATCTTCTTCTCTTCAGAAATCTTCGGAATGAGACCAGCATGACTGCGCATGCGCAGTTGGAGCAAGTCAACTGCGCAAGGCAGCAAAACGCACGAAAATTTCAGAAGACGCCCGTGAACTCAGATGCCTGAATCTGCAATGAGGGGTAAGTAAAACATTAGGGGCATTTGCCCGGGGTAACACTTGGGCTGGGGGGAGGGGGGTCTATGTATGGTAGGGAGGTAGGGTTTTTTAAGTTTAGCGTTGTAATGGCATCAACTTCTGGCATTGTTGTAAATCAGCTCATTGGTCTTAGTTTTAGAAGAGATGCAACTACAGAAAGTATTTGGGTTTAAATAACCATAAATAATGATATAATGTTATGTTGTCAAATATTCACAACTTGCATCCACATTGACACCTGAACACCTGATGACTGCCATGTTCTAACCTATATATGACTTGATGGTTAGACTCCACCTTGCATTTGGTGTAAAACTGAACATATAATTATAGAAGGGCAATTGGAATTTAAAGATGGAGTGATCTTATTTTCAAATGTATTAAAGTAACAACTGTACATATAGGCCTGTTCCATCTAGCCATGTGAAGACCTACCAGAGTTAGGTCTCCATGTGATTTGGTGGGACAGGCCTATATGCACAGTTGTTTTAATGAATGTGTCCCCCAAGTAAAATGCTTCCAAATATAATGTTTTCATGTTGCCTCATGGCAAGAATGCTCCTGTAAATAAGGATGTGACCTCACATTATGTAGAGTTTGAATTCACAACATCAATATGGTTTCATTATATAGATGTAGATAAAGACTTATTTATATCGTAAGGTGCATGTTATGCTTTATTATGTAAAGTTTCCTTCTGTATTCTTATAGAGAGCCTTTTAGTTGGAGTGCTGTACTTACTGTCTGCCATATGGATAGCCTGGTTTTTTAATACACTGTACATAGCAAATTTAGTACCGCTATAATATTTACTCTAGTAATTTTAAGAAAGATCTGATGAGAGATGAGGATTACATACATAATTTTCACCCTTTCATCTAATGCCGCATAAAAGCTTGCAGATCATTTATATTTAACACACAGTCATCTATTACTAATACTCAACATGATGCAGAGCTTTTGCAATTCATTATTGATATAAATTTTGGACTTCTCAGTTAACAAAAGAGAACTTTTCAGGTTTTATAGCCAATAATTAACTGCATGCATAGAACTCATCTAAAAACTCAATGGATGACGGCATCTCAGCAAAAATTATTTACGTAGTGGAAAATTTACTGTGTTTCTGACACAGATAAGTTGAATAGATACTGGGGAGGGGCACAGGAGGTACTCCTTTCAGGGTCCTCATGGCAGGGACGGCCTTATGAGAATCAAAAATTAGATTTGTGGGTTGAAATGGGGTTTGGGCATGCCTTGGGTACATTGTGGAAGATTTTTGGTTTAATGGGTGTGGTCAAAAAGATTAGAGGCACTTTTTTAAGTGGGCCTTCATTCAACAAGGCCACCAGTGGGGGGCACATAACCAATAGACTAATAATTGGGTCTGCTTGAGGGGAGGTCCCTGCGAACGTTGTGGTATGTAGCCTTATGATTACTGATGGCAGCCCTACTGGTAGGTATTGTAATATGGAAAAGCAGCCAAATTGACTTTGGTCCATGCTGTTCACCCAAGCAGATTCAGGCCAATAAGTGGTATAGTCTTATATATGGGCCAACAGGATCAAATTAGGTTTAGAATAACCCAAGCATGGGGTACAAAAGCATGGGTAAGAATATTCACAACTACAAAATGTAGTTAATTTTATTTTATAACTGAAATTATAATGAAGTGTACAAAAAGGTACATCACAAAATGTATATTTTTTTCTTTGTCTAGTGTCTGTGTAGCTTATAATACTGTAACTAGTTGGGGTATTATACTAAATAAGGAATAATAAGAGCTTACTATTGTGAATCAGTAAATATTATTTAGTAATAAGAAGGAAATGGGACAGTAAGTTTAATAGATAATAAATGGGCGGAATAATGGAAAGGCTGTCTCCAAAAGACTCCATTTTATTTAAGTAATCCAAATTTTTTAAAACAGTACCTTGTACTTGATCATAACTAAGATATAACCAATCCTTTGATAGCAAAACCAGCATATTTGGGTTTATTTAATGATTTTCTTATAAACTTAAGGTATGAAGATCCAAATTATGGAAAGATCCATTATACGGAAAACCCAAGGTCCTGAGCATTCTGGATAACAAGTCTCATACCTGTAAAATGGCGCACTGGAAATAGGTATTTAGGAGGATACACAAAAGCCCCTCGTGCTGGGAGCAAAATGCACACGCCTACACTTTTAAACCCCATTATAAAGGCAAACTGCAATCCATCACCTTCTGGGTTCTCTCTGGTGTTTCTGTTGATACAATGCTTATTTTCATGCTTCAGCCTATGATTAAGTGCCAACTGTGGATCAAAACACTTGGGCCTTCTGTGGACTTGTTATCTGAAGAAAGTTTTTTTTCTTTTACTTTTTTGTTCTGTAGGTTGGAGTTTCTGAAAGCGCAAGTCCAGCATTGTCTCCTTGTTGTAGGTTTGGAGGCTTGACACCCAAACACAACATTTACATTGGTGAGTTTTAACTAATTTATAGGTTTGGGGGTCTCTATTCTGAATGCATGCAACAGAATAGGTTGTAAATGTAAAATAAAATTGAATAACAACAATAACAATAATAATCTGTAGCTACAAAACAAACAAGAACAATTCACGCCAAATTTCCCTTCTCTCATCCAACAGCATAACCCTTTGCTATGAATATAAAAAATAGCATTGGTATTTCCCTTTCTATATTGAAATATTTCACTGGTTTTAATTATTTATCAACAACATTTGAACACTTTATAAAATCTCACAATGCAAAAAGTCTCCAGAAGAAAAAAGCAATATAAAACCAGAGTAAAACTGACGTGTTTATCGGTGCAATAAACACGGCATACATAAGGTCTAATGATTTGTGAAAATGGCAACTTTTGGCTTGATGTTTTGGCTGCAAAATCTCCCACACATTGCATTCTAACTGAACAACATGGTTTAACAGCATTTTGTTATGAAAATAAAAACGACTGAAAATGGGCATTATAAATATAACGAGTGTCAATAAATTTTGAATACTCTCATTTTACAGATTCAAATGTGGCAGACACAATAATAATAAGGCGCATTTTTTAAGGAAAAAAACAAAAACCTCTTAAAATAAAAACTTTATTATGGCCTTAAATCGGATCTGATTTTCAATTAAGTTAATATCTAGCCCCACCCCCTGCAACTGTTTTTGCATGCAAACTTGAAAATATTTAATAAATGCAGCATGCATAATGGCAAATTTTAGCTTGATGGTTTGTGATTTGGCTGCAAATTCAGCCACACATTTAGGATTGCCACATGTACGGTTTTGACCCGGACAGCCCGGTAATTTGAAGGGCTGCCCGGGTCGATCAGGATTCCCTATGATTGACGCGGTGACCAGCCAATCGTTGCATCATAGCCCCGCCCCCAACGTGGCCCAACCCTGCCCCTTTGCATCACAGCCCACTTCTTACTTGCCATAGCCCCGCCCCCTGCCCAGTCTCCATCTGGGTAAAAGGTGGCAACCCTACACACATTGTATTCCAGCTGAAAAATATTGTATCACTGAACTGTTTTTTTTTTATGGAAACATATACTGATATTTTACTACAAAGACCCCTGCTAGGCTCTCTAAACTCCTTGGTCTCCCCAATCACTATGGGCACCATAACCCCTATGCAGATGTGGAATGCAGCAAAGACTGGTCATGCATGCAAAGATCCACTCATTTGGCAAGGTCACCAAATGAGTGGATCTCTTCCTGATATGTCCACCTTGAGGGCTGATGCGATTGTGCACCCTAGGGCTCAAAGATCAGATCACAACGCTGAGAATACAGGTGGTCTAAACTACTGGGCCTGCAGTCTCTATGGTCCCCCCTTCCTACTAGGGGCACCATAACTCCTAAGCAGATGAACAGTGGTGGAGCAGAAAGAGGAGTCTTTCTAAGTTATGATCCAGTAAATCACAAGTTGACTTTTCCTTTTGTTTTGTTTATTTGGCATTAACCATATTAGATAAACTTTATTTTCTGGGCTGAAAAATGAAGAGCAGCGGCTATTCCAGTAACCAAGTTAAGGAATATATCCATTTTCCATGTAATGCAGGGTTACTGTATGCTGTTCAATGCAAATTATTAAATAAAACTTTTGGGTTCTTTTTATGCTTGCTTACTCTGCCAGGATCCCCTGTTAATGAAATAATGCTTCTGTCCTGTTAAAGGGACAGTAAACAAATTATAGTGTATTAAAGTAATTAAAATATAAAGTAGTGTTTTTACAATATAAATTATTATAATTTATATAAACAAGCTGCTGTGTAGCCATGGGGGCAGCCATTCAAAATACAGGTTACACAGCAGATAACAGATGCACACTGTAAACTACCATTGTATTTTATTACAGAGCTGTTAGCTGTTAAGTTGCGTGTGCCTTTTCTCCTTTTTATTGTTGAATGGCTGCCCCCATGACTACACAGCAGACTATTCTTATAGACATAGTAGTCTTTCTAAAGCAAACACATAACTTTTACCAAAGCAGGACAACAGTACATGATATTTTAATAACTTTAACTTTTATTTTTTAGTGTTACTGTTCCTTTAAACACTCACAAGTGCTCTCCACTTCCAGATGTTATTCTACCCAAGGTGAAAGACAGAAGGGACATAGATGCAGTACCTGGCAACATGTATAAAAGGCCTATGCAATGGCAAAGCATGCTGATATACTAGGGGGTTAAACATATTTTTTTTCCGGAATTTATTATACCGCGAGGCTGAAAAAAGTCTGCATCTAAAATCTCCAAGCTGTCAGGGTCTTGTAGAAGTCAATGGCAAAGGTCCTATTTTAATTTAATGGCCCATGCTGAGTTTCAGCCAAAAATCAGATTTTTTTTTTCGAATTTTGACCCCAAAAGTCCGGTTTTAGCAGGAAAATCACTTTTTGGCAGGAAAATTTGGACTTTGACGAGAAAGTTATTTTTTTTTTTCCGGATTTTTTTGCCCAAACCGATTTTATCAAGCTTTTTCAATGATAAATAAGGTCCAATAGGCAAATCGGAGTTTTTTTATAGAAATAATGAGATAAATTCAGACTTTGATGAATAACGAAGTTAATTTTCGAAGTTAAAAAATTTGAAATTCGAAGTAATTTTTGGATACTTCGACCATTGAATAGGCTACTACGACTTCGACTTTCGATTCAAAGTAAAATCGTTTGATTATTCGACCATTTGATAATCTAAGTACTGTCTCTTTAAAAAAAAGTTTGACTTCAATACTTCGCCAACTTAAACCTGCTGAAGTGATATGTTAGCCTATGGGGACCTTCCAGAGCATATTTTTAAGTTTTTTGTAATCGAAGGAAAATCATACGATCGTACGATAAAATCGTTCGAATCCTACGATCGTACTACAATTGGAATACGGTCATACGATGCAAAAAATCCTACGAATTCGACTTCGAATTTCGTAGTATTCAATTCAGTGGTCGAATTTCAAAGTATTTTCCACTTCGAAATTCGACCCTTGATAAATCTGCCCCTAAATGTATTTATTTTCTTAGGCCTTGGTTGCTATTGATTGAATCAAGTAATAAAATGCGATAATTACACTCAATCCACTCTTCCGCTATAAGGTCCTTATCCAACACATCAACACATGGAAGTCTGTTACTTCATCATAATAGTCGTTCGTATAAATGTATAAAAAATTCCAAAAAAATCTCATTGTCTTTATATATAGTTCAGCAGAAAACAAACAGTACAGTTGACAGACTAGGGAGAGAGTAGGAGATTAGATAAATGATTTATAGATATATAAGTTAATATAACTCTATCACCGCTATGATGGAGGATAAGAGGATATGAATATATTACATTCCCTCTCTTAATTTTACGGGCAGGTCTCTTAGCTTCACCTAGGAATAGTCGGCCCATAAAAAAAAAAAAGAAATCTCTGGAAACCTTTATATCTTTCTGTTTACCGTTACACAATTTAGTCATAATCAGATTTCTTGGGTAATATATACGTTTATATTAAAATACAGTTATAAAATCCAGCAACTGTAATAACAATAAACCAGTAGTCTGATTGTAAGAATATGTTAAAACAGTTTACGTTTTTATTGTCATTTTTTTTTTCTCCTGAAAAATACCACATAACACAATGTTTTCTTTTTTAGTATGCACGCAATAAATTTCAGCATCGAAAAATAAGAATAATTTGTGCATGCACTTTATTTTATGGAGCAAAACCATTTGCACAACAATTCACTCATAAAAGCTTTCTTCTTATTTACAATATCTTGTCCGATGCACGGCTTTAAAAGCAATGCTGCTGCTCCCTTTATCACTGGGATCTTATCTATATATCTGTGTCACATAATTACTAATAGCTACAATAATATTTTAAGATTGTAAAGGGATGAGAACATCACATCATTTCGCACCTGCCTTGTATGTTTCTGTATCATTATAGATCCAGTTTAATACATTTTTTTTTAAAGGTCCTTTTTATTTGGTTGATTTGCCATTATTAGCAATTCCTATCTCCCCCTTGCCCTTTATACTTAATTGTCATAAGGCACCATTTGTAGAGGAATAAGAGAATTGAAGGTGATTATCAACAATGTGCAGCGAGAGCTTATGAACAAAAATTTGATTTGGCCAATAGTTTCGCACTTGTCATTTTTAAAGTTTCCATTACACACATAAAAATAACATATTTTCACAACTTTTTGAAACTATATATTATAATAATATATCATTTTATATTTATTATATATATTATATTTTTCCTGTTTATAACTCAGCAGGGCACATGTAGGTCTGCATGTGCAGTTGCTTTACCTGCATTTTTCTTGCAGCCAGTTGCGTGTAACACCATTTTACCACTTCAGCTGCTCGTAACACCCCAACTTCAAAATGCACTCTTTGCACTTCTGTATATTTGCACTTTGTGCCACTCAGTCCTCCCTCCCTTCCAAATTAAAGGGGAACTTCACACAAACATAACTATATAAACATAATTGCAAGCAACTTTGCAATATACATCAATTAAAAAATATGCAGACTTTTCATGATTATTAATGGTTTGAAACAGTTCCCTAAGCCTAGCCCCCTGCTCTCCTGCTGATCTGTCTGACTACTTTGTTGAGCTGGCTGACTACTGTTACTTTGTATCAACAGTCATCTGTCCTCAGCCTGTATCCTCCAAACCCCACACCCCTGCACATGTGATTTCAATAAGGAAAGGAACATCATAGTGCAATGCAGTGAGGGTTATGTAGTTCCGGCATGCTGTCTGTAAGCTGTGGAATAGTTGTTACAATGTGTAACATCAGTGTTTTAGTCCCTCCTTCCCTGCCAGGATTTCAAATGATGCAGAAAGAGAAGAACCGTTAAAGGAGAAGGAAAGGCTGGAGACACTTGGGGGTGCCAAACGTTAGGCACCCCCAAGTGATTGTAGCGACTTACCAAAAACCCAGGGCCGGTGCTCCTATCGGAGAAATCTGCACTGGCCCCGGGTTATAGGAGCGAGCACCATGGAGAGGTCTACTTCCATCTTCGCGCAGCTGCACATGCGCATTCGAACTAAAAGCCGAACTTTAACTTTAAAGTCGGCTTTTTCGTTCAAATGCGCATGCGTCAGACCAGGGAAATGCGCAGCTGCGCAAAGACAGAAGTAGATATCTCCGTGGTGCTCGCTCCTATAACCCGGGGCCAGTGCAGATTTCTCCTGATAGGAGCACCGGCCCTGGGTTTTTGGTAAGTCGCTACAATCACTTGGGGGTGCCTAGTGTTTGGCACCCCAAGTGTCTCCAGCCTTTCCTTCTCCTTTAAACAGCTGGATTTCAGCATAGAAAATGGTATTTATTCATACTTTTTGAAGAAACAGGTAACTGTGATGGGTACATTAGGGGTTTCTGTGTTATGTTGGCCTCTATCAAATTTTGGTTTTGAAGCTGGAGTTCTCCTTTAAGCACTGATGTGCCGATCTATGCAGGGGAAACCTGGAGTTACCACCACCTTTCGACCAGGCGGTAGCTCCAGGGATCCCCTTAATGCCCTGCATAAATCCCCACAAGAATAGGTTGCACATGTCATTCACACACAAACACCGGAAATTACACCAGCAAACTATGGAAACGACACGAGACAGACTTCAAAAATAGTCAGCCCATCTGCACTAAAATTGCTACAAAGCACACAAGAAGTTGTGTTGAATTTGCCGAATCAGATAGAACTGTGATAGCCCCAGCACAACTGAGTAAGTTATACTAAATATAACCCAGGCATGTCAGGCATATGCATGATCTTTAAAGGGCTATTTCATCTTTAAACAAATTTATAGTATGATGTATACAGTGGTTTTCTGAAACAAAACTCACCAAATTCAAACGTGTGTTTATTTAATAAAAAAACTTTGAATCATAAAAACTCTGTGTAAAAACATTTGAACACAGAGAAATCCAATTCTACCCTTCTTTTTCACTGAGCTGCCAAATTTTGAATTAATTAGATTCTAATGTTCTAATGCAATTTCCATAGACTTTTACATGAACTCACCAGTCACATTTTTATATTTCTGTGTTTAGTTTGAAGTTTGGAAACCCAAATACAAATTCACATCTTTTGTAGCTAATTTGAATGTTGAAAAATCAGTCTCTTAGCTATTTGTTCAGCAGCTCCAAATGACCCTAGCAGCCCAGTGGTATGAAAGAAAGATTGGAAAAGGCCTGAACAGAAAGATAAGTAACAGTGACGGGTGTCCCGTTTTGCGAAACAGCAAAAAAATTTGCAAAACGGTGACAAATTCGCAAAACACATCAATGTCAATGGGTGTCAAAATAATTTTGACGCAAGCGACAATCTTTGTACATGCAACTATTTTGTACAAATGCATGAAAGTCAATGGGCGTTTGAATAATTCTAACGAGCGGAAATCTGCACCAATTTTGACGCACAAATTTGTTTCTCGTCCGGAAAATTTTCAATGCAGTTTCGCGAAACAATTTGCAGGTGGCGAAATGCCAAAATTCAGCGTGAATCCATACCTGGCGAATACATTTGTACATCACTAACTTAACTAAGTAGTAACAATAACATTGTAGCCTCAAAGTGTCACTGTTTTTTTGGCTGCTGGGGTTATTGACACCCCCATTTGCAGAACTAGGAAGCGATAATGAAAAAAAACTAAAATAAATTTAAAAAAAATAAAGACCTATTGAAAACTTGCTAAGAAAATGATATTCTATTACATACAAAAGGTTAACTTGAAGTTGAACTACCCCTTTAATTAGTTTGGTTTCAGCTCCTTCAGTCCTGTGCATGAAAATCTTGGTATCTTCAAGCAAATGAGATACTCTGGTTATTACATGATGTTATGTGCTGAGCTAATGACTTCATGTGCCTAAAGCTGGTAACAGTACAGCTGAGTGTGTGTCACTCCAAAATACTTCAGCCAAACAAACTGCTGGCTTTAGCTGCATTAAAGGCTAATGGCTGAATCAGTCGGACAAAAGCCTAAATATTTGACAGTGCTGCCAAGAGAAGCTGGAACTAGAATTGGGTATGGGCTTCCAGAACAGAGATGGGAAGACCGTCTCTCTCGGGACAGAGAAGACAGGAAACACAAAGTAAGATATCCTTAAGCTGTTGAGTTGAGAAGACCATAAAACACCCCATTGTGTATTATTTAATAAAGAAACGGTATTTAACTAATGTTGAGATAAATTCCTCCATTAAATTGCTGGATCCATAATGTTACAAGATATATATATATGATACAGACTTGGCTCATTCCGGTCTTTCTATATCCATCTCCTCTTTCGTGGACACCAGCCATGTGTTTTTAGATCCTTGCCTTATCTTCCCATTGTGTTAGATTACCCTCTAATATTGTCTACAATTTAAATGTAATGGTTCTGACTGCTGAATGAAAAGTTGGCATTTAAAAAAATATTTTTAATATTTTTAATGGACCTAATTCTTTGATATATCTAAGCTCTTTACTGCATTACATTGCATGTGCCCCATCTATCAATAAAACAGCTTACATAAAGTAAAAAAAATAAATAACATAGTTATAAAAAAAAAATCTAAATTCATAAAAAAAGAAGAAAACAGGTCAAGGTCACAGTTCTTAAATAGCCTATCCTTAGTAATTGCAGGTGATTTAGTAGCGTGCTTTCATATGACCAGCAGCACAATCCCACAAAGGGATTTGCATCATCTTCAAAAAATGTGTTTCTAAGCTATTTGCAGAGTGGAATATTGCTAGACTGCAGAAATATCAAACTGCACATACAGAAATACATTCCAGTTTTTATTACTGTCTTAACAATGCGGAGTAGAGGCTTCTTGTTTCATTGACATAAGTAAGCACATTTGAAATACGCTGCAATATAAGGAGCATTAAAATTGCTCAACATACAGACTTTGCAAAGTACAGGGCTCATTTACAAACATTACAGGGTGATGAGTGAGTGTATTTCAGAGACAAATATTTTCCTGCTCTGAGTCCATTTGTGCAGCCTGGAGCCTGCATATAATTGGATCCTCTACAAAATGTGCTCTCCCTCCCACAGCATATGCTAAGAATGCCCTCGGAACCTGCTACTTGTTGCTTATGACACAAGCTTAGAACGCCGCTCAATTGGCAAAAATCATTAGCAGAAGCCAAACTGTAATAGAATTTGGCTCTTTTCCTATAATTTTGAAGAATAAAAAAAACTGATCTTTTTAGATTATGCCAATTGAAGGGGTGAACAGCATAAAAGTAGAGCGCTCTAGAGTTTAAGCTGGCCATGCACTTTACAATTGTAACCCTTTCGACACGTTGTTACACTCCACATGTGGCCTTACCGGATGGCATGGGGCAAACCTGAGCCACTCCACAGTGGTAGTGGGAGAGACTGGGTACCTAGTGCTTACTAGCGCAGTGCCTCCACCCAGCGGGATCCGGGAATGCACCTACGAATGGCCCCCATTAGGAATACAGTAATAACACACACACAGTACTGGTTAAACTGAATAATGGTTTATCTAAAATAAATGGGCACCTAATACATGCAGAACTCCTAACCAGTGGCAATAGGGCCTCACTAACTAATTTGCTTGCACAATCTGTCTAGCTAATTAAAGAAGTCAAAGTCCTTTAATGTATTTTCCCCAAACAGTTTCTGTATCTTCAAGCGCTTCTTTAGGGTACTGTCCCTTTAAACAGGATACTCACTCCACAGATGCTTTACTCTGTCCATGTGGTTCTCTCTGCCAGCTTTTCTCTTCTGCCAGGATCTGCAACTTCCTCTTCCTGCCAACCACTCACTAGCTGCTGTGTCACTTCCTGCTGCACTGAGATAACTGCTGGTTGCTAGGTAACAACTTACAGCACACAAACACAGGTTCTATGTTTGATCTCTTACAGGGATAAGTGCAATAGTTTTACACTAATTCCCTACATGATCTTTGCCAAATGTGGACACCTACATGCAGGTCCAAAGTGGGCCAATCCAATTGTCAAGCCCCTAGGACCCCATCAACCTGCCTATGGGATTTTCAAACCTACCTGATAGATATCTGGCCCATTAGACAGATATTTAATGGGGAGGGCGTCAAGAAGGGCCTACACCGGCAAAGAAGCTGCCGACTCGGTCTGTAGGATCCCAATTGGCAGCATAGATCTGCCTGCCGTGTATGGCCAGACATGGATCTTTTTTGTCATAATTTTTTTTCTGTAGCAATATTTCAATATCTCTTCCTATTCACCCTATTTTCTATTTACACATTCTCATTTACCCAACTGATCAAATGTTGGCAATGTTGGTATTTTCTGAAATGTACCACTGCAGGGGCAAAAAAAAAAAAAACACATCCAAGTTTTCCAATTAAAATTAAATACAAAAAAAACAATAAAGAATTAAAAAAAATGTTAACTAAAATTGGGCAAGCTTCTGTAAAAATCCATTGGGAAGCTACTTTATTTTTCATTTTATAATAAAGTGGACAGTATGCTTGTTGTTGCAGTCAAGTTTTTTTTCCCTTAACCTAAGCAGTTGTTTTTCTGATTTCAGTTCTTTCATAAATATGCTAGCAATTAATAGAAAACATTGCAGTCATGAATAAAACTTGATTGAGTCTGATTGTCATTTTATTCATTTTTTTTATGATTAATAAATCAGATTCCCAGGCTCATCTATCATGTATGGAGCAACTTATCCTGTCTGCAAACACTGCCCCGCTTACATATTTTGAGGTATATGCCCTAATCTTTTTTTTTTAAAAAAAATCTGTGAATGACCCAGCATAAGTGTTTTCGACAGAGGTCCTCTAAAATATTAATGAATGTTTATTCCTACCTGTGTTGAGGTTCCCCCCACAACCTGCCTCCTGGGCATAATAGACGATATTGTACCCCTACTAATCCGAAAACGCTGGTTATTATGAAATGGATGCGTCCCAATTCACCTACACTCGAACAATGGTGTGACCTAGTAAATGCTACACTGCCTTCAATCAAACAAACATATAATGCTTGGGGTGCTCCTAAGATGCTCAAGAAAATATGGTCACCATGGTTGGAGATCAAACTTCATTTGCCTCTAACAGACTTCTCACCTCATTCATGCGATTCCTTATGCACCTGTAGACACGGTGAAATAGAATAATTTCATCAGTCACTTTTCACTAAATGTGCCCAATTACCATGTAAGTGTTGATTTGTTTTGGTTTTTTTTTGCACAATAAATAAAATAAAAATAAAAAAACAACAAAATAACCCCCACTGTGAAACATATATACAAGGCCACTGGGACAAAAGTACTGGTTTTGTCATCATGGTCAATGCTTATTCATTTTCAATGCACTAGGAAAAAATAAAAAATAAAGGTGGGCTTAAACATTGCATCACTCATTGCTTTTGGCCGTCATATGCAAGTAACTGCTGACAGACATGTGCTCACTGTGTGTTAATCTGCCAGACTCCAGACAAACAATGACAAAAAGAAGATGAAAGATAACGTAATACATCAAGAAAAGTCTGTCTGTTTATCTTTAGTAACTGAAGGAAAAATATGATCGGGAAATCACTACTCTCAGAATATACCAGCTACACAGGAGCTATGAGAAACCAGGGTAGTACAACAGAGATACATAAAGTCCCTTTCTTTGATAATATGCAGGGAACCCCCAAACATAAGACATAGGAGCTTGTCTATCTCATATACCAAATAGGCTTTTAAATGAATCAATATACATTATGTCTAAAGCTGACACAAATGACAATATGAGCTGCAAACTTGTCTCCTCCAGACTCAGAGGGTAGCTTATTGGTTGCTTGTATGGGCCCTCACCAGAAGCCTACCCTACCGATAACTGCCCATATATCTATGGAACAGTTCCAGCTCCAAGTGTCCAAGCTAGCATAATGATCCTTTAACTGGCAAACAACTTTATCAGCTAAGATGCCTAGTAAGTGTGTGTTAAAGTCAGGGCCTTATGTGCATGCCCATATTAATTGAGGCAAATAAGTAAAAGGCCAATTAAACTCCAAACCTGCATTCTTTTGTGATAAAATGTGTGCCCAAGAGTGAGCCATTTGGTGCACCTACAGAAAGCGGCAGATGCTCCAAAGTGGGTGAATTTTGAAGGACACACAAGAGTGTGACGGGTAGGAGGAATAATAAATAGTGGACAGTCAACAGCAGGGTAGAGGATTGCATGGAGAAAGCTACCAATTTCAAGAGTATTTGTGAATTATAGGGAGTCTATAACAAAGTGAATTTTGACAAGACATTCTATTACTGTAGCTTGCAAGCAAATACTTGAAAACGCAAAACTGGCTTTTAGGCAGAATTTTATCAGACGTAATAATGACATTAAGAAAGTTGAGTGCAAAGCAACACTTGATTAGAGAGAACACATAGTACATTATGATACACACAGTTTTTGTGCTATTTATTACCCTCTTTTGTATGTTACTTTGGGGGGTACTGGACAAATAACATACACCACCAAAGTTATGTGCTTTTAAAGTGTGGTATTTAATACAGTAATGATGACCCCCACAAACCTCAACTCTGATCTCAAAATACACTCTTCCACCTTGCCTATACTTTGCCCTTTGCCTCTCCAGTACTCTTACAACCTAACCTCATTCCAGATGACGGCTTTTGTCTCTTTCCTCCAAACCCACCTATTTCAATAAGCCTATTAATACAACCAGGGTTATCACAAGTCAACTCTTTTTAACAACTTCTAAATTAATTGTTATCCATCTCTCTTAGACGCTAAGTTTTTGGGGACATTTGTCTCTAATCCTATTTTTTTATCCGGAAACCCTTGTTGGTCATAACACAACCTATTACATGTCCAAAACTCTACAACGCTACCCAATTTGTTGGGGCTTTATAAATAAGTGATGGTGGCAAGATATTAGTTATTATAAGGATCAGAAAAGTGCCAGTTGCTAGGGTCATCTGATTTTGCAACAGACCTGTACCCATGTTAAACATGTCTTAAATAACCATGTTACAATGTTATGTAAAAGGACAGACTATAGGCTGGCACTGACTAGCTACAGGTTATTCAAAATGCAACTCTACTTGCGTCATTTTAAATAAGGATTGCCCATTGCCATAAAGGTTGTGTTTCTACTCTAATGTAAGTGGTATGTGCGGTTGCGTTTGTTTAAGGAACAAACCATCATAATTTACATCTCGAGCGCATTGCTTTTGCAGCAATTTGCCATTATGTTGTGCAGGGTTGCTTATGCCTCGCTTAAGTCTCTCCCCCTCCTGTACAATAATGAATTCTGCCTCTACGAAGCAAAAACACCAGCAAATAGGTTGACAAATGTTTTTTTGTCACACAACATTAAGTTTTAAAATAGATATGATTAACACTGATTGTCGAACTGTTTAGAAATCTTTAACGCAAAACGAAACACTAATGTTTCTTAATGTTCTACAGTCTTAGCGAGAAGTGGCAGTAAGGTTTGTTAAGTAACTTGATTAAAACTGTATCCATAAATATGCTGCCTGGATTATTTTATGTCACTATTTGTACGCAAATGTTCTAGATGCTGAAATGAACTTCTTTTCATCATAGCCATTTGTTATAGCTGCATTTGTTAGGGTTTAATTGTATATGTTATAGACCTTGTTAAAATAAAAAGAAACATAACCTTATGTAGCTCGGGAGCTTATAGCCAAGTGGCTCAAATGCCCCCCTGGAGACAACTATAGCTAAGGGCTTCGCTGCTGTTGCAAAGAGGGAAACACATTACTGTCCAGCTGTTTTCGACTACAATACACAGCATCAGAAAATTTGGAGAGTCATGTGACAAAAAGCAACTAACACATTTTCCCCCTAATATGCTTTGAAGGTATACTTTGCAGGTAGCATAGCTCTAAATTATAAGGCTTGTGTGCCCTGCTACTTCAGATGCAAAACTGACACAAAAAGGGGCAAATCACAACCTCATTTAGAGGAGGGTGGCAAATCTAGAACCAAAGTGTACACATTGTGCCAGTTTGGACTGGAAAACAGCTAACATAGTGTAGGGACCCAAAGGGTTAATATGCCCCTATAGCTTTAAATCCCTACCCTTCCTACTTTTTCCTAGTTGCTGGACAAAAGCCCATGTATCTAGTGTTAACCTACATATCTTAGTTATTGGCCAAGAGGTGTAATGACAATCCTGCCACACTTTAATATAGTGCTTGGAAAGGGGTGGATCTTCCTCTTTGGCTTCTGGTGTCCTAACCATCTGGATGTTCCCATTGATCCTGGGTACATCAAGGCCCAGTAAAGCCTTTCTGTGATACAGGAACCAGTACCTCTACTGTCTGAGTCGGGGATCAGGGACCCCATGAACAAGTTTAGCTAGAGACAGGATTAGATCTGTTATAGTACTCTCTAGGAGAGTATGATAGAGAGGAGAGAGAGCAGCTTTGTGCTCCGTCAAGGATTGTCACAGGGTGTAGCTTTCCAAGGCTCCTAGTTTGCCTTTAGTGAAGGGACCACAGTGGATAGGGGACTCCTTCTCCTTGACCACTCCGCTGGGTGGGATCTAGACCACTCCAAGGTACATCTGCCTTACTACTTGACTACATCCTTATGGAAGTCACATTCCTAGCTGTCTCATCTGCCTGTCCTAGTATGCTTGTATTTCACATACTGCATATGCCTCATGATTATAAGTAACCCTGTGGGTCATTCGTCTTGGACAAATAAACTTTTACTCTTTGTTTTCACTGCAAGAACCTCCTGGCGTCCATTCTTTCAATTTTTTATTGTGGAAGTTGTAGCTACACTAGAAGTTACACTACACCACAGCTTGAATGTTCCACTTAGCGAAGGCCCTGCCTTAAGTGTTAGAGTAACATGTAACCCACGCTTTAATCCCTGGCTGGACATTAACCCCATTTGGTCAGCCAAGCCCAAGTTAGCATTACAATAGTAAATGTCTAACAGCATGGGCAGGTAGATATATATAAAGGCACATATCCCAAACACTTGCTATTCCTATCTGTAATAGGGATGCATCAAATCCCAGCTATGGTTCATTATTCAACCAAATTTAAGCGATTTCCATTTAGATTCTTTCGGATTCAAGTGCCTGGTGAAACAGAATTCAAACCTGTAAAATCACGTGACTTTAGTTCACATGACTGAGGAAATTCAAGATGTTTTTCCCATATGCTTCATACCTGAATCTTACTGCCCCCAAAAAATACATTTTGATAAATTACTTTGGTTTGGCTGAATCCTTTGTGGAAGATTTGATACTCTGCCAAACCCTGAAAGAGTGGATTTGGTTTTCCCTAGCCACTAAGAAACAGAGCTTGGAAGTAATTAGTTGCACATAGAGCAAAGAATAAGACTACTACACCCCCTTTCTTGTAAAAACCAAGAATACATGTTTAAAATAAAATTAATATGCCATTAAACAACAATTAATATGCCATTAAACAAATTATAGGATCAAAAACAAAAAAAGCAATATGTGGAATAACACTCTAAAGTTCTTCGGTAAGGGCATTTCCATAATTAAATTGCTTCAAAATAGATTTATCCAAATTAGGCACAACTAACAGTGTCTCTTGACCTACTGTCATGCTCCATTCACTGCATTCTTGCTGATTTATAATCAAAACAACCAAAAAGAAAAATGCCAAAAGATCAGACAAACATTTGGTTCAGCATAAGTGACAAGGTTTCTTGTGAACCCCCATGGCACAACTCAGATGGGCACATACTGTAAGTCACAACAAGCAATCTGAGCCACTTAAGCAAAATGAATGTTCTAAGGCTCACAATGGAGACCTTTTATTTTCCCATCTATTGTTTGGGGTCACATATGGTGAAACCAAACCATATATTAACACAGCTCAACTTTTCAACTAGGAATAATAACATCAAGACTATCTTTCTGCAAGTTGAAAAGGCAAAATAAGTTCTTCATGTTGCACCTCTGTATTTCAACTGTAAGTGAAGGAAGGAAGTGATTTACATGCTTTAAAATTTGTTATCTTATCGCTTTGCATAAACTGAGGTGGAAATATTGTTATCAGGTCTAGATCTAGATCAATATCTATTGTACCACCAATTCCTACCATCAAGTTATGCTTCCCCTATCCCTGTTCAGGAACATCTGCCCTAGCATTGGTTGGTATTATGTGCACACTAACCTCACATAACACTAAAGCAGAGATTTGCCTTATAACTCAACCAATAACTCTAATATAGAAGGGCCTGCAACCCCAACTGCTGAATGATAATACCTAATTTAAGTGACAGTGTGGGAATATTGCCACAAACTCCACTTTCGGGAGAACATGCATTTTCCATTGAGTACCTGTGCTAAAGCTTTAAACCAATAGTATCAGACCAAAATATCAGAATGCTCGGGACCTGGGGTCTTCTAGATAAGATATATTTCCGTAATTTTAATCTCCGTACCTTAAGTCTACTTAAAAAAATAATGGAAGCATTACATAAACCCAATAGAATTATTTTGCCTTCAATAAGGATTAATTATTAATCTTAGTTGGGATAATGTACAATGTGCTATTTTATTATTACAGTGTTATTATAAGTGAATACAGGTATGGGACCTGTTATCCAGAATGCTCGGGAACAGGGGTTTTCCGGACAACAGATATTTCCGTAATTTGGATCTTCCCAATTTAAGTCTACTAGAAAATTATGTAAACATTAAATAAACCCAATAGGCTGGTTATGCTTCCAATAAGGATTAATTATATCTTAGTTGGGATTAAGTACAAGCTACAGTTTTATTATTACAGAGAAAAAGGAAATTGTCTTTAAAAAATTTAATTATTTAGATAACATGGAGTTTATGGGAGACAGCCTTAACGTAATTTTGATCTTTCTGGATAAAGGGTTTCTGGATAACAGATCCCATACCTGTATTAGGACAAATTAATCATAAAGGCTGTAAAGCTAATATAGTAGGACCTGCATCGCCAACAGCTGAATAATAGAATCGTAACTAGTTCCTTTATATTTCTGTTTCTTATGTCTGGTCTACAGATATTTCTGAACTGTAGCTCCTAGCATTCTTTAATATATGGTCAAGTGCAAAAGAATGATGTTGTAGCCAATGACATATGGGGACCCAAGGTTAAGAGTCAGGACTTAATAAGTTGCAAGTAAATTGCAAAGAGATAGAGGTAAGGTTGATAGACTGAAGAACGTTGTCCCTATTTGGCTTGTCTACAATACTACCATTTGGGTGTCAATGCAAATTCAACATTTAGGGGCCGATTCATCAAGAGTCGAATATCGAGGGTTAATTAACCCTCGATATTCGACTAGGAACTAAAATCCTTCGACTTCGAATATCGAAGGCGAAGGATTTAGCGCAGATAGTACGATCGTACGATCGAAGGATTATTCCTTCGATCGAACGATTAAATCCTTCTAATCGAACAATTCGAAGGATTTAAATGCAACGATCAAAGGAATATCCTTCGATCAAAAAAACTTAGGAAAGCCTATGGGGACCTTCCCCATAGGCTAACACTGACTTCGGTAGCTTTTAGCTGCCGAACTAGGGGGTCAAATTTTTTTTTAAAGAGACAGTACTTCGACTATCGAATGGTCGAACGATTTTTACTTCGAATCCTTCGATAGTCGTAGTCGAAGGTCGAAGTAACCCATTCGATGGTCGAAATAACCAAAAAAACTTCGAAATTCGAAGCTTTTTACCTTCTAATCCTTCACTCGAAGTTAATGAATCGGCCCCCTAGTATTTCCACAAAAACAAGCTAGTACTACAGAAATGCATCATAATTAATGCATACATTTTCAGCAGTTGTAGTGGCTATGAAACTGCTCCACTACTAGGATCTACTTGTATGGAAAGACGTAGTTTGTGATTTATTTAAAGCACAACAATACCACCTCCAAATGCAATATATCTGATAGTACACAATCAGTACAGAAAATGGTTGGGTGGTCCCTCACTCCAGCAGTATCAAGGCTCCATCAAACAGAGTCAGTGGCACCGTCCAAGCCACATAACATCCAAGGTGCAAGCAAAAGTTCACTCTGGAGAGCCGATTCAATTCAATATATTTTATTCAGTCACAGTCACTGTGACTGTGACTGTGACTGAATAAAATATATTGAATTGAATCGGCTCTCCAGAGTGAACTTTTGCTTGCACCTTGGATAGTACACAATCCTTGCTCAGAAATTTTCAAAGAAATAAACTTAAAGGAATACTACCATCCTTACTATCAAAAAGGAGAGAAGCAAAGGGAACGATCACCATTTGTAGGCCATTGGGTGCCCCAAACAGCTGCTACTGGGAAAACTAAGTGTCTCCTGCTGATGTCAGTAAGTTCTTCCAGGCAGAGAAAGCTGGCTGTTGATTACAATATACTGCAAATTTTTAGCTTACCTCAGCTTCTTCCATATAAAGTCTTTAGAATAAGGGATGATTATATTATGTTGGACCTTGGATTAAGTGAGAGAGGGTTTTGATTTTCAGACAAATTGATACTTTAGTCTGATAATAGTGGTAGAAAGCTTTAGCACATGGATTAAACAGAAAATGCATGTTCTCCCTAAAGTTGAATTTGTGGCAATATTCCTACATATTGACTTAATAACTTTCTTAATTGAGACAAAGTAAGCATGAATGGAAAATCACCCAATTCTAGTCAGCTGATTTCCCCATCAGCCTCTAGTGCAGTGTTCAATGGAGGATCATTATACAAGTATAGGACCTATCATCCAGAATGCTCAGGACCTGAAGTTTTTTAGAGAAGATGTCTTTCTCTAATTTGAGTCTCTTTCCCTTAGATATACTAAAAAATATTTTAAGTATTTATTAAACCCAATAGGAGTTTTTGTCTCCAAAAAGGATTAATTATATCTTAGTTGGGATCAAGTACAGAGTACTGTTTTATTATTGCAGAGAAAAATGATTTTTTTAAAAAAATTTGAATTCTTTAATTAAAATGCAGTCTATGGGAGATGGCTTTCCCATAATCCCGAGCTTTTAGGATAACCGGTTTCCAGATAATGGATGTCAACCTTTCACTGTTCTAATTTGGAAGACGGACAACCCTTTTTTTATATATATATCCCAAGGAAGGTATCAAGACATGCTTTAGATAGATAAATATTAGCATTTTTTTAACTTCCAAATTTCATAATCCCAAAACAGTCAAGATAGACTCAAATCCTACTGACATGTACGGCACCTAAATTCAGAACAAGTGCTAAGCTCCCTGGTCACGGTTCAATCTTCCACCTGCAGCAGCCGTCTTTGGCCCCGGGAGGAGCCCTCAGCTACTCAAATGCCACCATGTCTTACCTTGAGAGGAGCAAAGCAAGTGTTCTGAACGAGCAAAGGGGCCCCTTGGACGGAAGGCAACAGTTCAGGGAATATACGAAGTCGGTCGGTACAGGCAGAGTTCAAACACGGTCAGACAGGCAGTGGCCAGTTCAGGCGGAGTTCAAGCAAGGTCAATCAGGCCGGAGTCGGTACAGTCAGCATTCAAAGTATAGTCAGGCAGGCAAGGGTCAGGATTGGCAAAGTTCAGAATAGTCAGTCTGGATTCAAACAAGACAGAAATCGCACCAGAATACTAACAAGTTAGACCTAACAACGAGTTTGGATTCAAAGCCCATTTAAATATTCAAATTTCTATCCAAGCGCGATGACTTCATGGCGCTCGCGACACGTAAAAAACCTGGAAGTCTGCGCCAAATGCCATAGATAAACCGGCAAAGAAGAGGAAGGATCACCGCGGCGGCGTCCCCAGCCCACTAGACCACCAGGGTGAGTCCTCACACCTACAGATGGCTATGGGTAATGATGAGATTTTTTTCAATTATCTTTTCTCCTAAATATTGATATTTAGCAGAGGTGCATTTTCCTGATTCATTGATCGGACTTGTTATTTGTAGTGATGGGCGAATTTGGGCCGTTTCGCTTTGCTGAAAAATTTGCGAATTTCCAGCGAAATGGTAAAAAATTTGCAAACCGACGCCAGCGTCCAATTTTTTTTTTTTTTTTTTTGACGCCGGCAAATTTTCGCTGTGGTTTTGTGAATTTATTCGCCGGAGGCAAATCGCGCGAATTTGCCGTAAATTTGTGCCTGGCTTATAAATCTACCCATCACTAGTTATTTGGATAATAAATCACAAAAATTTAATGATAAAGCACCACCAATTAGACAAAATCATGTGATAGTACAATTTTTTTGAGTTTGATTCCCGAATTGCTCTATTTTTTTTTTTTTTTTTTGTCACCTGAAAACCCCACCTTTTTTAGATTACCATATTATAACCAGCACAGATCACAATGTCAAGAAATATCTTCAGGGACATCTGCCATTGACTTCTACATGACCTTGACAAGTTTTAGCTGGTGTATTTTCGGATTTGGATTTTTAGCAGCTTTGAGGTATAATAAATCCCTAAAGGTCCCTAGAGGTTTTTTTTCCCTCTAAAAATTATGGTCTAAAAAACCTGACCATAAAAAAAATCAAGGTTTAATAAATAGGCCCTTAACATACATATACAAAGTACTGCAGGAACAGCAGTATTCCATGCTGCTAATGATGTCAATTATTTCTAGGAAAACAATTTTCTAGTTTGCACAATGCTTTCCGACTGCAATAAATTGTATTTATGTTATTCCACAAACAAGTCTATACACCTCGGTGAAAGCTCAAAATACTGATCAGAAATCTGTCAGCACAGACACGCATCTCTTCAAGCAAGGCTCACTGTTTTTGACAAGCCACTGCAATAACCAATGGATTTGCGCTCAACTGCAGTTGCACAGACACTTTACTATAGGCTGCTCAAAGCCAGTTGTCAGGTGACATATCTTAATATTCAAATAGTTCTTATATATTTGTACGTGTTAGGTGTTTCATTCTACGTGACATTGTTATAATGGGGTGCAACATATGCTATGACAAAAAAGGTTTAAAAGTGGTGCCAAATAAGTATTCATAAAATTACAGTGTTTTACTGACGTGAATTAATGCAATGTATGTCAATCAAACATCAAAATATTATTTTATAAAGGATAATAATGCCATATTTTTAAACCATTGAAGACATGGCATTTCTTATTAAAATCAAGGGACAGTTTTAAACAGCAAGACAAGACAACAAGAACGAGGTGTGGGTGTGGGGCAGGTGGCATGACTCAACAGGGTAGGAGCCCACCAGGATATTTTGTGGGTGTCCTGGTGGGACAGTCTGACCCTGGTTGGCAATCAATAACAATTATTAGGTGGATTCTTTTAAACAACACCTACTTTTACACAAACATTTAGGGGCAGATGTATCAAGGGTCAAATTTCAAGTTTATGGGAGTTTCTAAAAAAGTTATAAAAAAATTAAAACATTTTAAATTCAGGTGAATAGGATCGACATGCAAAATTAAATCGACTTTGATCGAATTTGATTTAAAAAAAAATATATATATATTTTTTCAAAAGTCCACCAAACGACTTTTAGTTTTAGACAGTGAATGGTCAAATTTGAGTTCTTAAATGGACAGTACATGATAAATGTCAAAATTCGATTTTTGATTTTTTTTTTTAACTCAAATCGAATTTAGACTATTCCCTAGTCGAATTACACTAAAATAAATTTGAAATTCAAATTCGAAAAATCGACCCTTGATAAATCTGCCCCTTATACATGGCTGCATGATGTTCAGAGTGGACAGCGTTCAAAACATGCAGTTACAAAGGCCCTATCAGACTGTACTCAGAAAGGGTTAACTTAACCATGTTGACCATAAATAATTAAATTCTACCATTGCAATCATATTGTGATCCATTTTAATGCATATCTCATTGTCCTTGGCCAATACTCTACCAGCTGAACTCTCTATGGCTCCCTTGGGCTACTCAATTACCAGCTTGTTCTCCAGGGGTTGCCAAGGGCAGTGGTTCCGTAACTCCACATTCTTGCTACAATGTTTGATCCTTTCTCTTATCTCCCTTGGCAACAATGATCATTTTGTCCCTATCTCCCCTGGTATCTTGCCGGCACAGTCTTTCTCTCAACATAGTCAGCTGCTACCTATAGTTCAGGCTTCAAATCCAAAGTCAAACACAGGGAAATCAGTTTATTACACGTATGTATGGGCAGTTGCATAAATGATTGTCCCCTTTTTATCTACTTTTTAAAGATACAACCATGATTTACAGGGTAACACAAGCCGTTAAGTTGAAGAAAGGAGTGAAACCATAAATCATAATCAGTATTGTTTGCAATAATTATTAGTAACAATAAAAAAAAACTTTTTTTTAATCTCTCTTAATTTGCATGAACCCTGTTAAATCAGCATTTTTTTTCCAATTTGCTCATTACCAATAAGGTGGAAGCAGCAATATTCAATAATTATACCAAAGCTACACAACAGTAGCAATATTAAAAACAGCATCTAGATGAGCATTTATGAGTACTAAGCCAATTACTGTGCTTGATGAAAGTTTTGATATGTATGTTCAGTCTTGTTAATTATTTTGAGCTGTTAGAGTAGTTTCAGAACTGAAATTGAAATACATTCAACTACACTTTTGTGGTGGTTTATTGCATGGAGTGGAAAGCGTGGAACCTAGAGTTTCCGGATAAGGAACCCTTTAGCCTGCTAATAATTTATACTTAATATATTATATTAAATAAACCCAATAGAATTGTTTTTCCACCAACAAGGATTCATGCTATTTAGTACAGGGCACCAGGGCCGCTGTTAGAAATCACGGGGCAATGTACAATGAAATTTTTGGGGCCCCAAGCCCCCCCCCAAGTTAAAAGACCACACAATCATCAGCATTAAAAAAGGAAACCCCCCCCCCCACACACACAAGTTATAAAAAGCTATTGGGGACTAGGGCACCCCTATAAGTTAAAAAAACATTAGCGCCAGAGCCCCCCATAAAAGTTTTTTGTTTTTTTTGTTTTTTTTAAAACCAGTGGTGCCAGTGCCCCCTTACAAGTAAAAAAAAATTGGGGCACCAAAGAACATTTAAAAAAAACATTGGCGCATGGGCCCCCCTTACAAGTTAAAAAAATTGGGACCCCAAAGAATATTTTTTAAAAAAAACATTGGTGGCAGGGGGCTTTAGAGTATTAAAATAATACATTGGTGGCCAGGGAATTAAAAAAATAAAAAAAACACACATTGGTGTTCAGAGGAATTTAACTCATGGCTTTAGGACTTCAACTTTGCCTCCTTTTGTGACTTTTGGTCTTTTCGCAGCTTCAGGACTTAAATTTCTGCTCTTTTCGTGACTTCCGGTCTTTTCGCCGCTTCAGGACTTCAACTTCGGCTGTTTTCATGTCTTTGGGTTTTTTCGCTGTTTCGGGACTTTGTAACTTTCAGCACTTCCGCATTTTGGCTGTTCGGGATGGCACGGCTTCAGCGCTGTCAAGGGGGGCCCATCTCTTTAGTAAAGTTCAGCACTGCCGGACCCTCCTTCAGGCCTGGGCCTGGTACACTTGTACCCCCTGTGCCCCCCTGATGGCGGCCCTGCAAGGCACTATTGTATAATTACAGAGAAAAAAAAAGAAAATCATTTAAAAAAAATTAGATTGGTATAAAGTGTATTCTATAGGGTATGGCCGCAACACTTAACGGCAGGATCCTGGCCGACAGGGGCCACAAACGCTAGCATGGGCATCTAGACGCATGTCGTGGGTCAATGTGCGTTCCAGCACGGACGTCAATATGCACAATGTCATTACGTCCATCGTCATTACCGCCAGCGGCATTATGTCCAGTTGTCAATATATCCAGCGTCAATACGTCCAGCATCATTACATTTGAACAGAATGTAATTGAACAGAATGACAATTAGAACAGAATATATAAAACTGAATATTATATAAAGGGAAGATTTGGCAGGACTTTAGCTGGCCATATATGCTGTCCAGAGACAGTTGTCTGATTTTGATTTTTGACTAGGCCGATGCTAGCACTGTAAAGGCACTGTGGTGTTACCTCCCCTCACCAGAGGAAGGGCACTAAATAATTTACAAGTCCATTCTTTATATACCAGTCCATCCTATATACAAGGACAGCAGTCCTACCATGCCCAGTCTTTTTAGTGCCCTCAGGATCACATGACAGGCTGTCTGTAATGCTGGTTAACAAGGAACCCAATGAGATCACTATGGAGCACATTTCAGTGAAAAAGGTCACCCCTGACGACCCTGGTCTTCATCGACACCCTTTTGGGGCCCCAGGCTTTCTGCTGCAGAATCAAAAGGGAACCTGAACAAGTCTAGGATACTCGCAGTACAGACAAGGAGAAGGCGGAATCAAAGTGAGGGTTCGGGACAGGCAGCACAGATCGGGGTCGGAGGGCAGGTTGGAGTCAAAACCAGAATTTCAAATACGGACAAGGCTTAGGCAGGATCAAAATCAGAAGGCAGGCAGGAGTCAAAACCAGAGCATCAAACACGGACAAAGCTTTAGCAGGAACTGAACAAACAGAAGCCAGATTGGGCAAGGAGGGGAAAAGGAAGAACCTATTAAAGGCAAAATGGGCCAATGGGAAAGAACTAGAGATGGGCACTTAGGAGAACCAATCACCGTCCAATTTGGACATAGGCGCCAATAATTCAAGTAGGAGGGACCAGGCTGCGCATGCGCAGAGTTTGAACACGGTGGGCGGTTTATTCGCCTGGCACGCATGTACCGAACATAGACACACAGAGCACGTATTCACTGGGAGCCTATGCACCGGAAGCTCAACCCGAACCCGGGTTGTCATTTATCTATTTTTCTTTCCTTCACTTCATGCAACTGATATATTTTAAAGCAACTTTAAAAACAAATGATAATTTACCTATGCTCTATGACCTTTTAATAGACTGCAAAATACATTATATGTGTATATATATATATATATATATATATATATATATATATATATATATATACTGCTTTTACAGTTTTAGAAGCTATCACAATAAAATGATATAGTAGTAAAAGCGCTGTATGAAATTGGAAACAGTATTTATATCACCATTCGGTCTGCCGTTTTTATTTACAACATAATCTCGTTTTCCACAGAAATAAATTTTGCAGACACGCACATACGCTGTAATTTGAATGCAACTAGTGCGCTGACAATTTTTAGATTATGTATGTGCCACCTCTACAAAATATTTAATTTAAGCCTTGCTTATGATATATTTGTGGAGCTGTGAAGAACATACAGCAAAGCAAATCATAGCTTAATTAAAGTTAAGGCAAGGTCAATAATGTTCATAAGCAAGATGTTTCAGTGTGATGTCACTTGGGTACAATCAATTTAAATGCACATTGAAGAGTTTAATGAACAATCAGAAAAAAAAACTGGTTTAGAGACGGGGTGGGCTGTGTGTATTAAAAAAGAAGAGATGTCAACATTCTTTTAGATCCTTGTTCGCAAACATTACATCAATAGGCAGTTCTTATTCACTAATCTAGAAGAAAATGTTATTGATTGCCCTTTCATAATATTATCATCTAAATTAAAAAAAAGATGGTTTTCATATAAAGATAATGAAAAAACAATGTTATAAACAATAAGGGTTGAACCTGATGGATATACAATATGCTTGATTTCATCTGCAATGACTACTATAGGCTATGTTATGTATTGAGTAAGGCATGCAAAATTACTAGGGATGCACAAAATCCAATATTTTGGATTCGGCCAAACCGTATCCGAACCCTAATTTGCATATGCAAATTAGGGTTGGGAAGGGGAAATTACTTCCTTGTTTTGTGACATAAAGTCATGCAATTCCCCTCCCCGCCCCAAATGTGCATATGCAATTTAGGATTCAGTTCGGCCAGGCAGAAGGATTCGGCCGAATTTGAATCCTGCTGAAAAAGGCTGAATCCTGGCCGAATCCCGAACCGAATCCTGAATTTGGCGAATCCCTAAAAATGACATCTGCTTGCTCTTTTCACCACAGACAGACAATACCTGTATTATTTTGTTAACAGTTAATCTGATTTCTGTTACCCTAAAGTGTACCTTAATTCTATCACCCACCCCTCCATGCTGCTTTCTACTGCAATAGATGAAAGAACAGCAACGATAATCTCTTATTTCTTTGCCATTTTCTCCCCGATACCACATAGTCATGGTTATTTCAGCGGTGTCCAAGGGCCAGATTTATCAGCATTGGAATTTGACTTTTTACTCAGATTTAAGGTTTTTGCAGCAAAAATCATGAATTCAAATTCTAGTTTCTGAAGTTCTAATTCTAGAGATTTATTAAGAGCTGAAAAATCCAAAAGCATGGATATAAAAAAATTATCATCATCTTAAAGCAGGGAGTTTATGTAGAAGTCAATAGGAGGTGTATTAGCAAAATTAAAGCTTTTTTTTTTTTTAATTCACGTTTTTGAGATAAATTCAAAATTAAATTGAAAAGGAATTTTACCATATTTTTAAATGTATTTATGCAATTAAATGTATGCATTTATGCTGGGTTTTTTTGTATCAGCAAAATTCAAGCTTTTAATTCAAGTTTTTTAGATAAATTCAAATTTAACAGACTCATTGAAAATGAAGAGTAGAAATGCAAGTGTTTTTGCACGTATTTCTGTCCGAGTTACTGAAATGAGTTTTTTCATAAATACGTACATGACAAATAGTTTTTTTGTAATTAGAAAAGAAATTTGATAAATTGGCCTTACTGTGTCTTATTTTGAAAAAGAACATACTTTGAACAGATTTATCAAAGGTCAAATTTCTGTGAATGTTTTATTACTCTAATAAATTTGAATGTACTCAAAACTCGAATGCTATCTTATTTAAACTTGAATGTCTAAAATTTGAACGAATGATACTGACCCGAAAACTTGAATCAAATTTAGATGAAACTCTTTTCAAGTTATTCCTAAAAAAAAAAAAAAAAAAACCTTTAATGTCAGGAAGGCTATTAACATTTTAAATGGGTCAACAGACCTTTGAATTAGGACTGTTTCCATGGTTCAAGCTGTGATAAAACTCACATTCAAATTTACATTCGAGTGTATGCTTTTAAATTGGAATTTGTGAGTTTTGACAGAAAAAAAAAATCGAAAATTCAAATTCGAATGTACCTGAATCTGCCCCTTTATCAATTCAACGTTTGTGTTGTTTACTTATGTTTGTTTCCATGGACAGTAAGTAGGCTCCCCAGAATTAAGAATATTACATCACTCCAAGTCATGATAAATTGATGACACAATTGTTACTGTACCATAAAAAAATATAACATAAAAAATAATAAGCACCCATCATAAAGACTTTAAAATTGGTCCTAATTTATTAAACAGCCATAATCAAGGCCAAAATTAAGATGTGATACCTCCCATCCAAAATAACATTAGCTGAGGACCCATGGAGAATAGCATTGATTCGCTTCAGCACTTTCTTAGGCAGATAAATAGGTAAAGATGTATTAAAGATTGAATGGCCATTACATATCAATCCAGTTTCCTGTAAGTGCAAGCCCACTTAGCAATTTAAGTCAAATGAAATTGATCCATAACACATCAATATAATTTGTTATAGATCAACATTTGTAGTGGCTACAAATGACTATTATGGATCAATATTGATCATTCCATGACAATCACTAACAAATCAGCCACATAGTTAATAGGCACCCAACAGAGGTGTCGGCTAATACTTTCTGCACTTTGGTTGGGGGAAGCAATGAAATGTATGCCAAAAATGCTTCTAGGGAGCACTATGCTCCCTGCAGTTGGAGGAAACCACTTGTGCGGGATGTGCATGTACATAATCCTTCCCCATCCCTAGCATTGCTATCTCTAAATTCCCTGTCAAGGTTGGGCCAATGTAAATGTGCTGGTAAAATTGTAACACAGGTATGCTCGAGACCTTGGGTTTTCCGAATAAAATCTTTTGTAATTTTGATCTCCATACCTTGTGTCTAATAAAAAAATGATTTAACCATGAAATAAACCCAATAGTTGTGTTTTGCCTCCAATCAGGATTAATTATATCTTAGTTTGGACCAAGTACAATGTACTTTTTTAGTATTACAGAGAAAAAGGAACTAATTTAAAAAAAATTCTAATTATTTGAATAAAATGGAGCTTATGGGAGAATCTTTCATTCAGTCTGGGAATTCATAATTATAGCAAGCAGAGAGGAGCCATTTTGTGGACACTGTTATTAAAGGAGAAGGAAAGGCAAAAATCATGCACTACCTCCCTCAAAAGTACTTACATTGATGACCTTAATCACTATATTTTCTGCTCAGCAATCCGAATACAAAAGCATAAAATCGTGTTTGATGTTCTGCTCTGCTTCAGAACAACACGGTGGCCATCTTGCTTATGGATTAGAGGCTTCCTTCACCTCTCTGCGCATGTGTGGGAAAAAAACTTCCCCTCACCCAAGGAGCACGTCACACATGACTTGGGCTCAGTTCCAGGCAGAAAGGCAGCGAGTGCGCACAATATTATAGGCGTGCTGCCTACTGTAAATGCTGATTTAAAAAATGTCCCCTCGCTGCGCACCGCAAGCGCTCAAAGTTGCCATGTAGCTGTTACCTTCAATAATAAAAAAACAAACTATCATGCGTCTCCATAGATACGAGGCACTGCTGCGCTGATTGGTTGAGGGAGTGTGTCCAGGCGTCAATGATGACACGCGCATAGCTGATTTGCATGCTCAGCCTCTGAAGCATGCGCAACAGAATAGAATTTGGCCCAACGCGACTCAAGGCTGCCTCGGGCAGCAGGGAGGAAGCTGCCTGCAAATTCTGTGACGTCACTGGAGCCCTACGCTACATTCTAATCAGATAGCAGTTCCTGCTACTAGACACCAGGGAGACAGCATTTACTAAGTTCTGTAAGTAATAAGTATACCAGCCTTGTGATAGAACTTTACTTAGGATTTAGCTTTCCTTCTCCTTTAACGCAAGCTTTGTGTCATATCAAAATCTTGTTTCTGCACCAGAACTGAGCATCTTATGTACATCACCATGCACAGACTACACAATTAAATGATAAAGAGAGAGGGGGAATGTGGGGAGTGCAGTGACATCTACTAAGTGCTGAATGGAAATTGAAAGTAATTGCCTGCCCCGCCTCTATGCCTAAGGCATAGAGGAGGGGCAGGCAATATTTGATTGACAGCTGAACATTTTTAACGAGTTAATAACAGCTATGAATGCTTTAATAAAAAGAATTTGAATTTTCATGTTTAATTTTAAAAGGACTTTTATTATACTGCTTTTTATGTCTGGGTGACACGTCCACTTTAAAAAAGTTGCCAACCCTGCCTGTTCAGTATGCATAGTGCTCCCTAGGAGCATTTTTGGCATAAATAGTATTGTTTTCCTCTTTTAGCCAGTACATACTGTATGTAAATAATTTTTTCTATGATAGATGCCCTTTAATAGATAGATGGATGGATAGATAGACAGACGGTTGCACAATAACAAACTGTAAAACAAAGTTGGGGGAAGTGTAATGCCATATGTAAAGGTAAGGCTGGAATTCTTGTCTCGGTAAAAAAAAAAAAAAACTAATAATGTCTGTGTTGCTTCTATATTGCTTTCACACAATAAATAACCATAGAGGATGGCGACTCTCTTAGTTCCTAGCACGCCTGCATCTTTCTCAGTGTTTATATATCTGAAACCCTAAGGCTATATAGCACAACTTTAAACAAACCTACTTTTTAAACAAAATCTCACACGTCTAAATTATTACACGCTGATAATTTGTGTTAACTCGATATCTTCTTACAAAATCCGAGCAGGCAAAAGGATCAATGGGAGAGCTCAGGCTTCATCTCTCTTAACACGCTTCCATATAAAAAAAAATGGTATCATCTACCCAGTATTGATTTGTCTGAGAATATCAAATGCAAGCAGCTGATTTCTTTGAAATATATACAAAACGTCAATTATTTCTGTAGTGCTAGTCTGGTAGGTGTATATGTATTCCAGGCTTCTTATTAAGGCTGGAAAACATGCAGGCATATCTGAAAATATGCATGCATCACAATTCATTCTATATTCTATTCTTTTTATCCCCCATTTTAAACATTGGGATCTACTTCATTTTGTGGAACTACAAAACCCTCACCAGCACAAGATTTTTATCACAATACAGTACTGTTGCTTTTAATCAAACCTTTTAATCCAATAGGGGTCATTTACTAACACACCCACAACTGCAGATGCTCCAAAAAGGACAGTGTCATTAAGGTACAGGTATCATTATCTGGAAACCCGTTTTCCAGAAAGTTTCAAAATTAATCACCGAAAGGATGTCTCCCATAGACTACATTTTATCCAAATAATACAATTTTTTTTAAAAAATGATTTCCTTTATCTCTGTAATAATAAAACAGTATCTTGTACTTGATCTCAACTAAGATATAATTAGTCCTTATTGGAGGCAAAATTAGCGTATTGGGTTTATTTAATGTTTAAACGATTTTCTAGTAGACTTAAGGTATGAAGATCCAAATTAGGGAAAGATCCATTATCTGAAAAACATGAGGTCCCGAGCATTCTGGATAACAGGTCTCATGCCTGTACTTGTATCTAAACATGTGCTTCCATATGGGTGCAAAATGTATCCATCCTACTACTAGGATTGTGCGCAAGGGCATCTATTGATGTTGGAGCACTCTGAAACCATCTCCATGCTGGACCCAGTGGAAGCTCCAAAGTCTCTTTAGCAGGTTAGGTCAACAAGCGCTTCAGACATCTGCCGAGTGAATCAGATGCACTCTGTTTTGAACAGACACTCCGAAATGACCCCCTTTTATAGGGATGAGCAAAATATTTCGCTGTGAAAAAACGGCCATATACTCTCTGATGAATTAAGGGATGGACCGAATCCACTATTATGGGATTAGGCCGAATCATTTGTGAAAGATTTGGCCAATTACCAAACAGAATTGAAACCCTAATTTGCATATGCAAATTAGTAAAAGGAACAGTTAAAGAGAACCACACAGTTAAAAATTGTTAACTTCCTTGTTTGTGTGATAAAAAAGCGCATGATTTTTAGGATTTGGTTTGGCCAGGTACTTGGAATCAGACAAACCAGAATCCAGCTGAAAAAAGGCAGAATCCTAGCCAAATTCATCATTTGTTATTAATTTATGGTTCATTTCTATTTTTTATTCTCAAGTTTTTAGTCCTATAATTTAAATTGTAATCTGGAATCTTATTCAGCAATAAAAAACAAGACTAATTATAATACCGAAGCCTCGTTGTCAATATATGTTTTTGGCTGCCGGGGTCAGTGACCCCCAACCTCCAGGCAGCAATTTCAGCTGCAGGGCGAAAACAGTCTGAACAGGAAACGTAACAATTCAGAAACCTTATAAAATAAAATATAAAAAAACAACAGAAAAGTTGCTTAGATTTGGTTCATCTATTACTTACTAAAATATATTGAGACGGTGAGGTTTTTCTTTCATGATACAAAACTGTTCAAAAACATGTATTTCAGAGTAATTAGGATAACAGGTCCCATACCAGTATATACTTATACAGTTGCAGCTACAAATCAAGGTAACTACTGAGCTTTATTTCTTATCCATATTCCTTTCTTTTTCCCTATTTTTATTGTTTTCTTTTTCACAGTTCTTTCTTTTCTCTGGTCCTTTTTAATGTTTACTACAAAATGAGTTTGAAGTTGTGTTTAGTTTGACGTTTATTTGTTTTTAATCTTTGCATTGTTTATGCTATCATTATTTTTTATGGTATAAGATTTTTACTGTGTCAACCAAAATATGATTACCTCAGTACTAACGTTGATTTTCTTACTGAACCTCAACAATAAAAAATGTAAATAAACAAAATAAAATGATCCAGTTGTCAACACCCAAACTACAAGTTCAATCATCCTCACTGATCTGGCTCAGCTGAGACTGACGGGAGTTGTAGTTCACAAGTATCCCGACATCTTCTTGCTTTCCTTCTACAAATGTTACCCTCTAATACGAGATACAAAGAAATAGTGAAATAACAAAAGAGAGCATTTCATTTGCATGAAGATTATATAATTAAAATAAGCTGAAAATCTCCTGCTAAAGTGCAGGCTGGCAAACACTTAGGAAGCTCTACAATTTAGCTTCCATATCTCTGAATTGGTATTTCAATGACAGATGTTTGTTGCGGCAAAAACCTCTGTCAGGACAAAATTAGGTGATCTATCATTTTAAGATATGGTCTTCATATACTGTTTACTCGAAGATATCACTTGCCTCAAGCCAATTTTGACCAAGAACATTCTGTGATATGGAAGTGATTTGTATATCATCATTTTTGTGATAAATGTAGCTCTTGAACACAAAATAACCTACCATTCCACAGTATTACAGTTAAAACTCCTATGCCGGTAAATCTGCACCAGTGTTTTTATTACTGCCACTGCATCAGACTTCAATGTGTGTTCTTTTATTTGTGGAAAGTGATCATTGCTTAATAAAAAACCCTCACAATTGTACACCTATCCTTTCCTTTTTCTCCTGATGTGGCTTGTTCATTTTACACATATTTGCGACACAATTTGTAAAGCACAAATGGGGAAATGTAATATATTTCAAAGGAAAACAAATATTCAATGAAACAATTTGAAGAATTGAACAACAATTTGTTCTTCGTGTGAGCAGTTTTCCTAATTTAATGTTTTAAGTTTTGTGAACCAATATGGCCACTTGCACCAGTGGAAAAAGATTCCATGCTTTGCTAATTGTAATGTACTGTATATAATAAAAAGTTGCTATTTTGGTGGCCTTCAAAGTCACTGTCCGCAATAAAAAAAAATTGCAATTTCATAACTGTTTAAAGGAAGAAATGTAGATTGGGAAGTGCAAATGTTGTTAATATTCAACATTTTTCCCAAAAAGTGTTTTGTGTTTCAACAAAATGACAGTATTGTGAATTGTGGCTCTTATTTAAGGTGTGTCGGTTGATTCTGATGACTTATTCATGGACAGATCTATCTCCTTAACAATTGATATGGGGCAGATTTAAAAACTTTCAAGGTGACTTGGGTTAAAAAATATTGTTAACAAGAAATAGGGATGCTCAAATCTACTATTTTAGAATTTGGCCTAATCCCGAATCCTTTGTGAAAGATTTGGCGAATACCAAACCAAATCTGAACCATAAAAGTGCATATGTAAATTAGTGGGAAAAGGGGAAAGAGAACTGCGCACTGTGCATGTCGTTTAAACATTTTATACTTCCTTCTTTGTGTGAACACGTGATTTTTTTTTTTTGGATTCGGATTTGATTCGGCCAGGCTCTTGGATTCACTGAATCCTGTTGAAAAAAGTCAATCTTGGCCGAATCCCGAACTGAATCCCCAAACTCCTCTATCAAATCCAACACTTTCTGGTCCCCCACCCCCAGGCTAGAACTTCCTGGTGATATGTCCCCTGAGTTCAGCATATAGTAGTGCACCACTTCACATTTCCATAGCGATTTTACAGAGGTCATCCATCATCATCCACATCAGTTCCTACAGCAGTGGACTGGTTCACATTCAGACAGTAGACAAAATTTTTTTTTTACCAGGATGAAACCCACACTGACATGGGGAAAATATACAACCTCTTTGAAGATAGTGCCCAAGCTCAAATTGAACACGGGACCCCAGTGCTGCAAAGCAGAGGTGGCAGGCCCGGACTGGAAATCTGTGGGTTCTGGCAAATGCCAGAGGGGCTGCTATAAGGTCCCATAGAAAGTCAGTATTTAGTGGGCAGGTTTTGGTTGCTTGGGCCTCTATGTGGGCTGATTGGGCCTCTGTGTACCTGAAATGCCAGGGCCTATTTTAATTCTCAGTCCGGACCTGAGAGGCGCTATGAGTTTCTATAGGTTACAGAACCAGGGCAAACGAACATTGGAGGCACAGGAACATGTTTAATTGGGCAGGATGTACAAGTTACCTATGCCTGATAGCAGCCTTCCTTTAGCAGAACAATTGACTTATCCTGTAAAAAGGCACCTTCTTGCAACTGTAATGAACTGATTTATTTAAAGTTTACTAAAAAAAAATTATTAAAACATTACATAAACCAAGTAGGATTGTTTAACCTTCAATAAGGATTAATTATACCATAGTTGGGATCAAGTACAAGTTACTTTTTTATTATTACAGAGAAAAGGGAAAGCATTTTTTTTTTAAATTTGAATTCTTTAATTCAAGTGGAGTCTATGGGAGATGGCCTTGCCATAATTCTGAGGTTTCTGGATAATGGGTTTCATGATCCCATGCCTGTATGTCCTTCTTTACCCGCAATTCTTTTTTTAAACCATAAAGGTAACCTGAAACACATGTATCTTATATTCCAGGTAGCTAGCCCAATACTCGGCTGTTCCCTATATCCGACTTTTCTTGGGGATACTACAAATTGAGCCCAACATTGCCTGCAATGAATAAAACTCGAAGCCACGGCAGACTTTATTTAGGTAAATGCACACTTACTTCCTAACAAAATCTCGACATATAACAGTTCTACATTTGTCATTTAGCAGCTTGAAGTTTGCAGGGCACAAGTTTTAAAGCTTCAGTCACTTAACAAATGTATAAAAAAAAAAAGTGGTGAGCTCTTTCATTTTGTTGCAACTTCAGCATATCTGGGTAAGTTTCATATATTTCCTATGTGGAGCGCCTAAAGCATTTCCAAATGTAGGATTGTTTTTTTAAAGTATGCAGATGATCATAATGTGCAAAAAACCTGCACTCTTTGTCTACGCCTTTTCAAGATGTGACATCCAATTTGGCCTAAAGCGACAGATCTCGTCATTGTTTCTAGGGTTTAATTTGCATGCTAAACTGCTCTGAGTTTAAAAAAAAAAAAGATTTCATTTATTTTTAAATTTTGTCAAAAGGCTCATATTATACAGCTCATTACAAGTCTTTCTAACTCTTAGACAATGACTCCACATAGTGTACACTGTGACTAATGAAGCGGAACGCTCCGACAACAAATCATTTGTAAGCTTTCTGTTCGATATTTTTTAATGGAGGGAGTTTTTAATCATAATCAAATGTAATCATTTATGTTAAGCTATGCATGCACCAAGTCAATGTAGCACAAACAGCCATTAAGCAAAAATTATGACATTAAGGGAAGAAGCATGACTATTGCAGACCCAGCAATTTACATTGTTGCTTTTTTTTTTGCCATAAGAAAATGTAAGTTGGAAATTCAGCATTATAAAGCCTTTTCATCAATCAAGTATGAAGTTTTCAGCACAGACTTTTATACGTTGTTGTCTCTCTCTCTCTCTCTTTCCTACCTTTATGGATAAAAATGAATTTAACAGTGACAATGCGTTTTGGAAATTAGGTTGGACACAGCTTTAACAGCAGTGCCACCTGCTTGGCTTGTTTCCATGCAGCATCCCTCATACAGAATACTTACCATTTTTCAAACATAGGGAGCAGAATTTTTAAATAATTATTACATCTCATTCTTTCTTGCATTTAGGCTAAGGAGTTGACTTAAAAGAAAAGGCTTCAAGTATCTTACAGAAGTCCATTGGTTGTACCTGACCGCTGAAATACATTTTTAATTTTATTCCTGCTTCTCCTGCAACTATATTCGCTATAACCACTCCGTCTCTCAAAGTGCACCCATTAATTTTAATTTTGTGCTGCCTAAGATTTCTATGTATTGCTCATGCTACTCAGTCTTGGTCTTGCTGAGGAGAGGTGAATGATGCTTTTTTTCTATATTGAAGTCAGCTTTTTATAATGTGGCAGGGAACTGGCTTCAAAAATAGGAGATTGAATAGAGCAATACAGTAGATGCTTTTGTTTAAAGGGTAAGACATTTTTAGTAGCTTAAGGCACAAAATATTTCTATGTCCTTAATATATTGATAATGGGCTGAGTGCAGAGGATCTCTTGTATTAGTCTATGTGGATTTTGTGGTCACAACCTCTTGGCATTTATGTTTTTAAAAACTAGTTGTGAGCAAAACTTTCCCTTGTTTGTTATAATTTATACAGGAGCAGTGACCAGCTCCATGTTGCAGCTCCCACCCTTCCCAGCTATAATCAGGTGATCCCACTGGTGGCCAATAAAAGGGAAATCAAGATTGAGTGTTTAAGTTGAAAGCAGCGAGTAAGTTGCAGGTAAAACGTAGTCCCTTTGTAAAATGTATAATGAAGGAATAGATTTCTAAATGAATCAGAGGAAAGTTGAGTGTAGACCTGGCCATATCAAGGAAGACTTTGATGTAGTTGGCCAGCTTAAATATATTGCAATATATGGATAAACAATCCCTGTTTTGTTTAAAAGGTAAGGCAATTTTAGTAGCTTGAAGGAGAATTAAACCCCTTATTAAAAAAATTCCCTACCCCCCTACCCTACATATACCCCCTGCTCCTCAGCCTAGCTGCTACCCTTAACTTTTTACTTACCCCTTGGTGCAGATTCTGTTGAGCGGAGTTCACGGGCAACATCTTCTTCTCTTCAGTAATCTTCGGGAATTAAGTGCCATATCGGTGCATGCGCAGTTGGAGCAGTCTGCCGGTCTCAAACAACTGCAAATGCGCCAAAAGTCACGGAAATTGAAAAAGGGTCAGAAGAAGACCCGAAGATTACCGAAGAAGAAGATGGCTGCCGTGAACTCTGATGCCCTGAAGGAGACTTGTCATCAAATATGAGACAAATGAAAAGCAAACTACATATCTGTGCATGGGTTGGACTGTAGGCAGTTAGGTGATGGGACCCAGTGATCACATTCTGATGGGCTGCATGTGATGCAGGCCTACATTTTTCTGACAACCTGTCTCAAAGGCCCATTGCTGGTGAGAGCTGAATAGGCAACACAAATCTACCGAAGTAACTGGCAAATGTCTCACTTGCCACATGACCTATCTACCCAATACAGGAGTTCCCTAATTGCGGGGACTTGGTGATCCAAACAATTAGTGGTTGAAGATCACTCAAGTTAAAAGTGTGTACTTTTCTGGATACAAACCATAGGAGGGTAACTGGTTCCAGGTGTTTTAACATATCTGAAATGTTAAAGGCACCATAAACAAATGTAAATGTACTCCATGGTTTAATTAATTGAGTTAAGTAAATAAATGTAAATATATGAATAAGAGACAAAAAAAGTCATACATAAAGAAGTGGGGTTTTGTGATTTTATTTTTGAAAATTAATTTAATTTTGTTTTTGTTAAAACTAAAAACGCTAAAGGATCAGTTATACGGAAATCCAGTATCCAGAAAGCTCTAAATTATAAGTCCATCTCCCATAGGATCCATTATTTCCTTTTTCTCTGTAATAATAAAACAGTATCTTGAAATAGGGACCAACTAAAGCATAAGTAATCCTTACTGGAGGAAAAACAATCCTATGTTTTTTTGTTTTTTTTTTAAATGTTTATATTTTAAAGTATGAAGACCAAAAGACCCCTTATCTGGAAACCCCCAGGTCCTGAGCATTCTGGATAACAGGTCCCATACCTATTAATGACAAGGGTAATGTCCATGCCCTCCAGGTGGCCTTATTTAGAACAATTTTAAAGCTGTTGGACAAATGAGCAACAATCCAAAAATAAGTTTGAAGCTGAAAAAGACAATATTTATAGTTTCTGCTGAGGAAACAGCCTAGTCGAGAAAGCCAGCGTCACAGGTCATTCCCAGAGAATCCAAGGTCTCTTCTTCCAAACATATTGGTGCAAAGATTTACAAAACACAGCTGCTACCTCTTTTCTGCATTCATTTGCAGTTCAGAGGTGCTGACCACTCATATATGTACCATTTTATTTTGTCACCTTTTACTTTTTATATATCTTTTAATTATGATAGTCTAGCATATGGCATAAAAAAATCCAGCACATAAAATGATAATTTTATTTAAAAAGGCAGTGGTAGGATTAGTTCTTTACTTTGCCATAAGAGCAAAAAACATGATAATCTTGTTATTTTCTGCATCAACCATGACTTCGAGAAATATTAAATTGTAAGGATGGCAACTATTGGTCAAGTACATCCCTTGCTATCCTATCAGAATGATTAATGGAGCCACCTTTTTCACAGAATGTCAGGCTCTGCCTTTTTAACAACTGACCTTTCATAGAATACTACTGAACTCATAATTTCACTTTTGTTCAGTTTCTTATTAGTGGAGTTAAAATTAATACTTATGGGAATGATGGTTCAGGTGATACACAGTAAATCACAGAACACATCAGCCATCGGAGAGGATTACCCAAGGAATTCTACCTACATTTGTCTATTTCTAGGGGGTGCCTCTTCTTTTAACTAAAAAATTCAGTCCGATAAGACAAATTATGCTAAAATTCCTAAACCTTAAACCGCTGATAATTCCCTTCATTTCCTTTGGTAACATATCTAGGTTTATTATAATGTACATACATGAAAAAAAAAAAGTTAATGCATAGCCCAGACAACCTATATTTAACCAGCTATAGAAAAAGTTATTTATTGAAAAGGTGGAACTCTTTTTTTTTTGTTTTGCCCTTAAGCTCTTGTCTCTCTTGTTCTGTCTTTTTCCTCTGGAGTGTCTGTGTTCTGACTTTCTTCCTAACTCTTGTATGTCATTTTCTTCCTCATTAGGTCTTTATTTGGCCTTAGTTTATGTATTTTTCTTTGTTAGTTTATTTCCCCTTTCTAAAAAGGTTATGAGCCTTTGGCCTGCAAAATCTGAACAACTGCAAAACTGAAGAAGCTGTCGGGATATCAAATAATGAGTGATTGATCACTTAGAGCCTTCCCAGATATAGCGATATAATTAAAAAAACTGACAACTGTACATATCCATTGTTATTAATGGGACGCAAACATAAAAACGAAGGTTTCTTTTTGAGCATGAGGAAATTGGGCACATTTTTGTGAAGTGATAGTAGTTTGGGACAAACTGATTTATTACCTTTATAAAAAGGTATAATTACTATACAGGTATGGGATCAGTTATCCAGAAACCCGTTATCCAAAAAGCTCTGAATTACAGAATGGCCGTCTCCCATAGATTTAATTTTTTCCAAATAATCCAAATTTATAATATATATCTGCCTCATTGAGTTTCCCTAATTAACCCAGGACCACTGAGCAGACACAACTGGGAGAGATTGAATTGACGCGCAACTGAACATGCGACTAAAGCACTGCGTATCTTGACAGCGCTATATAAATAAATAATGATGATGACTACACTGCAGAGATGCCGCCATTATCTAAATCAGAAGCCGGCTCCTTAGAAGAACACCACTCCACAGCGCAACTCAACTACTTCACGATCCGCTGAAAGCAGACAGGCGACAATCTCCTGAGAGAGACAAACAAAGCTAATACAGGTATGGGATCCGTTATCCGGAAACCCGCTATCCAGAATGTTCCGAATTACGGAAAGGCTATCTCCCATTGTAATCAAATAATCCAAATTTTTAAAAATGATTTTCTTTTTCCTTGTAATAATAAAACAGTAGCTTGTACTTGATCCCAACTAAAATATATTTAATCCTTATTGGAAGCAAACCCATTTTATTGGGTTTATTTAATGTTTACATGATTTTCTAGTAGTTCCAAATTAACGGAAAGAACCATTTTCAGGAAAACCCCAGGTCCCGAGCATTCTGGATAATAGGTCCCATACCTGTACAACTATTAAGGCTCCCTCCTCACTACCGCTTGGTAAGTGCAAACGGCCCGCAGGGCCATTTCCTAAACTCCAGTGATACATCACTATCTGAAGTCTTGGGGGCAAATTCACTATGATTCGTAGTTGCGCCAGGCATATTTTCGGCAGCGCTACGCAAATTCACTAAAATCCGAAGTTGTGCTCAGGGGAAGCGTAAGGTTGCGAAGTTGCGCTAGCGTTAATTCGCCAGGCAAAGCGAAGTTACGCTAGCGATGCTTAATGTGCATACCGCGCCAAATTGAAGTTACAATGGAGGTATATGAAGCAGCACTACACAAACCTGAGAAACCTTCAAAACAGCAAATAAAATTTTTATTTTGCCTACACATGTGCCCACTGTATAGTTAAGGTGCCATGAGTTAGGAAATGTAGGGGGGAGACCTGGGAAGGAGGATAGCCCCAAAAAAAATTTCGATATTTTTCAGCCTATCACCCATAAAAAAAGAAAAAACGCCAGCGTAAAAGGTAGCGTTCAGAAAAATGTGCAAGTCAGTGAATTTGCGTAGTTACGTCCGTTGCGCAAATTCGCCGGGCGTAAGGGTGAGAAGTAACACTAGTGAATTTACGCCAGCGTCCATTAGTGAATCGGCGAATTAACGAAAATGTGCTACGCTAGCAAATTAACGCTAGAGTTAGGCGCTTCGTCCTTAGTGAATTTGCCCCTTTGTATTTCAGAGCCACAACACATGCAAAAAGAATACTTATTTGCCTGCAGTCAAGCGACAACTATGTGAGTGGTTCTAAATACGCACATACCATTTGTATAAGACGTACTACACCATATATTGTTTCTTTTTTTTAGGCATTTGGGGAAACATCATTTTAGCAGATAGTAGCTTACACTTGATCTCAACTAAGATATAATTAATCCTTATTGGAAGCAAAACCAGCCTATTGGGTTTATTTAATGTTTAAAGGATTTCCTAGCAGACTTAAAAGACCAGTAACATAAAAAAAACTTAAAATAACTTTATGATTGCGCTCCTCTTCAGAAACTGCGACAGGGCGACGATCCATCATGTGGTGCTCGAGTAATCAAGTGCCACATGATGGATTGTCGCCTTGTTGCCGTTTCTGAAGAGGAGCGCAAGAGGAGAATTATTACTTTATTTCTTAATAAAGACTTTGCGAATTTTAAGATAAAAGTGTCTTGGTGTTTTTTTAAGAAATTAAGGTTTTTTTTTTAAAAAAAAAAAATATGTTACTGGTCCTTTGAGTTATTAAGATTAAAATTACGGAAAGATCTGTTATCAGGAAAACCCCAGGACTCGAACATTCTGGATAACAGGTCCCATACCTGTATTCACTTTAAGAAGTATGATCAAAACTAATGGGCAGATTTTCCCATTTATCAACACTTTACCTTTGCCAATTTGTCAGAAAGCATTTGATTGATTGAGTAGTCAAAAATAATTCTATTCTAAGGGGTGTTAGAGCTCAGAAGCAGTGTCACTGCTTGCTAACACCCGTAAAGACAAAGTTTAGCAAGGCAAACAAATAAATACAATTATGGCACTTTAAAAAAGTTTTATTAATGACAGAGAACTGCACAAACTAAATGCATATCAAAACTGAAATATAAATATTTTTAAAAATGAATAAATTAAGGAGGGTCCAGGTCAAAAATGGCATGGACAAACTGTGCAGTGATCCACAAAAATGAGTGACCATTACAGATTGTGTGCTTCTAGTAAAGGTCAACAAAACAGTCTACAACCACCAAAAACGACTCCAAAGTAAGGTGAGGAATCTCAAATCTAAAAATGAAACCCTTACCTCCTAGTTACAGTATACAAGTTGCATCTGGCCAATTTAGTAGAAGCAAATTATTGTGTGTGTGTGTGTGTGTGTGTGTGTGTGTGTATATATATATTATGCTACACTTAGCTCAGGTTACATAAGAGGTTTATTTCAAAAACTAAATACAAAAAATACACCACTCTTCTGAGCATTTAAAAAATATATAAATTAAAAAAATATATATAAATATAAAAATATATATATAGTACAGGTATGGGACCTATTATCCAGAATGTGCAAGCCTGGGGTTTTCCAGATAATGGATCTTTCCGTAATTTCGATCTTCATATCTTAAGTCTACTAAAGTCTAAACATTAAAAAAAACCAAGACTTGTTTTATCTGCAATAAGGATTAATTATCCTTAGTTGGGATCTAGTACAAGCCACTGTTTTATTATTACAGAGAAAACAAATTAGATAGATAGATAGATAGACCGGTATATGATCCCTTATCCGGAAACCTGATATACAGAAAGCTCTGAATTACGGAATGGTTGTCTCCCATAGACTCCATTTTATCCAAATAATTCAAATTTTTAAAAATGATTTCCTTTTTCTCTGTAATAATAAAACAATATCTTGTACTTAACCCCAACTACGATATAATTAATCCTTATTGGAAGCAAAACCAGCCTATTGGGCTTATGTTTAAATGAATTTCTAGTAAACTTAAGTTATGAAGACCCAAATTACGGAAAGATCTGTTATCCGGAAAACCCCAGGTCCCGAGCTTTCTGGATAACAGGTCCCATACCTGTATATATATATATATATAGTAGACTGTTACTGGTTAAATAAAACTTGAAGGTTTTACATGTTCCTGTGTTAACTTAAATAATTTGTGGGGAAATAAATACAATGCATGAACTGATACTGCATTTAGTGTTTGTTAAAAATGCCCTCTTAACATGGGTAGAAACTTTTGAATAGGTCCGCTAACCAGGCATCTGTCGAAAATCACTGTTGTTTGAAGCAAGTATTTTTCATTTCTGACAGAATAATACATTTGCATTCCGTCTTTTTAAAACCTCTTTTTTTGTGTGTGTCTCAGGACTTTTGAGGCCTACAGGCAATCATCTCACGTCAGAACTACAACCATAATGATTATTCCTTTAAAAGAGTATTAATATAACTGTTCCATATTCATTTTTTAAGAGTTATTTCATTTTCTTTTAAGATAGATTCCTTTTTTACTGTCACCAGACTGACAGAAGCAGCTCCTTGAAAAATATACCCCTGAATAAATGGTTAAAATATATCATTTAATTTGAATGTATAATAATGTAACCAGCTTTAATATTTTTTATTATATGAAATACGGCAAGCCACCCAAAAGGAAAAAGTCCTTGACCAAAATACCAGAGGATATTAAACTGAGAAATGATCTACTGATGCAAATCATTAAATCTATTTGCATTTGCTTACTGAACCCTATCAAAGAAATTAAAATACATACAGTAGGAATAAGAACTGGATGTACACGGGTAAAAGGAGACATCTTGGAGGATCTGAGATCTATGTCATTAATTTTCTTACTTCTTCTCATTAACAAGTTAAATGTTTTCACTGCTTGAAAAGTTTTAATAAATAGGGCAAAATACAGATCTGACAAAGGTTTTAGAAAGTGTAAAAACGGTATACTTATGTGTGTAAAAGGCAAAAATGAATGCAACAAAAGACTTAAAAGGAGAGCCAATCACTTTTCCCTTTCTGTATCTATACGTCTTGTTTTTGTTGTAGGGTGTTCCCTTTAACATTTTATTTCAAGTTTCACACAATAAAGAAGCAGTCAAATGCGGGAACCATTTTGATATTCATCTCATATAGGTTAATGCTTAGTACTTTACAACAAAATGAGAAAAGAGAAGGTGGTTAGTAGAGAAAGCCTGTGAAGGCCTAATAGACACGCAAATTGGAATGTGATATCAAGCAAAAGCATTAGGATGTTCTAGTAAAAAAAAGATAAAATGACAAAAAAAGAGAAGGAAAAAACTGGAAAGAGAAATGGAATAGCCAAGTGCAATTGTCTATGGAAGTGTTTAAGATGTTTATATTTTGATTTCAGCTGTGATGAAGTGGAAGAGAGTCATTTAGGAGTCTGGGTGAAGAGAGTCCTCGATATTCCTAGACATAGAGATATAGGACATAGGGGCAGATTTATTAAGGGTCCAAGTGAAAATCAGGATTTTCGATTTTGAATTTTTTTATTGGAATTTGGCTAGGGAATAGTTAAAATTAGATTCAAGTTTTTTTTAAAAAAAAAATTAGAATTTCGAAATTTATCATGTACTGGCCCTTTAAGAATTCGAGTTTGACTATTTGCCCCCTTAAACCTGCTGAATTGCTGTTTTAGCCTATGGGGGACGTCCTGGAATCAATCTGGAGTTCTTTGCAGCCTTCCTGAAAAATCAAATTTGATTCGAACTCAAATCAAGTTTGCGGGTCAATCCCATTCACCAGAATTTGAAAAGTTCAATTTATTATGAAAAATTTCCATTAGTTCATTTTTTTATGGGAGTTTTACAAACTCCCATGAACTCGAAATTTGACCCTTGATAAATCTGCCCCATTGTGTTTTGGGTTGCAAACTCCCTACTACTGTTGTGTTCCTTTCTTTAAAATTGTTACTTGCTGTACTTGTGTAGCCAAATACTCATATCTCATCCCAGCCCCTCCTAAAAAAGAAAATATGCAAATTAAGAAAACAAAAAGTAAATAAGCACTAAAACCTCCTGCATACAAATATTGTAGATAAACTATATTAACTAATCCATAAAAATACCCCCTGGTAAGGGAGAAACAAAAATGAAATCTTGTTGCTCTGTTATGTGCATGTAAAAAAACATGTTTTCTCATCTAAAAAAGCCCTAATGCGTATAACAAAATACCCGTCCCATCCCAACACAAGCTTGCCGGTACCACATACGTTGTGAACAGCCTGGCACCTTCCTATTGTGATGTTCAGGTACCAAATTGGCACATTCATGAAGTTGGAAAGGGGAAGAATTTCTAAAAAAGAAACCGCCAGCCCACAGACCTTGGCAGAGTTTAGCAATCTTTAAATTTTAACGAACAGTAGCAGAATAAAAAACTGTCAAAATTTCAGGAATATGTATGGGTATGGGACCTGCTATCCAGAATGGTTGGGACCTGGGGCTTTCCAGATAATGGATCTATTTGTAATTTGGATCTCCATACTGTACCTTAAGTCTACTGGAAATTCATGTAAACATTAAATTTACCCAATAGTCTGGTTCTGCTTGTAATAAGGATTAATTATATCTTTGTTGGGATCAAGTACAAGCTACTGTTTGTTTACTACAGAAAAAAAGGAAATTATTTGTAAAAATTTGGATTGTTTGGATAAAATGCAATCTACGGGAGGAGGCCTTTCCTTAAATCGGAGCTTTCTGAAAAATGGGTTTCCGGATAACTGATCCCATACCTGTATATAATATATACCTGCAACATACAGTATATTGAATTCTTATGTGAACTTCTGAATCCGTAGAAACCACCATATATGACACAATAAAAGGACACAATAAAACCCTTTAAAAATTATTGTACCCAATTTGCAAATGTTTATGCTAATAACTGTATTTTAGTTACATATTAAACATTAGCCTTTGTTGGTGGGTATGTAGAATTTTGTTTTGCATTCAATAACAATGTTATCATAGGCATAATTGTAGTAAAAATGGCTTGTATGAGTCCAACTATGGCTCTTGGGATTTTTTTCCTCTTTGGGCTGAAAACATCCCCAAAACATGTTTTGTAAACAATAAAACATGTTCCAGTGTCACCAGATGTATTTTTGAAAAGGAAGCTGGAACAAGCTGAATATGTGCTTCACTGGCTGGAGGGCTTAACAGCATTTCATTTGAAAACGATAAAGAGGGGCTCCCTTGTGTCCCAAACAAAAGATATTCTCTGAGAGAAAGCACTAAATGCTTCACCTGCTCTAGCCAATGAGAGTAACTATGACTACGTGGTGGCACCAACCAGCATAGAGTACATGGTGCTCTTTTTCCCTTTATTTTACATTTTATTTTATAAATTTACTGATACAATAAAATGTGTCATGAAGATTCACCCATTTAACTAAAAGGCAACCTAAGTATACAAAAACAACAACCAGACAAAACAAAAAGAAAAGTGAATCAGAATTTCTGATTCACAAATCAATGGCATATCAAAATCATGACTCTGTATCAAATTGAAATCAAAGTATAAAATTAGTAAGCATTTCTAATCACTGAGAATGAATGGAAATCATTGTGAACTGCAGGGCAAACACAATCTGAAATCTTATATCTATTTATTGATTTGCATTCTGTGAAGTGTGGTTCAGCTAATATTCTATTTTATATTTCATGTGGGGGTGGCTGACCATTTAAAAGTACTTTCCAAAAAAACATTTCCCCCTGTGACTTTTTCTGAATTTTTTTATTTTGTAGTTCACACCGTTTTTACAGAAAACCCATAATTTGCATAGCCCTTTTTATTACGGATTTACAGTTTCTACAAGGTTTTTTTTTTCCTGTCCCCTGGAAAACATAAAATCGGGGGGTTGACTGTATATATAAATGCATCAAATGAATATCAGTAAGTGGACTGTGGGCTGTACTCTAACCCAGCCATTAACATTTCAGTAGACAGAAATGTAGAAAAATGTAGAGTATGTATTGTTCTAAATTCATAATCAGTCCATGGGACAACTGATGAGGACAAGCATAGTGTAATCTGAAGACACTAGAGCCATATACAATGATCATGGTAAGTGTTATTGGCTTTGAGAACATGGAATGGAGGCTATGTACTGGTTATCTGCAATGGAAATAAGATAGACCTGTGATTAGTGATGGGCGAATTTGCGCTGTTTCGTTTCGCCGAAAAATTCGCAAATTTCGCGCGAAATTCGCAAAACGGCGTCTCGTTTTTGATGCCGGCGCCCATTTTTGTTGCGAATTTTCGCCGGCGTTTCGTGAATTTATTCGCTGGCGGCAAAACGCGCAAATTCGCGCCTGGCGAATAAATTCGCCCATCACTACCTGTGATAGCTGACATCATGAAGAATTTCATGGATTGGAAAATTCCATGAATTAGAAAGTTCAACATGGCATGGAGGATCCATTGTGTATGGATAGGTGCATTACTCTAACCATGTTTAAGTGCACCAGAAAACCACATCTAAACACAGTTAGAAATGTGAAGCTCTCCTTACCTTGCTTCAGGAACAGCATCTTCCTGTAGCTTTATCTCATGTACGCCTTTTTCACATGCAGATATTTGAATTTTCCCAAGAGCACAATTCACTAGGGCCTCCTCCATTTTGCAGCTGTTTTTTAGAGCCATCTGTTAAATACATAAATGAGGGATATTTTAACCACGACTAAGACTACTTATTTAACTAAAGTGTTGCTTGTTTTAATCTGCAAGGTATCATTCACTTCTTAATGGCGTACTAAGAAGCTGGAAAATAAGTTGACCCAAACTAGAGAGCCTTGATTTATAGACTATTAGGGGCTTATTTTTCAAAGGTTGAGTTTTAGAGCTTTGTGGGCTCTTTTAGACCTCGAATGAACTCACAACTCGAATGGCTTCTAATTTAAAAGAAAACTCGAATGGAAAAAACTCAAATTACTTAATTGGAGGTGAGGAACCCAAAAACTCAAATGGAAAAAACTCAAATTACTTAATTGGAGGTGAGGAACCCAAAAACTCAAATGGAAAAAACTCAAATTACTTAATTGGAGGTGAGGAACCCAAAAACTCTAATTTATTAAGTTTTTGATGGGGGGAAAAAACTTGAAAACACTCTAATTTATTCGAGTTTTCGAACAAAACCCACCAGAAAATGACAAAGGTTACAATATCTTCAAATGGTTCAACAAATTTCTGCCATTGACTTTTACATGAGTGTGTGTTTTTGGATTCAATCTATTTCCAGGTTCGGGGTATATTAAATCTCGAAAAATTTGAGGGTTCTTTTTTTAAAAAAAAAACTTGAAAACTTCAAGGGTTTTTTTTTAACCCATAAAATAGATTTTTGGCTAAAAAATAGCTTTGAAAACTCAGCCTTTGATAAATACCCCCTTAATTTAGTTAGTAGTTTTTACTCAGATATGGACTCAACCTTCAAAGTTAAGAAACATATTCCTCTTTGGAAATGCTGTAAGGCGGGACATAAGGGAATAAAACAGATTGGCCTGCAAGTTTGTTTTGGCCGCAAATACCAAATTAAGTCTGCATGTATTTAAAGGACAAAGACTATCATAAATATTAAGTTATTGGTCAGGCATACCCAGTGTGTGCGCTGTACAATTTATTTTCTGTATAACCGTTTGCTTTATTTTGATATGGTAAATAAAGAGTAAATTTCAAAATTACCCATAATGCTCCTCACTAACACCAAGACCATAAGTATGCACAGTGTTCCTAAAATAAAATGAAGAATGCACAATAGGTGCACTCAAGAGTTATACATTATCAACACAAACAGGAGCTGAGACATAATTACCCTAAGAACTGATGAAAATTTTGATCATACAGTTTATTGTGGCCATATCAATGACACCACAAAAGAAAGCATGGCACCTTTGTTGGGTCTTTTAGAAAGTAATCAGATGCAACCATAGGCTAAATAAAGGTAAAAAAAATAAAGGTAGTGATTAGGTATTACAAGGGGTACTTAAAACTTGTAATATGTTTCCTTGTCCTTTAATGCACGCCTTGCTCAGAACTGAGTTTTAAACAGATGATTTTTAAAATACTTGTTCAAAGACCAGAAATGTAAATAAATTATGTTTTCTGATTATATCACAGTAGCATCTGCTTTCTCACAGGGCCAGGTCTTCTATAATTTAGCCTCCCCCCACAATATCAGGCACGTTGTAAAGACTGGTGAATATATCTAGCATACAGAAACTTCAATATTTTGGGTAAGAGACTGGAGATTGAGCACTTCAGGCATGCTTGATGTGATGTTTTGCTGAACCAAATAAAATACATATGCTTTGCCTTTTACAGATAGCAAAGGTTATAAAGGGTAATAGACAAGGTTTGCTGTGATGAAAAGCATCCCACTAAGACTCGCACTCTTCCAGTTCTACTTAAGATGCTCATGGCCTTCCTGGAAGTATTGTTCTCATCAACTGCATATATAATGCATACATACATCATCTTTATATTCAACAAATGTAAACACAAAGCTTTACAAAGGAGTGTGACTATCCTTCCAGGCTTGTTTCTACAACAACTCCATATATAATCACATAACAAGCCACAGTCATAACTGGATTTCACAGCAATTACCATACATGCAACATCTGAACCGCTTACATGAATAAACAGTTGTGTGGCATACCCATAAGGATTTCATTCACACTTTCCAACTACAAAGCTGGTGTGCTATGTCCAGTACCTAATGGCATGAACATAATCTGATTCTTGCCAAGATGACTGGTCTGGATCAAGCGCGTGCTTTTAAAAGATCATAGCTTATAAATTTCTACTGATTTTTACCTGCAGCTAGAAACTGTTCCTATAAATTGACTTCAGAATAGGAATTGATTTGTCATGCCAAATTAAGGCTAATTTGCAAAACAGGATGCATTTTGATTTATCCTTTTTTGTAGTTCGTTGCCACGAGAAATTTGGATTACAGCATAATTATGCAGACATCGACTGTTTTAGGGGGTAATCAAAATCTGAATTTTTCTGATGTTCTAAATAAAAAAAAAAGTCTGACCAAATTAGAATTTTTTAATTTACCTTTGTTTATCATTAAAAAAATGGATCGGGAAAAAACCCGTTTTCAAGTTGTCACAGGAAAACCACAATTTATTTGGATTGCTGCACCAAAAAAAAAAAATCAGAATTTTTCAGATTTGACGCCAGAAAAGTCTGAATTTTTCATGAAAGCAACAGCAAAACCCAAAATGTTTGGATTATCATATGAAACCCAGCGCACACCATAATATCTTCAAACTGCAAATGGGACCTCTACCTTTGACTTCTACAAAACCTTGTAGGTTGTATTTTCGGATTCTCACTTTTTGCGTCCTCTGGGTATAATAAATCTCGAAAAATTTTAGTTTTTTTTCCCCACTCAAAATTCAGATTCAGTCGAGTTTTTAGCATTCGGATTTTAATAAATAACCCCATTAGTATATGCTTCTGTAAGAATATATCTAAGAACTAAAAGAACACAAGCACATTAAGCATTTATTTAAATATATGAATATAAAATACATATGGATAGAAAACATACAATATCAGCTTGAACTTTGCTTTTTGACAGGTTGGAAAAAAAGTAAAACCTGTAGAAATCTATTACAAGTTAAATTTCCATGAGGGTAACCAGCAGGGGCCCTGTATAGTACACTTATTCTTGTACAATGCAAATCAGATGTACTATATATGCAAATCAAGTAACACTGCACTCAATTAAGTATAAGGAACTTTCATGTCTTTCAGAGCCTTAATCCTAAATAAGAGAACACAGAATCAAAATGCAGACCCGAATTGTCTCCTAATTGACTAAATCTGCATTGTGGAATTTGATTTAATGAAATCTTTAAACAATTCCGTCAAGTTCAACCCAGCAATTAATGGTATAACTGGCCTACATTCAGAGGTAGAAAGAGCTGTTAATAAAGCATGCAAAATAATGAATGTTCGATATTCCAAGCTCATAAATAAAGAATAAATGACTTAAGATTAATGTGCAGAAGCAGAAAACACTCTGGTCCCATTGTTCCCCCCACCCAAAATAAATAAAAATGAGAAAATGTATTGGAGTTTGGACTCAAAATAAATGAAAATATAAATGTAAGCTGTTTTGATTATGCATTATATGTCAAAAAATCATTATGAAAGTGGAAAATAATTCCACTGTAAAACAGCAAGATGGGATAATGGTGCAAAGTAGAAGAATTTTAACTTTTTAGCACAGGAACAATTCTCTGTAGAAGGGTGGTACAGGTATGGGACCTGTTATCCAGAATGCTCAGGACCTGGGGCTTTCTGGTTCTATTATTAACAAGGATTAATTATATCTTAGTTTGAACAACTACAAGGTTTTGTTTTATTATTACAGAGAAAAGGCAAATCAGTTTTAAGAATTTGCATTATTTGGATAAAATGGAGTCTATGGGAGATGGTCCTTCTGTAATTTGGAATTTTCTGAACAAAAGTTTTCCAGATAACGGATCCCATACCTGTTTTTCAAATCCAACATCCAAGATTACTGTTTAGCTGCAATGAAAATTATAGTTGATCATAGGACACACAAAAGAAACCTATGAACCCAATGAGCTAGCAGTAGGGTAGATTTCAGTAAAAACCCTAGATTTTTTTTGGGGATCAAAATAATTAATTATTCAATATTTATTATATCCCGAAGCTGGAGATAGCTTGAATCTGAAAATACACCTGTCTAAAACCTGTTTTTGTCATGTATAAGTCAATGACAGAGGTCCCTTGAACCATCTGAAGATGTTTGTAGCCTTCATGATCTTCGGGGGGGGGTTTCGGTGGGTTTCGCTCAAAAACTTGATTAATTTGAGTGATTATAGTTTTTTTTTTCAGTGAAAACTCAATAAACTCAATAAATTTGAGTACTCATGTTTTTCACTGATTACGAGTTTTTCCATTCAAGTTTTTTCATAATTAAGAAAACATTTGAGTTGTGGGGCACATTTACTAAGGGTCGAATTTTGAAGTGAAAAAAACTTAAAAATTCGACCACTGAATTGTAGTAGTTCGATATTCGAAGTCGAAAGTTTTTTTGATCAAATATGGGAATATTCAATCGAAGTAAAATTGTTCGATCGATCTATTAAATCCTTTGATTTGAATGATTTGAATGATTTAATTGAAAAACTTTGACTTCTAAAAACTTAGCCAAATATTGGCTATAGGTTCTAGGAGGTCCCCATAGGCTAACATAACAATTCGGCAGGTTTAAGATGGCAAAGTGTTGAAGTCAAAGTTTTTTAAAGAGACAGTACCTCGATTTTCGAATGGTCGGATATTCAAAGTTTTTCAATTCAAATCGAAGTCGAATTTGGCCTATTTGATGGTCGAAATACCTAAAAAAATTACTTCGAAATTTGACGTTTTTGATTTCGAAAATTCACTCTTAGTAAATGGGCCCGTTGATGTATAACAAAACCTCACAAACTTGACCTTTGATAATTAGTTATTGCTACATTTTTATTACTCATATTTTTATTCAGGCCTCTACTATTCATATTCCAGTCAATTTTTCAAATCAACGCATGGTTGCTAGGGTAATTTGGACCCTAGCAACCAGATTTCTGAAATTGCACACCTCAAAGCTACTGTTTGAGGTTGCAAACCTCACACCTAGTTTCCTCCACAGGCAATTTTGTTTAATACATGCGTGTGATTTTCTAGTAATCTTGAGTTCTATGCAAAATTCACAAATAACATCTCAGGGCCAATTTACTAACATTCATATTTTTTCCTCTGGATCAAACTTTTTTAGCGCTAAAAAAATAATTACTAATTACTCTAAACCACAAAGTAACATATTTATTAAGTGTAAAAAACAACAAAAAGCTCTAATACTAAACTTCATCTAAAAGCTAGTGAGGTCACGTAGAAGACAATGGTTGCTCTCCTACACAAATTGTAAAATCTTTCTTTATTACGCTTCTGCGCCCGTTAGTAAATCAGCGAAGCACCGAAATGATGTGACCCTGGCGAATTTTCGCTAACGTTAGTCACTTTGCCCTTTAGTAAATCTGCCCCTGGGTCTCAGCTTTCTTGACTATGTGATTCTTTAGACTTATTATTCAATGTGATGTTTGTTCCTTGGTTTCTAGCAGTTCTGCTAACCCCAGAATGTCCTTTTGGACCTGTATATAATGCCTTCCTGGACCCAGTTCTTGGACACCAAAGGAATTATGTTCTAGCCGGAAAAGTAGTGTGAATTGGCAACACAACTGGTTTATCTCCAGGTCCATCAACACATGCATTAAATACCATTTTGTATTTAATCCCTGTAAGTAATAGTTGTATTTAAAGTTGTAAAAGTACAACTTTTAAATAAATGTACATTATTTAGAGAGCAGTATTAACTTTACCAAGTGATACAGTCATCTAAGTTCTAATTCATTTTTTGCATCAGCAGTCAGTGGCTACACTGCCCATTTGGATGAGCACACACAACACAACAGTTTATGCCTTTTTGAGCACACAACAGTATTTGGTTTTAACTTTAGTTTTACATTATTAGCCTAACAAATGCAATATTTATTCACATTGAAAGAGGTGTCAGCTCTGTATGACTGAATTTGTTAAAATAAAATCTCACAGCAGAAAGCATATCTGAATCAATCAAGAATGTTTACTCAATTACACTTTTATATTCTACTTTATAAAATATCTGAATAACAGTATGTAACATTATATAGGTTAGCATTACATATAACTAATGATTAAAACATAGGAGAGGAAAATTGTGCCAAACAACTGCAGAAATACGAGTATTAACTTTACAAGAAATCTTTCAGATACTTGTTCACTAGAATGTGTCTCCTTCACAAATCCCGGCTGAACAAGTAACTGGAGCCTTGTATGGAATAACATTACCATCACTCGGAGATGGATTTGAAATCTCACTAAAAAGATATAGACATGGAGTACATAAATAAATTCAATTCAATGAATACTAGCCATTTCTGATTTCCCCAAACTTCTGTGGAATGAACTACAGCCTTATATCTTGCTGGATACACTCTGGATTTCCCCAGCGGAGGATTCCTCCAGCAACAGAAGGAGCCTCGTTGGCCATTGCTCATTATATTCATTATTGCAGACACTGCCTCCTTGCTTGGAAATGATACACAGTAAACCAAGGTACCATTAAAAAGAAGCTACACTGACAGTTGTATCGTATTCGGAAGTTCTTGGTTCAGATGTGTTACTAAGTCGCCATGGTTCATCAACTTTACATTATTTTTTGCTGTTCATTCTTTTTTTTTTTTTTTTCTTGTTTTGGCTTTATTTGCCTGTCCCCCAAGCACATCAATATTTCTGTTAGTAACACATCAGGACTTCTTATGACTATGCAAATATGGGCGAAGCCATTAAAAGATGTTGAGTGCTTTACTGGTGCATAATTTGGCGACACTACTGAAATATTCTCCACAAGTTGTATTCAGTTATACCACTGCAAACCTCAATTGAATTTTACCAGCAATTTTGTACAATGAAAAAAAAAAAACCTTCACCTGCTACATTAAGGGGCCCATTTACTTGGGTAAATCGAGTGAAGTAATAGAGGGAAAAAACTTCGAATTTCAAATGGTTTTTGTTGGCTACTTCGAACATCAAATGCGCTACTTAGACCTTCGACTACAACTTAGAATCGAACGTTTCGAACTAAAAATCGTTCGACTAGTCGACCATTCGATAGTCAAAGTACTGTCTCTTTAAGAAAAAACTTTGACCCCCTAGTTCGCCACCTAAAAGCTACCGAAGTCAATGTTAGCCTATGGGGAAGGTCCCCATAGGCTTTCTAAGCTTTTCTTGGTCGAACAAAAATTGTTCGATCGATTGATTAAATCTATCGATTGAACGAATATTGCTAAATCCTTCGACTTCGATATTCGAAGTCGAAGGATTTAACTTCGATGGTCGAATATCGAGGGTTAATTAACCCTCGATATTCGACCCTATGTAAATCTGCCCCTAAGAGGGTTATTTATCAAAGGTCAAGTTTGGGAGTTTTTTCTACCTCGAATAAACTCACAACTGGAATGTTTGCTTATTTATGAAAAAAAAACAAATGTCAACAGCTTAATTTAACGCAATCGGGGGGAAAACCCTATTACCCTGAATTTATTGATTTATAATCTAAAAATCCTTGACTACCTTGAATTTATTGAGCGCCAACTACCGTAAAAATCCCAAAAATTATGAAGGAAAAAAAAAAGCATCTTCAAATAGTAAGGGACCTCTGCCACTGACATTACACTAACTCGACAGGTTTTAGCTGGAGTATTTTTAGAGTAAACAGATGTGGGGCATAATAAATCTCGAAAAATGTGAGGTTTTTTTTCTATCCTGCAAAATTCGAGTTTTTTTCTGAATCTACCCTGGAAAAACTTGAATTTTTCAGGAAAACACAACTCGACTTTTAATAAATAACCCCCTAAATAAAAGCGAAAATATAAAATGCAGCAAAAGTCATGCAATCTGCTTCAACTAGATAAAAAATGTAGAGCATAAGAAACGGCACAATTTCTTTTTGCATAATTCCTAAAAGGATGTGTTTTAATACACCAATCAGTTTAAGCGTAGATTCCACCTAAGCAATTCAATTTCTCCTTTAACAATGACAAATCCAAGATGTTGTATTGTTCATAGCATTAATATTCATCAGCTAAATAGGGATACATACAAAAAGGGACTGCTTAGACATAGGTAAACCAAAGTGTGAATACAGCATATATAAATTCATATCTCATTAGACTGTTAAATGCTATGTATAAAATTGGAACACCACTGTTTGCCAACAGAATTAAGTCCTTCTTGTCATTAATAACGAATGAGTATCAAAAGGTTTTCATTGTGGAAGATTTATTAGGGTGGGAATTTCAAAATGATTTATGGCTTAATGTTTTATAGAGAAGAGCCTCATTTTCCAGGCATGCTCCTGTGACTTTGAAAAAGCATATGCCTCAGTGGCATTGTGCTCCAATAAAGGGCTAAGGTTCTCTAAATTATGCACACAACCTATAGACACACCGTTATTAATATATTGATGCTCAGCTAAACTTATTAATCAGATGGTTCAAAAGCAACCAATAAAATCTGCTTCAGAATTGCTGCCCTACGTCCTAAATTATGATCGCAGAATAGGCCGTCTATCATCAGTTTGACAACTTAAATATAAAGTGGAAAAAAAAATACTCTTAACTCCCTGGTAGCAAATTTGCTCAGCCTTGCTCAGTGCGGCCAGGAGGATACTCTGTGTTGTTTATATCGTCGGAATGGGCTGCATAAAAATCAATATAAAGTTTAATGACAATGACTGACACAAGTAAATAAAATAATTTTAGTATACAATTTTAATGCATTTTCAGTTAGGCTAATGAAACTGCAAGAGATAAAAAAGCCAGTAAAGGCTTAAGTAAGTTCTAAACCGTTTTCTTAATGAATCACACAGTGTACATGACCTGCGGGAATTCCGGCTAGTAATAAACAAGAGAAAACTTTTTTATTTCCCTTTAGGACTTCATTGCCCTTTAAACTTTCAAGCGGTGGATAGCTGGAGCTAAAAATTATGAAAAAAATTCTAGTTTTAAGATATGAATAGTACAGGTATGGGACCTGTTATCCAGAATGCTCAGGACTGATGGGCGAATCTGACCTATTTTGCTTTGCTAACAATTAGTGAAAAATCTGCCAAAATGCATTTTAGTCTATGGGCAACGAAAAACTTTTTGACGTGCAACAAATTTTTTTGATCCATTAGAGTCTATGGGCGTCATCTTTGTGGCGAAATTTGGCGAATAATTTTGCTTATCAATACTCGGGACCTGGGTTTTTTCCGGATAATGGATCATTCCATAATCTGGATCTGCATACCTTAAGTCTACTAGAAAAACATGTACAAATTAAATAAACCCAATAGGCCGGTTTTGCTTCCAATAAGGATTAAGGATATCTTAGTTTGGATCAACTACAAGGTACTGTTTTATTATTACAGAGAAAAAGGAATAATTAAAAAAAAAATCGGATTATTTAAATAAAATGTAGTCTATGGGAGACAGCCTGTCTGTAAATTAAAACTTATTGGATAAAGGGTTTCCATATAAGGGATCCCATACCTGTACAGGATGACAGTATAGGATTATCCAGAAACCATGGGGCAGATTTATTAAGGGTCGGAGTGAATTAGAGGGAATTTTCTAAGTAAAAAAATGTGAAATTCGAAGTAATTTTTAAATTAATCATTTGAACAAACAATTTTACTTCAATCGTTCGATGGCCAAATTTGGTAAAAAATCCTTTGACTACGATATTCAAAGTATTTTAATTTGATGGTCGAATTTCAAAGTATTTTTTACTTCGAAATTCGACCCTTGATAAATCTGCCCCCAAGTATCCAATTCCAAAATACAGAAACGCCCTTTTTTCATCTTTTTTGCATCCTATTTTACAATTTTTAAAGACTCATTTAATAATAATAATGCAATTGCATCTCGTATATAAATTTATATCAGTGTAATGCTGCCTGCACAATTTTCAGGTCGACGGGTGGCATTGTGGTCACTCCACTATATAATTGTGTACATTTTCTAACAGAAACATGAGGATTATAATTCAAGCAGCTCTACGTTTTTTGTTTAATGTTGATAATATTCCATTAAACTCTCAAGGAAACTTTTCAGTGTGTTCAGGTTGATGTCCTACAGGTCATTTTGACCTCCACTCCCATCAGGAGGAAATCAGTGAAGATCAAACCTTCCTCTTAATGTGTAACTTCCCATATAAATCTAAAGGAAACCTGGTGTAGCAGCATGAGATTAACCTCTGTCATGAGTAGAGGTCCATTTGTTATGTGTTCTTTAACTCATGAGACCTCTGTAGACAATTTTGTTTTCAGTTTACTGAGGTTATGGTACTTTTATACCATTAAAGTGCCAGAAAGTAAAACCCTAACAATATTCATCCTGCAATTCTTGGAAGCAAGTCTGCCCCAGAATAGTTTTCCCATTGATAAAATTTCCATAGTTAATCACAATCTAAGGGATCTTAGCCTATGGGTTAAGGCCAAAAAGAAGTCATTCTACTCTACTTGAACATCATTTTCAATTGTATACAGGGCATTTTTATTCATATCATATTATCACATCAGTTGAACCCTACAGTATTTTAACCAAAACTACCTACTGAGCCACAGGGATAAAGGACTATATTTGACGAAAACCGGGTGCTACGCCTGTATATTCATTGATCACAAACTGGGTATTCTTTCAGTTTATTTTTTTAGAAATTGTAAGAAATATATATCGGAATAGGTTCTACTGCACAGACAAATAAAATGACCTAGATATCCATTTTTACTAAGAATACTGGATAGAGCCAGAGGTACTCTATTAAGGAAGGCTTACCTAAAAACAGATATATAACAGGGATCTCCACTGGCCAAATCAGAAACAACTATAGAATATTTACATAACTTTATCAACACATCTTGATCATATTTATCTCTCAGGTATTAAGAGTGTCCTTGCTTTACTCAGTCGAAAAACAAGGAAAGCAGTGGTTTTCAAAATCCATTCTTCATTTTAATAACCCTTTATGCTCTATACAATACAAGGATCTCCAAACTGAAGGCTTTGCAGCTGCTGTCCAACTTTAATCTTCAGCTCCATCAGACAAACTAAGAAGGATACTGGGAGTTGCAGTACAGCAATAGCTGAAACATTATGGAAATATAAGTATAGCACTTGCTGGTATGTAACACATTGGAGATTAGGAGCAAAGTATAGTGCAGTTACAATATACTTTGTGCAGATTATTATATTACAACCGCGCATTGCTGTAACGAATCTATATCCAGGCACTGGCCCTTTCCTTGTGTTTATTTTTATTTTTTTATGACACTTCATATCCTAGAGGTGTCCTTTGAAAAATAAATCACATTATCACAGAATCTGTAGGGTGCCTTTTTTTGCCACTTATCAAAATAACTGTGAAAAAGCATTCTCAGGGTATTTTACCGGGACACATTATGAGAATGCTGTGTCTCTGGGCAGTTACAGCTAGTTTTAACGTGGCTCACAGATACATAAAGTATAAACAGCAAAAGTAATATATTGTTACCGTAAACTTAAATAAATATTTATAGGTTTAGTACCTTGAAAAGCAGAAACAAAACTACAGTCTACATTTTGGAGCCAAATATTGAAAGTATCATAATGATTATAATAAAATCCACCCAAATGAATTGTTTAGAAAGTACATCCCCATGAGAATAATTTAGACTAAACACTGCTACAATAAAATGTAATGTATTATATACTTTTTTTTATCTTAAAAATAGTACATTTACACTTCTTAAAATTTATTGCATTTAAATCAGATTATTTTAGTATTTTGAAATTGTTTTAAAAACTATCACTATTTTTCACCAAATATATATATATATATATAGAACCGAAGTTTAAACACAAATGAATCATAATTCTGATGAATGAGCATTTATGCAATGAAACCCTTAATACGAAAACTGACCTTGTTTATCTATAGAGTTTGATTCAATAAGATGTGCAAAGCTATCTATAGGGGCTGATTTACTATGATAGGTGCTAAATGACTTTTACTTTCATCTTCTAGCTGGTAGAAGTGCCGATTGGCTGCTATAAACAACTGTACTTGTGGAATTTAGCATTTGTGTTAGTAAATTAGTACATAGTAAATAAGTCCCATGGACATAATTTTATCCAAAAAATACAAATTTTTAAAGATGATCCCCTTTTTCTCTGTAATAATAAAACAGTATCTTGTACTTGATCCCAACTAAGATATAACTAATGTTTTCATTATTTTCTAGTAAATTTAAGATACAAATTATGGGAAGATCAGTTCTCTAGAAAACCCCAGGTCCATTCTGGAGCATTCTGGATAACCCATACCTGTATTATATATATATGGGCACAGGTTATTTTTCGAAAACTAGTAATTATGTAATTTTTTTTTCTTGTAAAAGTAAAATAAAAATCAGCTACTAATCACATGGGATCTGTTATCCGGAAACATGTTATCTAGAAAGCTCAGAATTACAGAAAGTTTGTCTACCATAGACTCCACTTTATATTTCCTTTTTCTTTGTAATAATAAAACAGTACCTTGTACTTGATCCCAACTAAGATATAATTAATCTGTATTGGAAGCTAAACCAGCCTGTTGGCTTTATTTAGGTGGTTAATCCAAATGGAAAAAAACTGGAAAAATAGTTTTTTTTACTATAAAATCCATTTTTTTATATTAAGTCCGTATTGAAGTCCGAATCCGAAAATCCAGCATCTTAGACCTTGTGTATTGGTTGTATATACTGTAAGTCAATGGGAAAGGTCCCTATCCTATTTGGAAGTTGTTGTGGTCTGCGCTCGAATTAGCCTGATCCTACAAAAATCTGACTTTTCAGGCAAAAATCCCCAAAAAATCGGGCTTTTCCTAATATGATTCGGGAAAAAACACTAAAAAAAATTTACGATTCTGGTATTTGTTAGATTTTATTGTGTTTGTACCCGATCCGATGAAATTGTGCTGTATAAATAATAAATACGTTGACAAAGTGGATTCTAGTTTGGTTTGACTTTTTTATTTAAAAAAAAAAAAAATTGGATTTTGATAAATAACCCCTCTTAATGTTTACATGATTTTCTAGTAGAATTAAAGGAGAAGGAAAGGCTTTGTGCACTTGTGGGTGCCAAATGTAAGGCACCCCCAAGTGATTGTATTGACATAACTGAAACACCGGGCCGGGGTTATACCAGTGAGCACCACGGAGCGATCCTCTTCCGTCTTCCTCTTTCCTTTGTGCGGCTGCACAAGCGCAGTAGAACAAAAGGCCGTACTTTAACTAAATGCATTTGCCCTGGGAAATTTGAAGAAAGAAGAAGCCAGAAGAGGATCGCTCCGTGGTGTTCACTGGTATAACCCTGGGCTGGTGCAGTTTTCTGCTGATAGGAGCACCGGTCCGGGGTTTCAGGTAAGTCAATACAATCACTTGGGGCCCCTAATATTTGGCACCCCCAAGTGCACAAAGACTTTCCTTCTCTTTAAAGGTATGAAGAGCCAAATTACGGAAAGAGACATTATCTAGAAAACCCCATTTCCTGAGCATTCTGGATAACAGGTTCCATACCTGTACCATGCAATGGCTCCTCTTGAAAATTAACTTTCATATAGTAGAGAAAGCCCAAAGCTCTGGTTTCTCGCCACTAACCAAAATACATATTTGTAGGTAAACTCTCTTATAATGAAATAGGTCACTGCCCGCAGTAGGCTCTGGTAAGGACAGAGGTTGCAATGCTGAAGGCAAGGAGTTGGTGGGGTTGAAATTACCGGACACTGTTGGACAGAAAAAGGATTCAGTACTGGGGGGTGAGGGCCTAAATATGTATTGGTCCCAGACACATTATCAAACTGCCACAACAGCAAATAAAAAGAATACAAACCTATTAAAAAATATTCAGCAACACATAATGGAGAGCACTCACAGAAACAGATGGTTTGAAACACCGTACTTGTAATGTACAAGAAATAATTGCAGCACAGGGCATATTTGAGAACAAACGTGTTATTAACTGAAGCTCTGAACTATTTGGTATTTGTCATGAAACAGGAATAAGAACACTATTTTGACACATGGAACATAAGAGCTAGAAATAAGCAATGCTTTATCAAGAATAATCACAGAACTGGAATTTTAGTATCACATGCACGTACAGTAGTATGTCCTATTCAGCTCCTGTTTCTATTTATAATAATTATGTGGAAGTCAAAGCGTATTGTCCTGTACTTGTTTGTACTTTTAAAATAATGTATAATATAATAAGGGAATGGAAATAGTAAATTGGGGACAAGTGGATGACAATATTCAAAGAATAAGACTAGTTTATTCAAAGATATCGGGTGGCATTTCAAGGATGGTGGAGCCCAAAGCTGTTGGTGGATGCTAGTCACAGATTGTGAGATGCAATGTAGAGTGGTACTAATGTCATATTGTACTCCTATAACACTATGCCGTAGTTCCTTCTGGAGGCTATCATCTCGCCATAAATGCATCACATACTCCTAAAATTGCTATCCCACAGTCCCTTCCCAGAGACACCATCTCTCCCTACTATACCACAGTCACAGTCCTTTCCCAGAGACTAGTATCCACTGTTACTATAGGCACCATCTCTCCCTACTTTACCTGCTATACCACAGCCACAGTCCCTTCCCAGAGACTATTATCCCACTGTTACTATAGGCACCATCTCTCCCTACTATACCTGCTATCCCACAGTCACACTCCCTTCCCAGAGACTATTATCCACTGTTACTATAGGCACCATCTCTCCCTACTATACCTGCTATCCCACAGTCACAGTCCCTTCCCAGAGACTATTATCCCACTGTTACTATAGACACCATCTCTCCCTACTATACCTGCTATCCCACAGTCACACTCCCTTCCCAGAGACAATTATCCCACTGTTACTATAGGCACCATCTCTCCCTACTATACCTGCTATCCCACAGTCACAGTCCCTTCCCAGAGACTATTATCCCACTGTTACTATAGACACCATCTCTCCCTACTATACCTGCTATCCCACAGTCACACTCCCTTCCCAGAGACAATTATCCCACTGTTACTATAGACACCATCTCTCCCTACTATACCTGCTATCCCACAGTCACACTCCCTTCTCAGAGACTATTATCCCACTGTTGCTATAGGCACCACCTCTCCCTACTATACCTGCTATCCCACAGTCACACTCCCTTCTCAGAGACTATTATCCCACTGTTACTATAGGCACCACCTCTCCCTACTATACCTGCTATCCCACAGTCACACTCCCTTCTCAGAGACTATTATCCACTGTTACTATAGACACCATCTCTCCCTACTATACCTGCTATCCCACAGTCACACTCCCTTCTCAGAGACTATTATCCACTGCTACAATAGGCACCATATCTCCCTACTATCTTAAAGCCTACAGCCTCAGTCAGATTCCAATACCTGTACAAGTGAACATCACAAGTGAAAAACATGGAAAATCCGAGGAATAGGGCTAGTGGTTGGTTGGGCCAGCTTTAGGTCCCATGTGGCTGCATGTTCCGTCCTTCTCATTATTACTTGATATAGGCTTTTCTGCAGCAATAGTATCAATAACAGAAATACTATACAATACAAAGTAATATACAAAGAGCAACAGCCAAATTGTGTTGCCTTCAAGGGCAATGTGCCACTACCTTCTGTGGATCAGTTTTTATTCACCTGGATAAAGTTCCATGGATTACTTGGAGAAGCAAGCAAGGTTTAAACTTGCACTTCCGATATACAGTAAATTAATGGGGAGCGATCCACATGGCCCTTAAGATCAACACAATTTTACATCTTTACAAAGGTCTGCATATATTACAATTTTTTTATTTACCTATAACTCCTATTCATAAAGTCAATGAAAAAGCTAAAGTTAAAGTTGCTGCATGAAAAACAATACTTTATTTTCTGATGACTTTTGAACAAATGTCTTTTTAAACTATGAAGCCTGCTAGATCAGTAAGAAATGTCTATTATTTATAGTACGGTACACCATAGAGGCATCAAATCTACTCAAGTATGTATCACATCTATTAATATTGTCGGTGATACTTACTGTATATTCTCATGGCTTATTTATGGATATTTCACAAATACTCGCATGACAATACAACCACTGTTTCTAGGTCCCTGACCAATAATAACAATTTAAAGTAATAATGCCCTTATCTGCTGCCAGTACCTCACTCTTCACCTTCACTAGCTATTCCATTCAACAGACTTTTGCATCAATTTGTTTTACAAATTACCATCTCAAAACCTGACAACTGATATTTCCATCTTCTCAAGGCAATCCATAAAAAACTGTATTTTAAGTCAACACAGAAAACACAGTGGAGAAAAAAAAAATCAAACTGAGATTTTGATTTGTATACCCTCTGCATTTTAACCTCTCCATAAACTATAAATTGTAACGCCTGAAAGATCTCAGGGTATATGATCAAGGGCACCGAATTAGATCTTAGAAAAATATTAACACGGCGATGTCCATTGAATGATTAAACACATTTGGTGAATAAAAGTAACACAGGGATTGATTTACCAAGGTTTCATCTGGGAATTATAATCAGTTCATAAAGGATTCCCAGACATTTGAACTTTATTGAAATTTGGAAACAAATTGATCCAATTGTTAAAACTATAAATATCAATATTGATCAATATTTGTCAAATCTTTTCTTGCAGGTGGACCAATGTGTTCTTTATCGATCTGATGCAATCATGTTCGTTATTTGAAATCATAACTCTGAAAATCTTGATTGATCCATGAAACTTTTTTTTTTTTTTTTATAAATTAGCTTTTATAAGTTTTTGCCAAGTTTTATTTAAATATGTAAATGTAATCATGTAAATATGTAAATGATTAATCATATTCCAGACTATATCATGTTTGTATGTGTGTTTGGTAAACACTAGGAGGTGCCAGATTATAAAAATATTGTTGTGTATTCATTCCAAACAAAATGCCTAAATGCCTTCATAAACACACAATATATATGCTATCCAAATAATTGTATCAATTACTTCCTATTTAGTATGGGATCAGTTATCCAAAAGCTCCAGATTACGAAAAGGCCGTCTCCCATAGACTCCATTTTATCCAAATGTTTAAAAATGATTTCCTTTTTCGCTGTAATAATAAAACAGTATTAAACAGTACTTAATAATAAAACTAAGATATAATTAATCGTTATTGGAAGCAAAACCATCCTATTGGGTTTATTTATTAAAGTCTGAATGCCAAAAACTCAATAAAGGGTTTTTTTTTACTATAAAACCCGAATTTTTAGTGGGAAAAAAACCCTCAAATTTTTTCTAGATTTATTATACCCTGAGGATGAAAAAATTCTGAGTCCGAAAATCTAGCAGAGATGACCTGCAGAGATTGTATATACTGTATATACTCGAGTATAAGCCGACCCGAGTATAAGCCGAGGTACCTAATTTTACCTACAAAAACTTGTAACACTTATTGACTCGAGTATAAGCCTAGGGGTGAGAAATGCATCACAGGGTGAACAGCGCAAAGCAGGGTGCCGGGACGCACATGGGCAGAGAGTGCAGCCTCATACCCCCTTAATGGACACACAAGTTGTAGTGACTATAGAATGAGAATTGAGGGGACAATGGTGATAATGTGACAGTGTTTTTCTGGGCTGCTCTGCAGGACTTTACTTTTATATGTAAAACTACAGGTCAAGTAGTGGCAATTAGTAAGGAGCCCATTCACATGCCAGCCACTGGCACAGCATAAATGCAGGCACATGAGCTTGCCCAGTCAGCTTGCAATCCTGCAACGTGTGTAGCCCATTATTACAGGGATGCTCTCTCCCAGCATCTTCCCTCCTGCTTGTCTCTTCTCCCTTCCTCCTTCTCTTCTCCCTCCCTCCCTGCTGCTCTTCTCCCTTTCTCCTGCTCGTCTCTTCTTCCTCCAGCTCATAATCTTTTAGTTGGGCAGGAGCCAGGGTGTACCCCTCCCCCAGTACCTGATCGTGTAGTTGGGCATGGTGCCAGACGCACAGACAGGGAGGTGGACTTGTCAAACACCGCTGTACTCCATCTCCAGCTCGGACTGCAGCTCATCAGGGGCTCCCCTGGGGCGTTGAGGAGCCACACGGAGCAGAACACGGGCAGTGCCTCCCCCAGACTCAGGTCCTCCAGCAGGCGGCCCACTGTGCGGTTCTGCAGCAACTCTTCTTAGTGAGCCACCACTCGAGCAGTGCTGTGTCCCGCAGTTTGCCGGTTTGCCGAACAGCAAAAGGAATACGGAACTGGCAACTCTCCTGTGCTGCAGCCGCCAGCTCTGATTTTAGGTAGTCCCGCAGGGAGGCATCGGGCTCCAAGGGCCAGAGGGGGGGGGGGAGACAGGGGTTCAGGACGGCAGCGGTATAGCAGGAGGACACCGGAAGTTGTCATCTGTTCTGCACTTCCGCCTCCAGCAACGCGGCACCTGGCTGGCCCTTTTGGAAGTTCGTTTGGGATGCAATAGCAGGTATTTCCAAACACGTTTAGCCTCGCACTGCGTGCTGCCCTTGTTTCGGAGTCAGAGTCCTCAGCAACCTCGACTCCAACAAAATATATTTTCCCGGTGCTCTTGTAGCGCTGCCATTGACTCGAGTATAAGCCGAGGTAGAATTTTTCAGCACATTTTGGGTGCTGAAAAACTCGGCTTATACTCGAGTATATACGGTAAGTCAACGGGAGAGGTCCCTATCCTATTTGGAAGTTTCTGTGGTCTGCGCTGGAATTAACCAGAAAATCCACTATTTTGGACAAAAATCCGGGCTTTTCAGGAAAATGCCCAAAAAAAGGAAAAAAAAAAAATCTAGCCATTAGGTTTTTGCCCGATTTTATCAAGTTTGACCCCAATCTGATTAAATTCTGCTTTTTTAATAATAAATAAGGTCCAAATGTGGATTCTAGTTTGGTTGGACTTTTTTTTAATTCAAATACCCAGAAAGATTCGGATTTTGATAAATAAGGCCCCTAATATTTACATGATTTTCTAGTAGACAAGTTATGAAGATCCAAATTACAGAAAGATGTCACCAGGAAAACCCGAGCATTCTCCATAACAGGTCCTATACCTGTATTCTTATTCATTATTTACATATTGGCAACATACAAATCATCTATCATCAATTTAATACTAAATGACTGAATCATCTGATTAATGCTAATCAAGTCATTTTTTGCTCAGTGGAGTCTACTGCCTGCATATTATGCGAATTATGCCTAATAATTGCATTTGTTGTCCAAAAACGGTTTAATTTTCAGGAAATGTTCATGGAAAATCATTATTTACATTAACTGTGGTCATATTAATTAGAGCATATCAAATAAAGAAACTTCAAGCTGTAAATCACAAATTCTGGGGATGTTACAGTGGGTACTTCACATTCCACCAATAGGAGGAGAAAAGAGAGGTTTGGAGCTCCTCTATATTGGTTGAAATCAGCCTGTGAAGAAAAACTCCACATGCCATAAGCTTTCAGGCTTGAGCTCCTATCCAGTACAATCCCCTGTGGCAGCCCCACAGTCTGGGAACCACTGATTAAGAGCTTAGTTTATAATTGGCAAGGTATCCAAAAATGTAACTTCACAGGGAATGCTGCCATTTGTCAAGGGATTAAATCTTTATTTGCCTTATGTACTATGGACCAACAAGGGAAATACACTCCTGAACCAAGACTCTGAGTATACTCAGTGGCTCTGAGCGCCGTCATTACCATTAATGTCATGGGAAGTGGGTGAGGTTTGGGCTGGTAGTCTGTTAGTGCCATTGCATACAACCTGAAGCAGCTCAACTTTATTACCAACCTGAGGCTAAAGATTTTTCAGATTTCAATACTTTGCTTAACAAAATGGTACTTTTCAATATATTATTCTAATTAGAGGGGAAAACATATTTAAGAAACAGAATTATTGCCATTAGATCACTAATTAAGTATACGCAAATCAGCTGTGATTTAACTTGGATATTGAAATAAGAAAAAGATTTCTAAGAAAATTCATACTTTGTCATCATCTGCAGCAAATTTCCCTAATGTTGTTTTTTTTTTTTTTTCTTTAAACAATCAAATACAACCTGACCGTTCCAGTCTCCCTGTGGATTCAGTCTTTGTTTCCCAGCAGATACTGATCAGCCTCCTCCATGCTGGTGTGATTAATGATAGGATTTCACACTTGCACAACACTACACTATCTGTGTTAGATGCAGCAATGAGAGGTGGTCTGGTAATAGACAGATTTGTAGTCATGTAGCGTTCATTCCCCTTGTCTACACTTTCCTCTTAGTGATATCTATTTTTATATCATCAGTTACATGGCCCAAAGCTTAATCACATGTAACTTTGAAATAAATTGGGGGGGAGCCTTTTCTAGTGCTTCACTCAATAAATCACAGTTGATATTTCAAAGCTTGTCTCTTGTGCCACTATTTTGGCCAGTCGAATATATTCCACCTTTAAAAAAAAATTTATTTTATCTTTACTTATAATTTTAATTATAAACTGGTAGTTCAATGCAATGGATTTTACATGAAACATGCAGATTTCCAGGGAAAACAATGCAAAGGACTGGGGGGCATATTTACCAAAATCTGAGTATTTTAATTACAAAAGTCTGACCAAACTAGAATCCACGATTGGACCTTATTTATTATTGTAAAAGCACAATTTAATCGGATCGGAGACAAACACGATAAAAATGAGCAAAAAAATTGTACAATTTTTTCTGAGATTTTTCTCGAAAAAGCCAGAATCTTTACCCAAAAAGTCAGAAATAGTCATATTTCCGGGCTAATTCCAGCACAGACCACAAAAACTTAAAAGGAATCCAGAAGTCGAGCTCGGGTGGGTGCAGGGAGGGTGGGTGTGTGACCCGCATAACACTAGTCTGAGATAGAGTCCTGCAGAGGGTCAGGTACCCGCGGGTTAGAGTCCTGCAGCGGGTCGGGTACCCGCGGGTTACCAGCAAAAAAACCTGCGGGTTGCGCGTAGAAGTTTTGGGTGCTGGTATAGACGCGGGTCGGCAGTCTTGCTGGTTTGCGGGTCGGGCCGCAGGTCTTCTCAATAGCGACTTTTACTCTTTTTTTTCTGATCATGCCTACTTCCAATGATGTCACTTCCGGTGTAAAAAGACAGCACTTCCTGATTCTTGATGGTCAGCGGGTCCAAGTTGCGGATAAGGTACTTGCGAGTAGGGTTGGGTAGCGGGTCCAAGTGGGTAAGAATGCGGGTTGTGGGTCCGGGTTGCGGATTGCAGATTTTATAGTAAAAAAAACTATAAAGCACATAACTGAAAACGTAAAATGTCTCCCTAATAAAATGTTTTTCCCTTCTGCCGTAGCAACATGGTAGAGTAATATAGATCACTAAAAAGTCACTCAATGTCATGTAGTAAATAATGCACCCTAGCAAGAAGGCTGATGAAATAACAAACATTAGAGATGCTGAATAAAAAGCTAAATAACTAAACAAAAAATCACAAATAATAAAACAATTAAAATCAATTGCAAATTGTCTTAGAACACTCTCTACATCATACTAAAAGTTAAATCAAAGGTAGACAAAGCCACCCCTTTAAGTACTGGGTTAGGAAGCATATTTATTAGTATCAACTCTAACTACTGAAACAACTATCAAACCATGAAAATTATTATAAGATTTTTGTAAGACACAAAAGCAGCATGTCAAGTCACTCAGTCAGAAAATTATCTTCCAAAAAAAAATTCCTTTGAAAAATTTAAATTTTAACTGTACTTAAAACAACTACAAACACAGAATATAATATTTTTACACATTTACAAATTAAAAATGTTTCAAGTGTATTATTTCATCATTGCTAATTCATCAACGATCACCGTGATCAGTGGTACACTCAAGTGGTGTCTACCAGTCAGGCCTGCCTGTCGATTTGGAAAGGCACCGTTTTTTGCTCCTGATACATCGTTGCTTCTTCAAAAACTGCCATTCAGTGATATGACTCCATATTCAATGTACTTTTTAGGAATAATCATTCCAGTATTATTTTCTTTGTATTTTTAAGACAGAACATTGAATGTTTATTTTTTTCTTTTCTGTGGAGGCAATGTACATCTTACATATATATATATAGGTTTAAAGGAAGCTGAAAATTTTGAAAGGCCTTAGGGGAAAACCGATTGAGAACCACTGCTCCAAAGGATCCTGTGAAGCCTGTTGTTGGGCAGGGTTAAGAACATCTGCATGAAAACCACAAAGAAAGAAAATAAAAGTCAAGGTTACCAAGAACAAACCTTGAGTATGTAAGTACATAAAAAATAAACAAAATTCTCTAAAATGGAAATTAAAACTACATTTTGAGAAAAAGAAAAAAAAGTCAGATATTGATAATACAGTGCTGTTTTAGGGGCAGATTTATCAAGGTCAGTCCAATAGAATATGGAGAAGCCGCACACCACACACTCCCAAAGGTTCTTATCCTGGTGCCCAGTGATAGAGGAATCGGCAGCCTCACAACAAGGGTAAGAAGAATTTCACCGGCACACAGGAATTGTAGTAGCAGGGCAAGCCCTTGCAATTTTATTATGCAGTAGTGCAACGTTTCGGGGTCACGCCCCTTTGTCAAGCATAGTGTGGACAAGTGCAGACATGATTTAAAGGGTGTGCAATTAACAAATTAGCATATTTAACAAGCATTGCTGTGAAAAAAGTACTTTGCATTTAAATCATGTCTGCACTTGTCCACACTATGCTTGACAAAGGGGCGTGACCCCGAAACGTTGCACTACTGCATAATAAAATTGCAAGGGCTTGCCCTGCTACTACAATTCCTGTGTGCCGGTGAAATTCTTCTTACCTCAGATTTATCAAGGGTCAAATTTTGAGGAGTTTCTAAAAACTCCCATAAACTCGAAATTCGGCGGGGGGAAACAACCAATCGTAATTTATCCAAAAAAAAACAAAAAAAAAAACAATTTTTTTTTAAAATTCAGATGGATAGGATTGACCTGCAAACTCGAATCGAATCATCAAAAAAAATGATACATGATACATTTCGAAATTCAAATATTTTTTAAACTCAAATTGAATTTGGACTATTCCCTAGTCGAATAACACTAAAATAAATTTTAAATTCAAACTCCCCGGGCCAGTGCTCCCATCAGAAGAAAACTGCACAGGCCTGGGGATGCTACCAGCGCGCACCGCAGAACGATCATCTTCTGGTTTCTTCTTTTTTTCTTGGCAATTTAATTCTACTGCACACGCATCTGCCCTGGGAAATCTAACGAAAGTAGCCGGTAGAGGATCGCTCCATGGTGCTCACTGGAAGAATCCCGGGCCAGTGCAGTTTTCTTCTGGAAGGAGCGATGGTTGCCGGGTTTCATGTAAGTACATGGGATCAGTTGGGGGTGCCTAACTGTTGGCACCCCCAAGTTGTAAGACCTTTCCTTCTCCTTTAACTGACCTATGTTGCATGTATACCCATAGAGAGTAGTACATAGCATTACATATCATGTATACATGTTTTTGTGTACACACAGGTGTGGGATCTATTATCTGGAATGCTTGAGAATTTTATGCATACTAGATCTTAACATAAAGTGAACATTGAAACATAAAAACAATAGAATTGCTTTGCAATCAAATAGATTTAGAGTAATTTAGGGGCTGCTCATCTGGGAATAATTGGCATTCTCAGTATGTCAGAGGTAGGTGCTACAAATGCACTGTAAATATACCCCTATGATGGCTAGTTTTCATGAACATTCGCACTTTGTCGCTACCAGGTCTAAGGTGTTAAACGTGTCAGTGAGACTGTAACCTTAGCTTTTAGATTCCAAAATAATTACTACTTTGGCTCCACAAAAATGGTTAAAGTCACAGGCGGTTTAACAATTCCCATTAGCTGAAAGAGTGAGCGAAAGGTAATTCAAATAACCATAGCATACAAGAAAAACATTACCTCTTCAGCATATTATTGCTTCCTATTAGAATAACTTCATTTCCAAACTACTCTCTATTATAGCTCCTGCTTTTCTTTTTATAAATTTCAGCGAGTATTACATTAAAGCAATGCCTCACCTCCGAGCTATAATATCTGTCTTGGTTATTACAGTCCTACATTTCATAAATACTTCTCCTGACAAGCCGAGCTAATTCAGGGTAATTTTATTGTGTTTTGGTGCCCTTACATTTAGGGTGCAATTACCTTTATCGTTTCATTGCAGTGCTAGAAAGTAATCAGGACAATTATTTGGGAGGGAGGGAGGGAGGGAAGGAGAGGAGGCTTATAAATTCTAAATTACAGTTGCTGGCATTTTCGATAAAATGGTACCTTTATCTGAACAAGTGGCACGGATATCGGATAAATCATGCATCAGTCAAATGTTCCTGACCCCCCAGTGCATTTCACAATATCAGAAGTGCTTCAAAAGAAACTTTACCAGCTCATCAATCATTCTTCATAATGTTACAGCAGCTACACCTAAAGAGCTGGAGATTGAAAATAAAAAAAGAAACAGACAATCCCGGCAAAAAAACCATTAACTCTGGACTGTTTAACTCCTTCCCCATCACCGATGTCATTAACTCATAGCAGGTCCCGAATTTCAGAGCAATATGTCGCTCATGAAAACATATTAACTCCCTGAGACTGCAGTCCGATGGTTTAAATATTTAGGGTTCAGTGTTTTTCTCTTTGTAAAGATGATAATGAAAAGATCTATATATTACTAACAATAGAATATATTTACTTATGGTGGCACACCATTCCAATAGCTAGGCTTGGGTGCAAGGTAAATAGTTAATATGTCGTAGAAAGGACCGGAAACACCAAGGGGCAAATTCACTTAGATTCGTAGTTGCGCCAGGCGTAACTTCGCCGCACTACGCCGCACTTCGCCAGGCGTAGTTTCGCTAGCGCTTCGCAAATTCACTAAAATCTGAAGTTGCGCTCAGGGGTAGCGTAAGGTTGCGAAGTTGCGCTAGCGTTGATTCGCTAAGTGAAGTTACGCTAGCGATGGTTAATTTGCATACGGCGCCAAATTCAAATTTCAATGGAGGAATACGTATCAGCACTACAAATGCCTAGAAAACCTTCAAAACATCAAAAAAAAAATTTATTTTGCCCTACACATGTGCCCACTGCATAGGTAAGTTGTCATAAGTCAGGAAATGTAGGGGGGGAAGGAGGGGAGCCCCAAAAAAATTTGCGATCTTTTTCAGCCTATCACCCATAATGTAGAAAACACGCCAGCGTTTTTTGGGACTTAGAAAAAATGTTGACTTTTTTTGAAGAAATCCCTATCTACTCTATTGCGCTTCGCCTGGTCTGAGGTGGCGAAGGAAGTCTAGCGTAAAAGGTAGCGTTCAGTACACTGCGCGCGTTAGTGAATTTTGCGTAGTTACGTCCGTAGTGATAATTCGCCAGGCGTAAGGGTGCGAAGTAACACTAGCGAATCTACGCCAGCGTTCGTTAGTGAATTTGCGCAGTAACGAAAATGCCAAACGCTAGCGAAGTAACGCTAGCGTTCAGAGCTTCGGCGCTTAGTGAATTTGCCCCCAAGTTGGAGTGAAGAAGTTGGCAGTAGTGTAATAAACCAATATTTATTTGTGTAGAAAAATTACAGTACAATAAAATGCAGCAAGGTAAAGAAACCACTAGAGAGCATATGCATATTCCAACTACTGTGATCACAATATTAGAATTAAGGGGCAGATGTATTAAGGGTCGAATATCGAGGGTTAATTAACCCTCGATATTCGACTGGCGTATTAAAATCCTTCGACTTAGAATATCGAAGTCAAAGGATTTTGCGCAATTTGCCATCGCGATCGAAGGAATAATCCTCGATCGAACGATTAAATCCTTCGGCTCGAACGATTATCCTGCGATCAGAAAAAACTTGGAAAGCCTATGGGGACCTTCCCCATAGGCTAACAAGGACTTCGGTAGCTTTTAGGTGGCGAACTAGGGGGGTCAAAGTTTTTTCTTAAAGAGACAGTACTTTGACTATCAAATGGTCGAATAGTCGAATGATTTTTAGTTAGAATCGTTCGATTCGAAGTCGAAGTAGCCCATTCGATGGTCGAAGTAGCCAAAAAAAAAAAACTTCGAAATTCGAAGTTTTTTTTCTTCTATTCCTTCACTCGAACTCAGTGAATGGGCCCCTAATAGTACAGACCTTTAATTGGTTCAACCTATTTATTGCATAATGCAGCCTATTTATTAAGCCTCAAATTTTTAGAGGGAAAAACAAACACATTTTTCTAGATTTATTATGCTTCAAAGCTGCTAAAAATCAGAATCTGAAAATACTCCAGCTAAAACTTGTTGAAGTCATGTAGAAGTCAGTGGGGCAGATTCATTAAAGGGCGAAGTGGGTAACGCTAGCGAATTTTTGCCGGAAATCCGATCTGCAGGGACATTGCCAATCTACTAACAGGTGTAAGCACCAATTCACTAGCGAACAGGACAGTCACTAGCATTCATTCACACTCTATTGACATTTTTGCTCTGAAGAACATCCGTTACTCAGCAAATTCAGTATAGTGCAAATTTACTCTTTTGCCAGAGTTGACTTTGCCAGCTCAGACCAGACGAAATCTTATGTAAGTTACATCATATCCTGTCTGCCGGAAATTCATTTAAGTTGTAAAAACACTGGCGACTTGACCTTTTTTAAGCGAGATTGCCTGCAATTGTCCTAACTATCAAACTTTTTTGGGTTAACAATTTTTCCCCAGACATTTGAGGGGCATGGAACATTTGTTTAAGGGTGGGCTCATGTGTAGAGCATTATAGGATCTTTTTGTCTTTATCCAGGTTCCTTTGACATTTGTAATAATAAGTGGCCACTTCAAGCGCCAACATCTCTAAAAAAGATGTCCATACAACTTTAATGTACCCGTCCTATTCAAATTAACCTAAGCGTAAGAGGATTAACGAAGTTTCGCTAGGCAGAAGCGTTCTCTTGCGTCATTTTGCATTGAAATGCTCGCACTACCGAAGTACCGCTAGTGAAAAGTCACCAGCATTAAGCGCCCACGACACAACTTCACATTTATGTTAATTAGGGTAGTGGTAACAAATTTTTGCCTGGTGAAGTTGTGCGAGGTATGGCCTGTTCACAAGTGAATTTACCCCAATGACGGATGTGCCTTTTAAAATTTTATGTTTCCTGCCTTCATGATGTCGGACATTTTGAATCAGGTTTGTTCGAAAAGCTGAAAATGTTTTGGTATTTGGGCGTTTAATCAAAAAAGTTGCACAATTCAAATTGACACACAATTTTCTTGCAAATGTAACCGCATGTACATATTACATTCAAATTTGTTTAGTAAACTAAGTCAAATTGTGGTTGGGAGTAAGGTCAAATTTTTATTTTTAAAATAATGAGAAAAACTCGAGTTTTAATGAATACCCTCTCATAAGTATATACGTTCAAAAACTCCCCTGAAAATCTTGATTAATTGAGGATTACTAGAGAAACTTTAACAAGTTTCACCATCAAGCTGCTCTAAACTATCACTTATTTCTGCCAATAGATTGCACTCTCCGGCGTAGCACACCTGTTTTTCAAGCCTACCCCAACTTGATATGGTTTGTACAGCTGAGCTGTAATATTTTGCAATCAGTTTTACTAACTTATAACAATTTTTCCTTTCTTTCTTGACTCCTAGGACACCATTCCACATTCCATTTACAGCAAATCTATTGAACAGGAAATTGGTTAAAGGGAAAACAAAGTGAATCCACAACTCACAGACATGATCATATTTACTTATACAGTGGTGTGAAAAACTATTTGCCCCCTTCCTGATTTCTTATTCTTTTGCATGTTTGTCACACAAAATGTTTCTGATCATCAAACACATTTAACTATTAGTCAAAGATAACACAAGTAAACACAAAATGCAGTTTTTAAATGAGGGTTTTTATTATTTAGGGAGAAAAGAAATCCAAACCTGTGTGAAAAAGTAATTGCCCCCTGAACCTAATAACTGGTTGGGCCACCCTTAGCAGCAATAACTGCAATCAAGCGTTTGCGATAACTTGCAACGAGTCTTTTACAGCGCTCTGGAGGAATTTTGGCCCACTCATCTTTGCAGAATTGAGCTTTATTTGAGGGTTTTCTAGCATGAACCGCCTTTTTAAGGTCATGCCACAACATCTCAATAGGATTCAGGTCAGGACTTTGACTAGGCCACTCCAAAGTCTTCATTTTGTTTTTCTTCAGCCATTCAGAGGTGGATTTGCTGGTGTGTTTTGGGTCATTGTCCTGCTGCAGCACCCAAGATCGCTTCAGCTTGAGTTGACGAACAGATGGCCGGTCATTCTCCTTCAGGATTTTTTGGTAGACAGTAGAATTCATGGTTCCATCTATCACAGCAAGTCTTCCAGGCCCTGAAGCAGCAAAACAACCCCAGACCATCACACTACCACCACCATATTTTACTGTTGGTATGATGTTCTTTTTCTGAAATGCTGTGTTACTTTTACGCCAGATGTAACGGGACGCGCACCTTCCAAAAAGTTCAACTTTTGTCTCGTCGGTCCACAAGGTATTTTCCCAAAAGTCTTGGCAATCATTGAGATATTTTTTAGCAAAATTGAGACGAGCCTTAATGTTCTTTTTGCTTAAAAGTGGTTTGCGCCTTGGAAATCTGCCATGCAGGCCGTTTTTGCCCAGTCTCTTTCTTATGGTGGAGTCGTGAACACTGACCTTAATTGAGGCAAGTGAGGCCTGCAGTTCTTTAGATGTTGTCCTGGGGTCTTTTGTGGCCTCTCGGATGAGTTGTCTCTGCGCTCTTGGGGTAATTTTGGTCGGCCGGCCACTCCTGGGAAGGATCACCACTGTTCCATGTTTTTGCCATTTGTGGATAATGGCTCTCACTGTGGTTCGCTGGAGTCCCAAAGCTTTAGAAATGGCTTTATAACCTTTGAAATTGAACTACAGTTAAGTTATTTTTTAACAAGGGGGGCAAACATTTTTTCACACAGGCCCATGTAGATTTGGAGTTTTTTTCTCCCTTAATAAAGTAAACCTTCATTTAAAAACTGCATTTTGTGTTCAATTATGTTATCTTTGACTAATAATTAACGGTTTTTGATGAGCAGAAACATTTAAGTGTGACAAACATGCAAAAGAATAAGAAATCAGGAAGGGGGCAAATAGTTTTTCACACCACTGTAGTTCTTAGTTGTACAAGATTAACCACTCAGTTGTTGCCATATTTAATATCAGTATATTGAGGAACAAACCAACCAAATAAACCCCTTCATTAATCTATGGGGCTGCCATCCTTGCCTATCCATATTGCCAGTAGCACAGTTTCCTAAGTGACATTGTGGGTCCCAAATGTGTATGAGTAGAACAAAAACACCAATCGCTGTGCATGTGTCAACTGTGAAACCTTTCAGAGAGAGGAAGCACAAAGTGACGTACATTTGGTACTTACCTTTCCCATCAATCTAACCCTAACCCTGGACATTTTTTATGATAAAAATACGGTGAAAAATATTTTATGGAAAAGCAATACCAGGAGGACGGCAAGCTGGGCTTCCCTAATACAGGTTGGGCATTCATGTACATGCATATTATGTAACACTCTATAACATTCAACACTTTATAACAGGCATAATGCACGCAAAATCACTGCGATTCGTTATTCTGTGTAAGATCAGAGCCCCTCTATTTATTCATAATAGCACAGGCAAATAGACATTCCCATCTTTCAATCCACCTTCAAGCAATTGACTTGGCTCTGATCCATCCAGCTACATGCAAGTCATACACTCATTTATCTTTATAGAATCGCATGCAATAAACGTCTGCATTGAAAATTTCAAGTATTTCATATTACGCCTTGACAAAGCCAGTATTGCGAAACGCGTGTCGGCGTTCTGAGTCCTTTTAACTGTAACTTTTTAAGATTTAAAGTCAATTGGGTTTTCAAAGTAGTGGAAGGGGTGGGGAGGTTTCAAACCTCAACCAGTGCTCGGTTCTTCGCTATTCTCTCTGATACTAAAGCTCACAAGAGCCCGTGGATTTGTGTTTTTTTAGGCCTATATAGCTCTTTTCAAGTCTAGGACTAGATTAACAATCGAGACCACAGTCCCGGGTACTCTGCCTTCTTTGTCTTTGTGGTGTCCCAGGGATAGAAAAAAACTAGGTAGTAGATTTGGGACAACTCCACCTCCTCTTCTTTTCCATTTCTGACTTAATTCCTGAACCAGAGCATTGTGTGTTTTTTAATATTCATCCTATTTATATTAGTACAATTTTTTAACCCCTTTATATATATAACAGAATGAATTGTATCACATTTATTTAATTAATTCATAATCAATTGGGATTTTAACCAGTTAAATTATAGCACAGGCACTTTTCTTGAATTCATACGATTACCACAAAGTAATTAGTAATTTTGCACGCAATTGAGATTATAATAATTAGGTAGCTGGAAACTAACTAGAGACTGCTGAGCGAGTTTGAAGCAAGTGGGGTACTTTTTTCTTTTTTTTTTAAATTTATTAGTTTGTACTGACTAAGGTCAGACCTCCGCTTCTACCGCAGGATAAATAAATTTGATAAGGGATCACTTTTTTTGTTTGAAAGTATTTCATATCATCACTACTAGGATAGGACAAATGCACTGAAACACTGAAATCCCAGATGTGCATGAGACGGACTTACGTTGAGTAAACATCAGTATAGGAGTGTACAAATGCATTGAAAATAAAACAAAAAGACCTAAGCACCAAAACATTCATAGAGGGGCAGATTTATCAAGGGTCAAGAATTTAGAGTTTATGGAGTTTCTAAAAACTCTCATGAACTCGAAATTCGGAAAAAAAACTGACTAATCGAAATGTTTTTAAAAATGCATTTAAATTCGGGTGAATAGGATCGACCTGCAAACTCGAATTGAATTTGAATTCGAGTTTTTTCACACACAAAAAATACAAAACTCCAAATTCATTGTAGGAGGTCCCCCATAGGCTAAAACACCAATTCTGGAGATTTTAGATAGAAAATAGTCTAATTTGGGGGAGAATTTAATCAATTTCGAAATTTGAATTTCTATTTTTTTTTTAAACTCGATTCAAATTTGGACTATTCCCTAGTCAAATTCTACTAAAATAAACTCGAAATTTTTAATTTTCAATTCATTCCTTGATAAATCTGCCCCCTGAATTTTAGCGCACAAAGACTGGAGGAAAGAACTGCTTCCCACATGGCCAACACAGTCCTTAGTGTCACTTTTCACTTTCTATGGTAAAAAGTGGCAAAAACTGCAGCAGCATAAAACTGGCATTATGTTTAAAGAGAATATAAACCCATAATAAAATATTACCTAAACTGTAAAGAAACTGTAATTCAAAGCAACTCTGCAAAGTACTTACTTCAATTATAAGTTTTGATGGCTAGGGGGGTATGTAAAAAATTCAGAATTTCAAAAATTCTATTGCTATACAATCCAAATTTTTAGTGGGGTGAAAAAACCTCAACATCTCAGACCTGGAGAGGTTGTATATAAGTCAATGGTAGAGCTCCCTATCCTATTTTGAAGTTGCTGTGATCTGCACTGGAATTAGCCCAAAAATCCAACTATTTCTGAATTTTCAAGAAAAAGTCCCAAAAATGTGGGCTTTTATGGAAAAACAAATCTGAAAGAATCATACTATTTAAAGTTTTACTCGATCTTATCTAGTTTTTCCCAGATCCGATTAAATCGTGCTTTTTTAATAATAAATAAGGTGAAATTGTGGATTCTAGTTTGATCTGACTTTTTTAGATAAAATTATCAGAAAAATTAATATTTTGATAAATAAGGTGCTTAAAATTTTTTAAAATTATATTTTTCTTCTATTTTTTTCTTTTGGGGGTGGGGTTTAAATTCCCTTGAAACTTAATACATTGTAATATTTGAAATCTGTTTTATTAAATAAACCTACCTACTGCCTACTTATCAAGGAAGTAGAAGGATTATACAGAATTTTATCATGATTGTTTACAAAGTGCACACAAGGTACTTTTTGACATTGATTAATAATACTGCTGTTTGACCCCCACCAAAAAAAAAAACATAGGGCAGCACATTAAAAGAAAATAATTCTAAATCTATTAATACTGATATTAGACGTTAATTATGTTTCCATTACTTTTTTTAAAATAATGATGAAAAGAAAAATACTTCTTACAATGAGGAAACATTAGAAATGCTTTATATTGTCTTCCAGATTTCCTTAAATAAGTAAATGGGTTCTTTATATTTTCTGCCAGAATGTTCTCCGGCAGGGATACGTGTGAGATAAAATAATGCTTACGTGATAATTAAGACACACTCCTTTTAAAGGAAAAAAATCGCACACATATTAAGCATCCCTCTTCCCTGAACCGAGACCAAAATCAATGTGAAGAGTAAAGCGATGAGAGTTTGTTCCATAACATTTGAGATTTACTGGTTAATAGTAGCACAAATGTCAGTTTATTGGAAATCAACTCTGAACATGCACGTAAACCATAACAAGCATGTGCAGGGCGACACAATCAATATGTGATGCATGATACGGCTGAAGCGTTCATTATAAGGTGTATATCTGTCTCAAACTGCCTAATGTAAAAATTCTGGTAACAAAATAATCAGGTGTGTTCTAAATAAGAGAACTTTTATTTCAGACCAGATTGCTATTCATATGTCTGTGTCCCACCCACTTAGCTTTAATAAAAAAAAATTTACATTTTAACTGCTTGTAAAGTGATAAAGGGACTGTGCAGTGTAGGGGGTTCTCACCAGGCAGTTTTGGGGGGTCCATTGCCCGGCTGATTCCCCCTCCTCTCAGAATCTCCATATCTCTGCTCCATCCCCACATAGCACGAATAGCTATAGTTTGCGTGTTGAAGTTAAAATAGATTTTTTTTTTCCAGACTGGCCTTTTTTTTGGAGGGGGGGAGGCACTGCACAGTAGAGTCCTGCGCAGGTCCATTTTTTTGAATCTGAATTTTTCATGGGGAAAAAACTAGAATTTTTTGAGATATTATAATTATTATACTCCCAGGATGGAAAAAGTCGAAATCCGAAAATCCCGCATCACAGACTAGAGTCCTGCGCGGGTCTATTTTTTGGAACCCGTACCCGCAACCTGCAAACCGCAACCTGGACCCACAACCAGCATTCTTACCCGCCTGGACCCTCTACCCGACCCTACCCGCAAGTACCTTATCCGTAACCTGGACCCGCGACCCGCTGACCATCAAGAATCAGGAAGTGCTGTCTTTGTAAACCGGAAGTGACATCATTGGAAGTAGGCGTGATCAGAAAAAAGGAGTAAAAGTCGCTATTGAGAAGACCTGCGGCCAACCCGCAAACCAGCAGAACTGCTGACCCGCGTCTATACTCGCACCCGGAACTTCTACCCGCAACTTGCAGGGTACTGCAGGTTTTTCAGGTTAACCCTTGGGTACCCGACCCACTGCACAGCCAGTGGTTGACCCCTATGAAATTGCCAGTATTCAGCACAGATACCTGAGATTTATACAAAATCTGATGTGGCAGACGCGCTAAAGTGTGCCCAATTGTTTTTGCACTTCGACACAAATCAGATGAAGTTGTGTTGAAAAATCTTTGCTGTTCAGATTTTGTTACTTCCAGTGCCTCAAAATGATGTTGCTGTGTCTATTGAAACTGGCAATTGGTCAATAGTTCCAATCAGGCACATGATTCACAAGAGGGGTAGGATGGACCAAGCACTACAGAGTGCAAATATGCATTGTTTTATAAACCAGAAACAATGTAATGATGTATTATAATTAGTAATAATAATAATAATAATAGTAGTATATACTGTATTTGTAAAGCGGTTACATACAGTATTTCACAGCACTGCACAATAAATAGGTGTACACATTAAACAAAGATTTAATACATAACTACAACCGATACAAGAGGCAAATCAGGCTCTGCCCAAAAGCATTTACATTCTAAAATTAGCTTTACCTTTATAGTAGTTACAGATAAGAGGTATGATTTAAAAAAAAAAAAACACTGCAAATCACCAAATATATAAAATTGTCAATTTTGCATATGTAATACCACATATTTCCATGATTCAAATATGCAAACCACCAATAGGAATACAAGGTGTGACATAAGAAACTGCAAATTTAAGTGTAATAAAAAGCCGCATATTAAGATGCAGTGAAAAATCTAACTAAATAGAAATGAAAGGTCATATATATATATATATATATATATATATATATATATATATATATATATATATATATATATATATATATATATATATATATATATATAATTTTTTTTTTTTTTTTAAACTAGTGCTGAGATTAGTTTTCCCAGCAGAAAAAGGACAGATAAAAAATTACACATTAAACATATTTTGTCAGGAATCCCAGAAGGGAATTATTTTACATGCTATCTACCATATATTAAAACAATTTAATATATTAAGACTCCAGAGGTTATCATACGTGATATGGATATCCCTTCATATTTATGTTTACTAAAATGCTATGTCCCAGGAGTTGTGGTATTAATAACTGTGCCATAAAATTGTTTCCCATTTTCTGTCACCTGTGATAAGTAACCGCGAATTTGAAAGAATATTTTATCTCGGTTTAAAGAAGTTATAGATGGCATCTCTCGAGGTTGATTTCTCAGAAGACTACATAAATATCCGGCTGGTGCTGCAACTTTTCCAGGACGGTCCGACAGCGAACACTTATTTATCATTGATTATCAAAATATTATGTGGATCCTTTAAATGTTGTATTTAAATAGAAAAGAAAATTGCAGAATTTAAAAAAATTAATCTAAGGATTTTTGAAAAGAATTTAAGGATTGAAAAAATTAAGGGTTTTGGGATACTGGCTCCCATCTGGTTTGTATGGCAGCCATCAATTTTGTCAAGTGGCTTCTTAAAACATGAGGGGAAACCAAATCCGTTTGTTTTTTTAGGAACGTGTGCACCTAAAAGAAGAAGTATTTTCATCAACTTACTTTCAGCAAAGATCTGGATAGCAGGTTTTCGTGTTTCACTGAGCTTTGCCTACAATTTAAAAAAAAAAAAGGAAGAAGGAAGAAATTAATCCTGTTAGCGGGAGATAAGCCTACTATCGCCCAAATGTCATAAGAAAGGCACGTCAATGTTATCATTGCTACTTTTGTAATGTAATGCACACTGTAGGCTTATGATTAGAGAAATGGGCTTCTGGACTGGAGACTAGGCAATATCAGAGGTATTTTTATATTTTTCCTCGAGCAAACAGGAATTTTAAAGTTCAGCAGGTCATCTATCATCTGCAATGAGTCATAATCAACAGATGAAGCCTGTTGAGGGGCTCTCTCATCACGCTATCCACGAAAAAACTTTGATCTTCGGGATAAGGAACTGCAGTGAGACATATTGATGCCTGTGAAAATATCACACGCAAACAAAACACAGTGTCCAGGGCCATAATCTCAGAGAAGATAAATATCCTTCCAACTTTTTGTAAGAAATGTTTTCCTGTCTTGAACCTCCTGCAACTGAAAAGGATGTAAGACGGGGAGGGGGAATGATATTTATACAATACTTTCAGTTACAGTAAAAAGGATCATATAGCACAATAGGATATTTTTAATCATATAGAGGAGAGAGATATTTTTCATTGCGGTTTCACCCTTACAAGGCTTTAACAATCAACTATATATTGCACAGAGCCAGTCACTGGCTTCACTATGATGAGACCCAAAGGTCAGAACAGCTGTCTGTGGCTAGATTTATGGCTATGCCCTTCCAACCCCTGCCATGTTTTAAAAGCTACACTCTGTTATATGGAATAACGCATACTCATAGGAGGACCCACAGAACTAGATGGAAGAAGATGAAAGTAAAAAATGTTTATATATAATTGTAGTTATTTATATTTTTATAGTATTAAAAGTAAAATAAAGTTACATATTTATTGGTGGCATATTTAAAAGAAACTCCCTGACTGTTGTGATGTGTGGGCCGGCCCGATACCCACAGGTTTACCCCCAGGTCGGGCGGGTTTGAGCAGACCTTGCACGCTTCTTCGCGGGTGCCATGCGTGGAGAGCAGGAGAAGAGCTTACGTCACACGCATAATGAGCGAGATGTGGCACTCACTCCTTACGTGCATGTATTAATAACATTGGGATCAGCCATTATTTTTACTGGCTGTAATTTTTAAAGTCAGCTACAAAACCAGCCCAAAACCAGCCAAGATGTGCTTCAAAAGTAGCCATTCTAAAAAATACATGTGAAAATACGCCTTTTTCAAATGTTTATATATCATTTTAGTTATTTATATTTTTGTTTTTTAAAATTGTAAAACATAGTATTTAAAGTAAAATAAAGTTATATATTTACTGCGGGTGCCGGGCGGGGAGAGCAGGAGAAGAGCTTATGTCACACATAATGAGCGAGATGTGGCACTCACTCATTATGTCAGGCATGTCCAAAGTGTGGCCCGGGGGCCAATTGCGGCCCTCAGCCTCCATCATGAAATTAATAATAATGAGGCCCCCCCAGCACAGTGCGATCAGGAATCCCATTAGTGAAATGATCTGCCACTTGCTCTATACTGCTGCCTGTGTGCTCAAAGTGTTAGTAATAGGCACGTATTGGCACATAGTGATGCACCGCTCTCATATACTTCTTTAGGCTTGAGAATGCCAATAGACATACTAGTAAGTAAATTAAAGAAGTATGATGTCACTATGTTCTAGTATGTGTCTATTGCTAACACCTTCAGCACACAGGCAGCAGTATAGACCAAGTGGCAGATCATTTCACTAATGTGCCCAAATATTACTGCTACGATTGCTCGATTCCTGTAATTTAATGTTAATGGTTCAAGGAATGTCAGGCTGAATGGTCGGCCCCCACAAATTTTCACCTCACCTGGTCCTCGTTGCAAAAAGTTTGGGCACCCCTGCCTTACGTGCATGTATGTGCCCCAACATGGCCATCCACACTCAGGGTCGGACTGGGCCAGAGAGAAACTGTAAAAAAACCCAGTGGGCCCCCGCCGGCCAAGATCCGCTCTCAGATTGCCCGGACTGAAACAAAAATAAGTGTGGCGCGGTGTGCCCGCAGTTCACGCATGCGCAGGTCATGGCGGCTTTTGCACAGGCGTGTGGGGGCCCCCGAGGTTTACCAGTCAGACCCTGCCCACACTGGGAACTCCCTCCTGGTGCTGGCAGCCTCATACTATGAGGAATGGGCTATTTAAAAAAAAAACAATTGTTTCCTGTGACAGGTGCCTTTTGGGGTCTCGAGTTTTCCAGAGAAGGGATCTTCCCAAAATGTGGATCTTCACATCTATGTCAATAAAGCATTACATAAACCAAACCAAAATGGCTTTGTGCATCTTAGGGACCATCAAGTACAAGGTACTGTTTCACTATAGCAAAGAAATTTCGCTTTTCAAAATTAGAATGGATTTTGTGGGAGATGGCCTTTCCCGTAATTCAGAGTTTTCTGGATAATGGGTTTCCAGATAAGAGATCATATCTGTACTTTTACATGGTCAAATAATTTTTTGGTGACTTGCAATAGACTTATAAATGACAATAGGGATACAATATATATATATATATATATATATATATATATATATATATATATATATATATATATATATATATATATATATATATATATATAGTCCAATTGGTGCAGCAATTAATGAATATCTGACCAGGTGCTACCATCCAAAGCTGCATACAAACTTCCAAAAATGAGGTGCACACTGGGAAACTTTTCCAAAAACTAAAATGTCATATTTTTATTTAGTACATGTAAAAAACAGGTCAATGTTTCGGTCTGTTCCTAAGACCTTTACCAAGACCATTAACACCCATTAAAATATCATACAAATAAAAATAGGTAAAACCCAACCGCACTCACTCAACCACGTGCTGCCCCATGGGACATGTGATGAGCAGTTCCACCCCTCTGTAGAGGTTAAACAAGACACCACTTGAGCCATATCAGAAAAATGGAGAAAACACAATCAAACCCACAGGCAAAAGTGTCAATAACTACTATGTGTCAAATGCATATTATAAAAATTAACAAAATGGTATCAAGAATGTTGCTAATGAAATGTAACAGGGTAACATTTAACTACCTAACAATATAACCTTTATCTTTGATTCAAAAAACAAAGGAAGAAGTGTTTAACTTCTTTATCCAAAACACTTCTCGCTGAAGCAATATTTTTGATCTATCCCCTACTCTTCTTGGAGGGGGGATGTGATCAATAGCGATATACATCGCAATGTGGGTAATCAGTGACCTACTTCAAAAAAAATGATTAGCCACTGGGTTATTGGTATGGCCGTCTCAAAATGCAGTGCTAATTGTGGAACGGTGTCCATCCAGGCTCGGACTGGCAATCTGTGGGTTCTGGCGAGTGCCAGAGGGGCTGCTGTACGGCTCCATAGAAAGTTACCATATAGTGGGATAGGAAGGAGGCTGTTTGGGCCTCTGTGTACTTGGAATGACAGGTTTGACTCTCAGTCCAGGTCTGTGTCCATCCATACGTAAGTGTTCTGTTTGATAAGTTTTACCCACGTACGATAACCTGCAAGGGTAGGTGATCATATATATCATATGAGTGGTTGTGCATGTGATATGGTGTCTTATTAGAAAATGTTTACCGGTTTGGGGAAACAGGAACATCCCATTTGTCCGATCCTTTATGCCTTACCTAAGGTGCACAAAAATCTTTTAAAACCTCCTGGGCGCCCTATACTGTCTAGTTGGGGTTCTCTTTTACACCCTATCTGTATTTATTTGGACACTATATTACAGCCTGGGGTACAAAACACTCCTATGTACTTGAGGGGCACCCCACATTTGCTAGAGTCTCTAAAATCTCTTGTGATTCCTAAGGGACTGAGATACTGGATGGCCAGCCTGGATGTTGTTAGCCTCTACACATGATTTGGAATCCCCTAAGTGGAGAGAGAGAGAGAGAGAGCCTTGCCTCCATGCAGGCCCGGACTGGCAATATGTGGGTTCTGGCAAATGCCAGAGGGGCTGCTATTAGGTCCCATAGTCAGTATTTACTGGGCTGTTTGAGCCTCTTTGTGGGCTGATTAGGCCTCTGTGTACCTGAAATGCCAGGGCCTATTGTAATTCTCAGTCCGGACCTGCCTCCATGGCCCCATGACTACCGATGGCAGGCAGACAGCAGCCCTGAACAAAGCTGATTTTCCAGTGGGTGTTTTGGTGTGGGAGTATTAGTAGTATTGAAATAAAACACCACTGCCATTGCTCATGATTTTAGTGGCAGGGACACAGCTAGGGTTGCCACCTGGCCGGTAAAAATTATGTCTGATCCCAATGTTATTAATATGTAAAAAAAAAAGACGAATATATAGGAAGGCTGGTATTTTTCTGCAGAAATGGTGACAACCCTAGTCACAGCTGCATAGAATTTTGATTCAGAATACAGAAAGCTCAGCTCAGGAAATAAGACAGATAGGGATATGATAGTAGATAACAGAATTATAACACAGTTTGGTGCTGATCCCCACACAGCCCTTTCCTGTAGCTCCAATCACAGCTGGTCCATACATTGTATAGGAGCTGGCAGTAAGAGGGTTAAAGCTTGTTTCTGGTCCATGTCATACAGTTTAGCAGTGAAACTGTCCAGCATTTCACCCGCACGCCTGTTGTGCCTCTACGTTCAAAGCTGTAACTCTCAAATGTCTCAGCCAGGGACAAGCTGAGGCAACAGTTGTATAAAACAGAGTTGTGCTTGTTTTTTAGTTAAACCTTAAACTACACTTCCCATAATGCACTGAAAGACAACGTGTGCCTGTGACGGAGTTGAGATCAGCAGAAGCGTTACTATACCTTGTGCACACGTGCTGCCAATTGCTTCCTATAAGCGCACTCTCTGGCTCCTCCCCCTGCGTTCCTTCCTGATCACGTGGTGTTTGGGGGGAAAGCGCGTAGGGTTCCACTAAAGAAGTGCCGGTGTGTGCGGTCCTGTTCCCTTGTTGTTGCCGGGAATATAAGAGGGAGGGGCGGATGGAGATGCAACAGGCGTGATTTAATGATTGATTAGCGCATATTGGGGAGCTGTTTTGTTGATTTATTGAAGGGGAGATTATTGCGGGGACCCGGATGAAGAGTTAAGCGCTGCAAAGAGGTGGTTTCGTGGCGCGGCGTCCCAGCGCAGGTGGTACATGAAGTCAGTGACCTTTCTGAGTTGTGGGATACATATGAATGAAGCAGGGCTGTAAATGCCTTGTACAGCTGATTTCTCTGTCCTTGTGTCTGGCTGCTGATGGTTTGACTAAAGAGTGTCGGCTTTTTGCTACTTGTGGGAATTGCAGTTGGTCAGGTGGTTAAAGGGATACTGTCATGGGGTGCTGCTCCAGTAGAATTCTGCACTGAAATCCATTTCTCAAAAGAGCAAACAGATTTTTTTATATTCAATTTTGAAATCTGAGATGGGGCTAGACATATTGTCAATTTCCCAGCTGCCCCAAGTCATGTGACTTGTGCTCTGCTAAACTTCAGTCACTCTTTACTGCTGTACTGCAAGTTGGAGTGATATCACCCCCACCCTTCCCCCCCCCCCAGCAGACTAACAAAAGAACGATGGGAAGGTAAACAGACAACGGTTACATTGAGAAGGAAAAAACAGCAGCCTGCCAGAAAGCATTTCTCTCCTAAAGTGCAGGCACAAGTCACATGACCAGGGGCAGCTGGGAAATTGACAATATGTCTAGCCCCATGTCAGATTTCAAAATTGGATATAACAAAAGCTGTTTGCTCTTTTGAAAAATGAATTTCAGTGCAGAATTCTGCTGGAGCAGCACTATTAACTGTGGCATTTTGAAAAAAACATGTTTTCCCATGACAGGATCCCTTTAAACGCTCACAATTCACCTTCATGGGACAGTGGAGGGGAAATTCCAAGTTTCTTTGCCACCGACCAAACTGGAAATTGCTCTTAACTAGGGTTGCCACCTTTTCTGGAAAAAAAATATCGGCCTTCCTCTATATTTATATTGTTTTCCCTATTAATAACATTGGGATCAACCATTATTTTTACTGTCCCTAATTTTTAAAGTCTGCTACAAAACCAGCCAAAAACCAGCCAAGAGGCACTTCAAAAGTATCCAAAAAAATAGTGCAGTGAAAAAAATTCTAAAAAATAAATTAATATGTGTGAAAATAAGCCTTTTTCAAATTTTCACTGATTTGCACATTTTTCCATGAAGTAAAATGGGACAGATTCACCCATCACCAGGGTTATAACTACAGAGGGGGGCCCAGGAGATATAGGGGCCCCCATTTTGACGCACAACGCCATACAAGTCTATGGGCATAATTTTTTTGGCGAAACAAGGCAAAAAAATTCACGCATCCCTATTGGTGGGGCAATCGTTTATTTGAAATGCCAGGGCCTGTTTTGAATCCCAGTGAGGACCCGGTTCCGATACAGGTGTGAAATCCCTTATCCGTAAACCCATTATCTAGAAAACTCAAAATTACAGAAAGTCCATCTTTCATAGTCTCCAGTTTATCCAAATTATACAAAATGTTTAAAAATGATTTCCTTTTTCTCTAATAATAAAACAGTAGCTTGTACTTGATCCCAACTAAGATATAATTAATCCTTATTGGAGGCAAAACCAGCCTTACATGTTTAAAGGAACAGTAACATCAAAAAATGAAAGTGCTTTAAAGTAATTAAAATATACTGTACTGTTTCCCTGCACTGGTAAGGGCACAGACACATGCTCAGATTTGGGGAGATTAGTCGCCCGGTGACAAATCTTCTCTTCTTCAGGGTGACTAATCTCCCGGAACTGCCTCCCGCAGGCGATTTAGATGACACTCGGCGAGCTTCGTTTTCCAAAGTCGCCCGAAGTTTCCTTGTGAGGCAACTATTCTCCCCGATTCTGAGCATGTGTCTCTGTCCTAAAACTGGTGTATTTCTTTCAGAAACACTACTATAGTTTATATAAACGTGGTGCTGTGTAGCAATGGGGGCAGCCATTCGAGGCTCAGGTTACACAGCAGATAACATGCAGTCTGCAGAATCCCATTGTATTTTATTATAGTGCTTATATGTTATCTGCTAAGTAACCTGTGCCTTTTCTCATTTTTCAGTTTAAGGGCTTTAGCACACGGGCAGATTCGGGGAGATTTAGTCGCCTGGCTACTAATTGCCTCTTCCTTGGGGCCACAATCTCTCCGAACTGCCTTCCGCCTGCTAAAATGAAAATAATAGACTGCGGCAATGCACTCGTGGCGCTTCAGTTTCAAAAGTTGCCCTAAGTTTCCTCGAAAATTTGAAGCGCCGCGAGTGCATTGCCGCAGGCAATTTTTTTTTTCAATTTAGCAGGCAGAAGACTGAATCTGCCTGTGTGCTAATGCCCTAAATTGCTGCCCCTATTCAGCAACCTTTGTATATAAACTATAGTAGTCTTTTTAAAGCAAACACACAACTTTTACGAATGCAGAGCAACAACACATACAGTATTTTAATTACTTAAAAATGTGTTTATTTTTTGGTGTTGCTGTCCCTTGAAGTGATATTCTACTAGACTTAAGGTATGGGCTGGATTTTGCGAAGCGGCGCCCTAAGACCGCATGGTCCTAGTGCTGGCCGCTTCATGCGCATACACCCCCCCCCCGCATGGTGCTTGCGTCAGAGCACTGGGTAGCTTTGAGTCCCCAGTGCTCCTTAGGGATGCGGCTGGGCTCCATGCCATCCCCAAAGTTTTGACGCCCTAGGCCTGGGTGTTTGTGATCTCGCCACAAATCTGGACCTTCTTAAGGTAATCTGAATAACAGGTCCCATATCTGTACTGCGTGTGCTGTCATTTCCATCTTTATAACGGGTGTGGCCCTCCTGCCACTTCCTGAACAACGACTAGCACAATCTCTGCCAGGCTGAGCGACTATTCCCTGAAATCCTAACAGCCGTATTTAGACTGGCCTCCTGTTGTAGTGGGCAAAACTAAAAGGGCACTATATAAATAGGGGGTTATAACAGCTGGAGGAAAACCAATTGGAAATCCTTGAGTGATGTCAGGACTGAGAGAAACCTCGTTGAGTTGGAACTCGCTGCAATTGAACTTATTACCAAAGTTTATACTTTGTTTCTAACAAGTGGGCAGAGCTCAAGGTAACTTTCATTTCAGCTGCAACCAACACACTGATGCTGGCAGTTTGACAGATTTCACCTGCTGTAACTGGCTGATTCTTGCAGGAGCCGGCAGTTGGAAATGTACTATAACACACAGTTATTTAAGAGGAAGATTTTTTTTATATAACGGGGTCCAGAAATGGCCCACATACCCCCAGCAACCTTCATTCTGCCTGCATTCATGGGTATTAGAAGAAAGGGTTTGTGGTAATGTGGAGAGGGGCCCCACTTTTTTTTTGCTGGATTACTCGGGGAAGTGAAGTTACAACGCTGTTAAGAATGATAATAGATCCTGTGTTTTTTTATGTTGGTGTATCAAAATACAGGGAGAAACCAAATGAGATGGCTGGTGTATCCTGCCCTCCTCACACCCCTTCCACATCTGAACCCCCTTCAAATTAAAGGCTTCAGAGGACTACTGTAATAGACCTTGTGGGAATCCAGTACTGATGTTATACAGGACATTTGAGGCCAAATTACATACTTCTGTACAGTTAGCACTCCCCATGCATTTTATGTGTTTAAAGGAGAACTAAAGCTTAACTAAAGAAGTAGCTAGAAATGTTGTACATTATGTTTTGGGCTTCTGTACCAGCCCAAGGCAACCACAGCGCTTTAGCAATAAAGATCTGTGTCTCCAAAGATGCCCCAGTAGTTCCCCATCTTCTTTTCTGTTGATTCACTGCACATGCTCTGTGATGCTGTCATTTACTGAGCTTAAATAACATAAAAAAACAAACAAATACAAAGGCATGCCTGACGAAGGGGCCTTGGTGTTCCAAAAGCTTGCAATGTATTTTTTATTGTTAGCCAATATATGTATCACTTCTACAATACTTTTTGTATTTGTTTGTTTTTTTGTTATTTTTGCTACTGGCTAACACGGTACCACAGTGTGCTCACTCACAATATACAGTACACATAGAATAAAAATGTCACAATATAAGGCTGATTAGTAATTTATACAGATAATTACTATATGGCAGCACAGAAACCAGTGCAATTAGCATCAGAATTTAATAATCAGCCCTGTAGCATCAGCTTATATTACAGGGGAACCTCATTTTCTGCTGGATAATTAGTGACGACCCCTAAGCTTAGCTTCTCAACAGCTGCTCAGAGCCCACTGAGCATGTGAGTGTCACAGACACTTTCCAAGATGGTGACCCCCTGTGACAAGTTTGAAGTCCTGGATCATTGCTGCTATTGACAAGCTCAAACTTTAGGCTGGTGCAATAAGTTCAGTATATAAAATATGGCATTTTTAGCCATACTCATTTTTAGGGTTTAGTTCTCCTTTAAGCAGATGGCACTGCACAGAGACTCTGGACTTGCTGAGCTGCATGGCACTGTACAATAGAGATTGGCATCAAACCAAGAACCAAAACACAGCTCCATGACTTAGTGGTTGTCAACCTTTGCTTCGACAGACTGTCCAGACAGGTGGAACGGATGTGGGGGGGTAGCGGACCAGTGACGTCAGGGGTTATGGTACGGTGGCCCATGATGGCCTAATTGGGGGTCAATCAGAACAGAGTCAGACTTGTGAAGTCCAGGTTTTCATGGGGTCACACTTGCTGGAACACATGGAAGTGTGAAGGCTACCTGCCCATGCACAAGATATTGTAGCCTAAGAACAACATTGCATTTTTTTCTGTTTGTTACAAATCGTATCTGCATTACCATAGTAACCATATAATTGCTGTATTTTAATACAATACCCGCAAGTGCCATGCTTAATTATTCAACATAACTTGGAGAAACCTAAATGATGCCTGCACTGTATTATCCCATCTCCAATCAATAACTGTTCGTCCCCCTTCCTGGCAGTGGAGGCCGCCAGACCTTGTATTTCGTTATTTTTAAATTGCTTATCCACATTAACATACTTATTTACTGGAAGGAACACCGACAATAATGATTTCAATCTAATCGGCCCTTCTCCCGGCCCATCACATATGAAACCAATGGTAATCTTGTCACAGAGTTATGTATACAGCTCGGAACAACAACCAATCTGAACCACACTGCTCTACTTCTCATATTGATTTCACAGATAGAAAGGAGCAGTCGTTGCTAATTATATTAGAAAAATGACCCTGCGGGTTAATCATATTCTGTAGACGTGCTGCCATATTACGACACCATGGCTGAGCTAAATTGCAAAATAATGGTTAATTCGAGATACGTTCCCTTCTGCAATGCAGGAATACAGTAGGGGCTTGTGAAAACAGAGCAATAATTAATACATCTATAATCTTAACGCATAATGCTGCATTGCCATGCAGAGGGACATGCAAAGGGAAATGATGGAATTCTGGTTGGAGGCTGGTGTACAAAGACCCCTTGCTTGGATCACTTTGACCAGTATGGGTGTTGATTCCACCCATACTGGTCAAATCCATACATAGTCCATCCCACTTCTGAAAAGTGGGATGGACTATAGCCTTTAATCTTTTTGATCCTCCCTCATTCTGGGACATCACCAAGGGTCAGGGCACACACTCAGATTCGGGGAGATTAATTGCCCGGCGACAAATCTCTTCTTCGGGGCGACTAACCTCCGCAAACCGTCTCCCAACTGCTAGAATGTAAATCACCGGCAGGATGTGACTCGTTTCGTTTTCCAAAGTCAAACTTCGGGCGATTGCGGAAAACAAAGCACTCCGGGTGCCATCCTGAGGGCGATTTACATTCTAGCCAGCGGGAGGCATTTCGGGAAGGTTAGTCGCCCCGAAGAAGAGGAGATTTGTCGGTGGGCTACTAATCTACTCGAATCTGAGCGTGTGCCCCTAACAGGCTGTGACCAAAAATATGGGTGAATTCATTTGCATGTTGCCAACTTGTATAGGGATCAAAATAGGGTCAGGTTTGTGTTGTACTTTTTCCAACCCTTAGCAGATGTGAGGGCTCATTTATGGAGACAGCACAAGTGTGATCAAATGTGGTGCGGTAAAATGTAATTAAGGGGAAATTGCTGAATGATGGGTTATTCTGCTGGAGTAGCACTATTAACTGATGCATATGAAAAAAACATGTTTTCCGATGACAGGATCCCTTTAAGGCCCAGCGCTGATGAAAAGGGAACCATTCATTGGGATTGGTCTATTACTGGACCTGCTCCTTTTCCATACTTGCAAACTGCATTTTTGCTCGCATCTGACCTAAACCCTCCTACCTACAGCCAATCCTATTACTGGATACCTTTCTCAAAAGAAGAAAGTAGTGTCATTGTGTTCGTGGGCAGGAGCTAAAGGACTGGAAGATGATAAAGCAGAGCAAAATGCCCTGGCCAACAAGTAATTCAGGCTAGAGTCCTGCACCAGGTTGGGTACCTATGCAATACCCACAAATTGTTTGGGTTTCAGGAAAAGAAGTCCCTGATTCCTTGGTTATGCAGGCAGTAACCCAGCTAGGTATCCTGCAAAGGTGCCGGCTTGATACCACCTACCCTCGCGTGGTAATAGGAGTTTTTTACCGTTTTCCTGCATTTTCGGTGCCAGGGTGACGTAATTTCCAGGCCAAAGTGATGTCACATCAGGTTTTGCGGGGCCCCAGGCTGGAGGATAAATTGGGCTATTGGGGGTCGGGTAGCAGTATTGTAGGGGAAATTTGTGGGTTATGCGTTGGGTATGGGTCTAACAAAATGGACCCACGCAGATCTTTAATTCAGGCTACTTTTCCTTCAACCTGCTATAGACTTCTTGTGGGTTTTCATCAGTATCTGATCCACTGCAGAATGCTACCCTGCAATTGTGCTATTGGTGCAGGTATGTTAAAAGGCATACATGACCCTTTAATAAATAATCCCTGTTAGTTGTCACTAACTGCAATTTTAGGAGACGCATACAGCATCCGAGGAAATACATTTGGCCCTCACTCACATAGAACTGCCTCAAATTGCAGGGAAAAAGTTGTCCGTATTGTTGAAACCCCTTCAATTGTGCTCATTTTGGAGCTGCTTTTGTGTCATAAATGTATCGCCGGACTCATTCAAGCTAGCATTTAATTTTTGTAGCTGTGACTAATTATGGCTATAAACTGCTGTCATATCACAGAATGTGCTGTCCTGCTTTGATCAACTGGATTTTAGGCGGGTAAATAAAATATGAAGTCAAAGTGGCAACGGCTATTGCATATTTATGAAAGCTCAGTGCAAACGCCACGTAGATCAATGCGAACGAGCTGCCGTCCAGTTGCATTTTGCAGTCAACGTATTTGCAAACTTTAAATGTGTCATAGCTGTGACCCCCCCTTGTATTAAGTGGGACTGAGGATAGTACACCCTAGTTCCAAATATTAATTATAAAGCTTATAGCTGTTATTGTGTGTCTAGAAATAAGAATGATTCAACTCTAATGGGTTCTAATGGTATATTTCTCTATTTTAAAATGTTTTTATTTTCATGGTCCTGGCTTAAAGGTGGAGTTTATTGTGTTTGCTTTTATATCCCAAAAAACCTTAGCTGGCTGACGGTGAGGGGGGCTGTAGAAAAGGAACAAAGGGGCTTTGTAAGTCCTTAGACCAATTGATGATATGGAGTTTAGAGACTGTTTGAAACAACCTGAAAAATAGATATGTTTTATGGAGACCACACTTTGGCATATCCCCAGGTTTCACCACATTTTTCTCTATCTTCCTACCCTGAGTGCTGAATACGAGTGCAACGTTTTCTGACAAAGGGGGCAGCAATTTTGCGTGATGGGCCCTGTGGCAGCTGAGAAATTAGCTTCACTATTACTCCCGCACCCCTCCCCAAAATCAAATTAAATTAAATTGTTTTGCAAGGCATCAGAATGAAATGTATCTCTGAATAAAACACATCATTAAAGCACAACATGTGCCCCATAAATGAACCAATTTACCCAGCACTGATGCTGTTAACGGAGCAATAGTGACACTTAATTTGAACACGTTTGTTAATTCAACCTTTCTGGTGCAGAAAAGGTATCTGTCTGACAAAGGATTCTAATGCCTGACAGAGGAATGACCATGGAAACCGTGCTTTTTCTCACTAATTGTACTTAAACAGTCAAATTCAGCTCTTTTTTTTTTAATCATCTGCTGCTCCATTCAGCGCTAATGATATTAAAGCAAGATGTAATTATTTTACATTTTATAGGTAGCCACAATTAAAACAAGGGTTATCTACAGTATCTGAAAGGCTTGGTCTGCTTTTATATTTAAGAAGGTTATTTTCGGTTTATTCTCTTCCTTTACAGTTTGTTAGAAGCTCCTCCCGTGTTAGCTAAAAAATGTGAAAACATCAGAGCACCCCCCTCTATATTTCCAAAACAGCAGGTAAAATCACTGGAGATATCTAACTCTAACTGCCCTTCAGACATAAGTGGTCATTAATAGAGATGGACAAATTTTTTCGCCTTGTCTCGCTGAAAAAAATGACGCCCATAGACTTGTATGGCGTTGTGCGTCAAAATAAAAAAGACACGCGTCAAAACAATTTCGCCGCACAACAAAATTTTTTGAATTTCGCCGTGTGACAAATTTTTTTTGACGCCCATAGACTTTAATGGGTGTCGGCGACTTTTCGCTGGCAGAGAATTTTTAACAAACGGGACAAATTTGCCCATCCCTAGTCATTTACAAAGTTTTGGGCAGGCTGCAAAGTGCAAAATACAGTATTTGTGCAAACTGCTGTGCACTTAGCATAAGAGATGTAGGTCTTTGCCCTCCAGAATGGAGCACAAGGACCTGCACTTCCCCCATGAATACAGTGTCGACTCCATTCCATGGCACTATATTCTTGAGGGGTAGATAGGGGGAGCCATATAGACATCCCCTCTCTTGCCCCTCTACTTGTCATTCAGACACGCAAGTTAGGGAATTTTGGCCGATTGTTTTTGAGTTGAAAATCCCGAATTTTTCGGATTATCGTACGAAACCTAGCACAGATCACGGCATTTCCGAATTGTAAAAGGGATGTTTGCCAGTGACTTCTACATGACCTTGACATGTTTTAGCTGGTATTTTCGGATTTGGATTTTTAGCAGCTTTGGGGTATAGTAAATCTCGAAAAAAAAATCTAAATATTTGAGTTTTCCTCTTTAAAAGACTTAACCAGAAAAAGATTGAAGTTTAATAAATAGTCCCTTTAGTGTTTACCAATAATGGTAAATAATGAGAGCAAACATAGGATTAGCTGCTTAGTTACAGGGGCTAGGGCAAATGGTAAAAGATGTCTGTACATTTAGCATAAGCAGGAATGAAAGCATTGGTAATCCAATATTTTTTTGAAGCTTCATGACCTTGGAGACTGCTTAGGATTTGGTAGAGAACTGTGTGTACTTTGGTAAAAAGTTAAAAAATAGTATAATGCAACGGGAAGGCTACTTATTTTGCTGTGTGCTGTTAAACATTAAAAGGAAATTTCCTGACTATTGTGTATTTCTTTGCTGTTCTACACATCCTCCATCCCTAAATGTTTTTCCTTCCATTGTATTGGATTCATGTGACAACTAACCTTCTGCCCCCATCTAAGAAGAAGGCACTATACCATTGTATTATGGGGCTTCAGTCTCTCACCCTCTGCACTACTGAAGAGTGTGGAAAAACAAATGTCTTTATACCTGCAGAAAGTCACCGTATTGACTATAGAATCATACAAATTGAAGCCAAATACTTCTAACAATGTAAATAAGCAATTGTTACTGAATGCAAGACAAGATCCATGTCTTCCATAGTTGAACAGTAAAGACAGGATCAACCCTACTGCCATCAGGCCATTGATTTAAGAAACACTTGTGTGCATTAATACAAGCTACAGAACAGATTAATTAAAACTGACGTTTTTTTCAAGTCAAATTTTTGAGATGTGTTGATCATAGTAATCTGAATGAAAAATTGACAGCTCGCACCTGGCAGGTTTCTATAAAAGCCAACGGGACATGTATTGTCAACGTTCTGTCTAATTTATTTTTAAAGTGTTTTTGTTTTTTTTTTTTACCGGAACAATGCAGTTTTCAGACTAGAACTATTGACTTTTTCAGATCCAAGTTTTCAATTGCAATCAAGTATATAAATCAAACATTAACATAAGTTGAGTTCTACAATGATAACCCTGCTGGTAAAATAAATTCAGTTAGGTAAACTATTTTTTTTTTTTGAGAATTTGGGGCCAATAAAAAAAAAAACTTGATTTCAGTTATGGTGACATATTTATTTATATGTTCCCATAGGGCCCCTATAAGACCAGGGAATAACCCCTGCAGCTATGACCATACATTCTTGAGTGTATGTATATACAATGCACGTCGTGCAATTGTATAGGCATACAAAATTTGCCTGCTCGTTATACTTTCATACACATAGTGAACAACAGATATGTTTAAGAGTCACCTACAAGTGCACGTTCAGACCTTGATATGCAAACATTATGAATGAGATCCACAGGCCATGATCCCAAACTGCATTCCCAAACTCCCGGTTCATAGGATGAAGATGTAACACATACAACATGCAAGAGCCTCATACTGTATGTTCAAAGGACCCTGGTGGGTGGGGAGTTAGATTGGAACAGTTGTCAAACTAGAACAGCAGTTTCCTACAGCGAACTCGGAGGACGGCATCCTGGATGAGTCTTAAGAACCAGGCCTCCCAAGTCAAGCAGCACAATTTCTTTAGATAAAAACAAGCACTAACAAAAGTGCATTATATAAATGATGCATGCATTGTACTGTTACAGCAGAGCTGGTGACATTTCACATCCTCTTGATCCCTTCTTCATTCTGAAACAATAACCCCGTGGAGCAGAACACATACTATGATATCAACTTTACCATCTGCTGTTGAGAATGTGACTGCACTATAAACAAAGAGCAAAAACAAACTCCTTGTTACTCAGGTAGTTGCCTTCAGAAATTTCAAGAATAGATTTATAAAGTAAAAACATATATTGTGTACGGATGTGGCAACAATGACATCTCTATGAAATCAACAGCCCATCTGTATATATTTTTTTTTTTTTTGGTGGGATATTCTGGTGGCAACTAATTGGTTAGCCTTGCCAGGTAGATTAGAATCCCATGTAGTACTTGATCCCCACACTTTATTTTTGTTTTCCTTTTTTCCTACTTCTTTCCCTCTACTTTCTACTTTGTTTCTCCATTTGTCTACTGCAAAATTTTACCTTTCAATATCCACTCTGTATTATTGTACAAAAAATACCCAATGTAGTACAGGCATGATGCAGATTATGGAAGCATAAATGGCACAGGAGTTAGCCGGTCTGCTGAGGGCATGGATGGCATTACCCCAGAAGGTCCAAGCCAGGGTAGAGGACCCAACAGAGTAATAGAGATTCAAAGAACTACTAGGCACAAAATTCAAAAAAAGTATTTAAGGGATTTTTGTATTTAGCATAGTGCTCGTTGTTAGGTCTACTTTAGTTCGTTTCTGGGTGCATATTCTTTGTGAATCCTGCTGTTATACTGGTTTTGACCGTTGCCTGTTTGCCTGACTATTCTGAACTCTGTTTCCTAACCATTGCCTGCCTGGTCACTATTCTACACTCTCCAATCCTGAACCCGGCCTGTCTGACCATTCCTTGTATTCTGCCTGCACCGACCCAGCCTGTCTGACTATTCTTGTACTCTGCTTGTGCTGGCTCGGCCTGCCGTGCTTCCACGCTGTGTTGTCTTCCATTCCTGTGTCTGTGATGAAACGATTGTGCCCCTTTGCTTGTCCAAAACCTTTTGCTTTGCTCCTCTCTTAGTAAGACCTGGTGGCATTAGCTGAAGGCTCCTCCCAAGGTGAAAGGCAGCTGTTAATGGCAGAAGCAAGGGCAGAGACCAGGGAGCCTAGCACTGGTTCTGGATTTAGGGTGCCGAACGTGACACTCTATGGAGACATTCCTAAATCCTGTAATTATTGCTTCTGACTATAGTGATGGTTAGTGGTGCTGGAAGTTGAATTTGCCTGTCTCCTAAATAAAATAAAAAACACTGGTGCCCCACAAAATTTGGTGTTAAGAGTTAACTGTAATATATATCCGCCCACTCTAAATAGAGAGCCCAGACTTAACCCAAGTTCTACCATGGAGTGGTCTTCAAGAGGACTGTTATGAGAAAGAGATATCAGAAGGTAGTAAAAAGGAAGAAGAATCCGTTGCAGTGCCTTTTGTACAAGAATGTAGAACATAATGAAGAGAAGCAGCCGAGGTCTGCTAAAACCCATGTTACATGTGGACATTGGGTATAGCAAGGTTCAGTGCATGCTAAATGCAGTGTGTAGGGTGGAACTAAATAACTAGGTCTGTTCAACTGGGTCCTCTACTGACCAGACAACATTTTCCACTCTTGCCCTCAACTCAAATTTGTAAAGGCTACAGTTGTAGGAATATATTTTATATTCACCATATGATGATGTCTGCGCTCTTCACTCAATAGGACTCATCTTGAATTGTCATCAACATTTTCAAGTATATCTATTGTTTTCGATGTGTGTTTGTACAATTAGTTGGAAAGTAACCAGGAGTGCAGTTTAAATTAGGGAGGGAGACAGAACTGTGTTTATGGTGGTGCAAGTAGGGGTGCATCTCCTGAGCCCTACAGTAGTCGGTAGAGTTTAACAGGTACTGCAGAACAAAATAAGTTACCAATTATGGCACAATAAATATCCCTAAAAAGCTTTACATTTCCATGCCAATTTTCCTAACCCTAATCACATAATTTAGGAGCAATTGAAACTCGAATATTGTTTAACAGGTTAAAGGGAAACTATTGCAAAAATGAAAATTGTATATTTGCTTCAGCATACTGAAATCGGAAATTTTCGAAATACAATCAATTAAAAATTCTGTACCATTTTTTAAATAATCAAGTTTACCTCCACTATTCCTCTCTCAGCGTCTGTTTCTCTTTATTCTGTCTTCATGCAGCAGTTGGGTGTCAGATATTCACTTAAAGTTAGCTCCAATATATCTTATAGGGGGGCTCCTTTTGCCTAGAAGATGTATTAGAGCTCACTATTAAAATCACCAGAAATCCTGTCTCTCTACATGCAGAATTTGTGCAAAAGGCAGTTATTTTGTTAGATTTTATTTGTACTGGAATCAGTTATTTGAGTGAACTCCAATACATCTTCTAGGTAAGGGAGCCCCCCTATAAGATATTTTGGGCCATTCATCTGACACCCAACTGCTGCATGAAGACAGAATGAAGAGAAACAGATGTTGAGAGAGGTATAGTGAAGATAAACTTGATTATTTCAGAAAAAATGCAGAATGTTTAATTGATTGTATTTAGAACGTTTTTTACTTCAGTATGAGGAAGCTTATATTAAATTTTCATTTTAGCGATAGTTCCCCTTTAACATACCAATAGGTTCCTCTGTCAGAATGTAAGATTTCTGTGCAGGGAAGCTGTTTTGTAGCGCTGCTTGGTATTATTGCACAATAGGGAGGAAAGGAATGATCAAAAGGCACACGGGCTGCCTCGCTGAGAGCAACTGAGGTTAACAAAAACAGAGAGGAAGGATATGGGCACATAAAACCTCTGGCTACGGAAAAGACACTGGGCAGTAACCAGCATAGTCATGTGTAAGATGCTACTGATCTCAAAGGCACTTCATAAACCAGAAACCGGTCTTAGTCGGACATGCCCTCTCTTTATATAAAAATGGATGAAGCAAAAATGATTACATTTTAGTTAAAGGTCCACTGGTTCCCCTAACGTTTTTACATCTGTATCTTTATATATTAGGGATGCACCGAATCCAGGATTTGGTTTGGGATTCGGCCAAGATTCGGTCTTTTTCAGCATGATTCGGATTTGGGCCGAATCCTTCTGCCCGGCCGAACTGTATCTGAATTTGCATATGCAAGATGGAAGAAATTGTGTGACTTTTTGTCATAAAACGAGGAAGTAAAAATGTTTTCCTCTTCCCACGTTGGTTCGCTATTTGGCCGAATATTTTGCAAAGGATCCCGCTGTTCGGCCAATTCCAAAATAGGGGATTCAGTGCATCCCTACTATATATCTACCTATTTATATCTATGTATAGGTTTCAAGAAAAATGGAGAGTGTTTTTTTTCCGAGAGGTCGACAGCTCTGTGCCGTTGCCTTCGTTCCCACGTTTTGCCCCCACATATCTGCTGGGCCTTGCCTCTTTTCTGGCTTAGATGGAGCATAGATACCTGCATTCCCATGAATACTGTGCTGGACATGCTCAGCAGTGCTGTATCAATGAAGTAGGGTGGGAAGGCATTAAGGGGTACCCCCATCCAGTACCTTCCCATTCCCTTACTTGTACAGGTATGGGATTCGTTATCTGGAAACCCATTATCCAGAAAGCTCAGAATTACGGAAAGGCCGTCTCCCATAAGGGCAAATTTACTAAGTGCCAAAAATTCGCCAGCGACGGCTTCATAGGCAGCGCAACACTTCGGCAGGCAAAAATTTGCTCAGATAACGCTAATTCACTAACATGCGAAGTTGCGTCCAGGACGCCGAACGCTGGCGATGTTGTGCTAGCGTTAATTCGGCAAGCAGAGCGAAGTTGCGAGAGCGTTGGCTAATTTGCATACGGTGGAAAGTTAACGTTTAATGGACGTATATGTTGTAGGGATGCACCGAATCCACTATTTTGGATTCGGCCGAACCCCCGAATCCTTTGCGAAAGATTTGGCCGAATACCGAACCGAATCCTAATTTGCATATGCAAATTAGGACTGGGAAGGGGAAAACATTTTTTACTTATGTTACCTTGTTTTCTGACAAAAAGTCACGTGATTTCCCTCCCCGCCCTTAATTTACATATGCAAATTAGGATTCAGTTTGGCTGGGCAGAAGGATTCGCCCGAATCCTGCTGAAAAAGGCTGAATCCTGGCCAAATCCCAAACCGAATCCTGGATTTGGTTCATCCCCAATATGTTGCATCAAATACATTACATTACACAAGCCCAGGGAACCTTAATAAAAGAAAATAAAGTTGTTATATTGTCCTACACATGTGCCCAGTGTATAGTTTATGTGAAATGTATGGGGGAGCCCGGGTACCCCATAAAAAAATTTACGAACTTTTGCAGCCTATCACCCTGAAATAGGGAAAAGACATCAATGTTTTTTGGGACTTTTCAACAAAATATTGAGGAAGCCCTATACCAGTGATCCCCAACCAGTAGCTCGTGAGCAACATGTTGCTCTCCAACCCCTTGGATGTTGCTCCCAGTGGCCTCAAAGCAGGAGCTTATTTTTGAATTCCAGGCTTGGAGGCAAGTTTTGGTTGTATAAAAACCAGATGCACTGCCAAACAGAGCCTCAATGTAGGTTGACAATCTACATAGGGGCTACATAGGGGCTACCAAATGGCCAATCACAGCACTTCACAATCACTTATTTGGCTCCCTAAGAACATTTTTTATGCTTGTGTTGCTCCCCAACTCCTTTTACTTCTGAATGTTGCTCACGGGTTCAAAAGGTTGGGGATCCCTGCCCTATACACTCCATTGCACTTCGCCTGGTCTGAGCTGGCGAAGGCAAGTCTGGAGGAACAGGTTATGTTCAGTAAAATGTGCATCTTAGTGAATTTGCAGAGTTACGTCGATTCGCCAGAGCGCAAATTCGCCAGACGTAAAAGAGTGAACTAACGCTAGAGTCTATCTCCTTCGCTAGTGAAGTAACGTTAGCCTGTGCCCGTTAGTAAATCGCGAAGTTCAGAAATGACATCACGCTGGCAAATTTTCAAAGCGTTAGTCACTTCGCCCTTTAGTAAATTTGCCCCATAGACTCCATTATAATGAAATAATCCAAATTTTTACAAATTATTTTCTTTTTCTCTGTAATAATACAATAGTACCATATACTTGATCCAAACAAAGATATAATTAATTCCTATTGGAGGCAAAATCAGTTTATTTAATGTTTACATGTAGACTTAAGATAAGAAGTTCCAAATTATGGAAAGATCCATTATCTGGAAAAACCACAGGTCCCGAGAATTCTGTATAACAGGTCCTGCACCTGTACAATGTTAAAATAATGCACAGATCTAAAATCAGGCCCCCTCTTCTGCCCCTTAGGCCAGACCCTGGAAGCAAGTGCTTTAAGAATGAGTACTAAGGGGCCCTACTAAATTACCCCTATATTCACCTTGCAATATTTCAGTGAGAGATTAGTCTAGGTTTATTGGCCACTTAGGTCAAATAAACCATATTTTTCTTGGCTGGGAATTTATAAAAACCCGCAAAATTAAAGCAATTAAAGAGTGCAATTTTATTCTCTTGATTTAAATTAAAAAATATATATATATTTTTTAATTTCTATTTTCTATGCCATTTACTCAGTTGGCCTAAGAGACATCCTTTTTCTTCCACAATCACAATAAAACAAAGCAGTGACTATGAAAAATGTATCGTATATTTTACCTCTGTAGATCTCTGCCCTGGCACTGTGGACACCTTTATACCTTGTTCACCTTATCCCATTAAACAGCGAATGTGACTGCAAAGGAAAAAAATGTCGAAGAAAATAGCGAAAGTCAGAGTCTCGGTAACCATCCTCTGTGCAGAACAAAGTTCACGCTAGGGCTTGTCTCCGTTCAGTTCTATATATCAAAGGCAACCCCGCTTGGCACCTCTTATAGCAAGAAAGAAGACCAAAGGGCACTGATGCCATAGCTGGTGCTGAATAAAGACATTTAAATACATGTATTTTCTTATTATTATAGTGTGTTACAGAAGCCTGTAAGATTTCTCCATTAAGCCAACACATTAAAGCATTTAATAGTTGAATATATCCCTTTAACCTGGGCAGCAATGGTCACTGACCGTCTCCCACAGACTCCATTTTATCCAAATAATCCACATTTTTAAAAATGATTTACTTTTTTTCTGTAATAATAAAACAGTAGCTTGTACTTGATGCAAACTAAGATATTATTAATCCTTAATCCTTGGAAGCAAAACCAGATTATTGGTTTATGTATTTAATATTTACATGATTTTCTATAAGACTACGAAGGTACGAAGATCCTAATTTTGGAAAGGCCTGTTATCTGTAAAACTCCAGGTCCCAAGCATTCTGGATAACAGATCCCATATCTGTACTCCATTCCTGGAATATAAATGGGTGCAAAGCACTAACAATCTCTGCATGAGCACTAGGGGCACACTCTTGCACTTCTGCCTGGAGTCTTAGTAAATTACCCCTATCGTATTGGTGGTGCTATATGCAGTCTGCATATAACACTCCATTTAACTGTTTTTTAAGAGCATCAGTCATAGAAACGTTGGGTTTTCTATGAAAAAACTTTTTTTACCTGTGAGCAACACAAGCATGAAAAAGGGGTGCCAAATAAGGCCTGTGAAAGGATATTCAGTAGACCTATGTGGAGTGGCAGCCTACAGGAGGCTCTGTTTGGCAGGACACGTGGTTTTTATGCACCGAAACTTGCCTCCAAGCCTGGAATTCAAAAATAAGCACCTGCTTTGAGGCCACTGGGAGCAACATCCAAAGGGTTAGTGAGCAACATTTGGGATCACTTCACTAGAGGTACAGTCTGCATTCAGGTTGGCATAACTGTCTGTAGCAGGTACCAGTTCTCATTGGAAGCGTTAATGCTGGGGCACATGTTTGTCATTGGAGTGAACCCACTCCTGGTGCGGATGATGCAGCACTCAGCAGGGACATTCTAGGGATACAAAGAGCTGTGTTCCTAGAAGAGGCAAAACCCAGGGTTTATTTGCACTTTGCACGTTCATCATCTTTAATAGTTGAAGTTGAACGGCTCTTCAGTGGCAGGTAGACAATATTATGGAAGGCTTTTTGGTGCAGCATTCAGTGATGCTTCCTTGTAGTGTTGGGATCTCCTTTTCTGAGCTTTTTGTATGTACGGCACATGTATTTGTGTGGGTTATTGGGACCCTGGTTACGGCTGATTCAGACCCGGATTTGTGGAAAGGCCTAGGGTGGCTGGATTTTTAGGGGACGGCATGCTGCCCAACCACACCCACATTGGTATATAAACACTGGGGATACAATATATTTTTTTTAATTTCCTGTGCGCCAATCCCCATTGCTTCGGTCCCGATGATGAAAATTTGTATGAATAAAGTGGAGGGGACAGGAACGATGAACGCCAGTGGGCCTAGAGAATGTAGCTTAAACAGCGGCATTCTGAATGTTGGTAGCAGGGCCGCCATTAGAAATCACAGGGCCCCGTACAACAAAATGTTCAGGGCCCCAGCCCCCAAGCCGCATCCCAGATCCCGCCCACTCCACACTACAGTTAAAAGAACACATAGACATCAGTGCTAAAAAAGGTAACCCTCCCACAAAAAATTGGTTGTCAGGGCCCTCCTACAAGTTAAAAAAAATTATTGGTGATCAGGGCCCCCCTACATGTTAAAAAAAACATTGAAGTCATGGCCCCCCATAAAAGCTTTTTTTTTTTTAAAAAAAAACTTTGGTGATCAGGGGCCCTCCTGCAAGTAAAAAACAAATTGGCCAGATACCCCCAAATTTTTTAAAAAGTTGTTTGCCAGGGTTTTGTGTCTAAGGGGGGGCCCGACCATGCTTCACTTACTTGATTAGCCGGGCTCCCCTGTCTTCAGCGTGCTGCCAGCTTTCCTGTACCCTCGTGGTCCTTTAAGAATAAGCCCCGGTAAAGCTGTACAGGGATTGGATAAGGGGATCCAATCCCAATGCAGATTTATCGGGACGTATTCTTAAAGGACCAATGAGGGAACAGGAAATCTTCATAGGAAAAAAAATTCTGTGCACAGAGCTGCTGTGCAGCACGCTGAAAGCAGGGGGGGCGGCTAATCAAGTAAGTGAAGCATGGCCGCCCCCCCCCCTTAGACACAAAATCCTGCGGGCCCGGGACAACTGTCCCCCCTGTGACCCCCTGATGGCAGCTCTGGTTGGTAGTGTTAATAATGGATTTATTGAGACATGAGCTCTGACCCAAACAATCGGCAACGTTTCAGACCTCCATCGGTCTTGATAAATATATAAAATATATATAAAAATAAAGGCATTTTAAAGAAAAAGAAGGGTGCTGTCCATGATACAAAATTTGCTGTAACAAGTTGGAGGTGGAAACTGTTGGACGTGCACCAGATTGAAGCAATTTAGAGGGCACAACTGCTGACTAAAGAACCTGTTGAAAGTGTTAATAATGGACCACCTCTTTATTAAATAGGTACAGGGAGAATTGGCCACTACTAAAGGGTAAATCCACATGACTTTCTGATTATAAGCGATTTTGCAGTTTAAAATAGCTTGTGCCGGCGTCGCCTGTGCTGAATACACTGTCATATTCAGAGACTAAATAGAAATAGCTAAAACGTTACTATTACAAGTCATGCTGCGGCTGCACAATTTCTACTTTCTCTCTTTTCATATCCCTGGGCCACTAATATAAAAGAAGGCACCCTGTTCCTGCATGCTGAATGCTGCAACTCACTTCAAACGCCCCTTGTGCTTCTCTGTTAGATTAGTGAAATAGGAGCTGAATTAGTGTCTCCTGAGAGCCCAGGCACAGCCTTTGTAACTAGCTCAACAGTAGAAAGCTATTCTTTTGCCTAGGACAGTGATCCCATTCCATGCGCTTTTAGTCAAATATAGAAACATTTTTTTTATATATATTCTATATCGGAATTATTAATTCCGTGCAAGTAGAGCACAATTAAGAAACGTTGATTTTAGACTGGCGGTGTTGATATAAAGGACATAAAGGCACAGTGACACATTTAGTTGAAAAGTTTTGCTATACCTGCAATAATTTATGTTTTGACCCCCTGCCTCTTTAGCCCCATTTACTAAAGTGAGCCACTAACGACTATAGCTCATGTCCCTGATGTGTCCCTTATAGTCCCGACATACTGGGGTATTGTTTACATTTGTCCTCAGCATGGTGAAACATTCCTCCTAGTCACCTTCTTGCATAGGGTTAAAGGAACAGTAACACCAAAAAATAAAAAGTGTTTAAGGGTGGTGGAACATGTTGCGATTCTGGGGAGACAAATCTCCTTTGGGCGACTAATCTCCCTGAAATGCCTTCCCGCCAGCTAGAATGTAAATAGCAGGCTGGATGGCACTCGGATTGGAACGTTTCTAACAGCACAATTTTTTTTTTTTTTAATCTATAAAAAAAATCTAATACAGGTATGGGACCTGTTATCCAGAATGGTCTGGAACTGTGACATTCTGGATAACAGATCTTTCCAAAGTTTGGATCTCCATACCTTACGTCTATTAAAAAATCATATAAACATTCATTAAACCCAATAGGCTGTTTTTTTCCTCCAATAAGGATTAATTATATCTTAGTTTGGATCAAGTACATGGTATTAGTTTTAGTATTGCAGATAAAAAGAAATATATATATTTTTTTGGATAGAATAAAGTGTATGGGAGAGGTCTTTCCTTAATTTGGATAACTGATCCCATACCTGTATATATTAGTAGGGGCGAAATGTTTCAATCATCCCTAACTGCCACATGATCACTTACAAAGTGAGTGGAGTATGCAGAATGCAGATTTCATGTGCAGTCTACTATGTTCTGTCTTGTATTTTTCTGTAAATTGTAGTACAGGTATGGAATCCGTTATCCAGAAACCCATTATCCAGAAAGCCCCAAAGGCCATCTCTAGGGATGGGCGAATTTTTTCGCCTTGTTTCGCCGAAAAAATGACGCCCATAGACTTGTATGGCGACATGTGTCAAAAAAAAAAAAATTGCCGCACGACAAAAGTTTTTAGGCGCCCATAGACTTTACATTTCTCCGGCTGCGAATTTTTGGTTAAACTAAACGGGTCAAATTCGCCCATCCCTAGCCATCTCCCATAGACTCCATTTTATCCACATAATCCAAATTTTTCACAATGATTTCCTTCTTCTCTGTAATAATAAAACAGTGCCTTGTACTTGATCCCAACTAAAAAAAATTAATCCAGCAAAACCAGCCTATTGGTTTTATTTAATGTTTATATGATTTTCTCTTTTATCTGGAAAACCCCAGGTCCCGAGTTCTGGATAATAGGTCCCATACCTGTAGTTTTTCCCAGAATTGCAGAGTTTCAGCATAATGTAAATCCATGTCATTAAGTTGAAGTCCAGGTTTGGTTTTGACAAAGGGAGATATTTATTCTTCTGAAAATCGCATCCATGTACAGGTATGGGACTTGTTATCTGGAAATCCATTATCCAGAAAGCTTCAAATGATGGAAAGGCCATCTCCAATAGACTCCATTTTATCCAAATAATCCAAATTTTTAGAAAAGATGTATTTTTTCTCTGTAATAATAAAACAGTACCTTGTACTTGAGATATAATTATTCCTTACTGGAAGCAAACCAGCCTATTGGGTTTATTAAATGTTTCCATGATTTTCTAATAGACTTAAGGTATGAAGATCCAAATTACAAAAAGATCAGTTATCCAGAAAACCCCAGGTCCCGAGCATTCTGGATAACAGGTCCCATAGCTGTGCCATACAATGGATTGGGTACTTTCAGTTTCTTGTGGAGGTTCAACGTGCAAAGGGAGCCCTAGAGTTAGCATATCTTCAAGGTAGGTGTTGATTTCAGAGCTTCCATATGTCCGTGCACCCTGTACCTTATTCAGCAAAATAAACCCAACCACTATTTATGTGCAGGACACAAGTGTAGAGGAACATGTACTGAGACTAGTATGTTTGTGGGCAGAGTTTGGTTTGGGAGAGCAGCAGTGTGGGCATCAGGCCTGGACTGGCAATTTCTAGATTCTGGCAGATGCCAGAGGGGCTGTTGTAAGATACCATAGAAAGTCACTATTTATTGGGCTTGTTGGGGGCTGTATGGCCTCTGTGTACGTGAAATGTCTATTTTGAATTCCAGTCCAGGCCTGGTGGGCATGGTTTGCTTTCTTTTCTTCTCCATCTGATGTGGGTGGAGGGGTTGTCCTGTTGTGCCATGCTATGTACACATTACATTTTGTGTTTACCGTAAGGACCTCATGAAAAGAATACGTCCCTCTGTGGTAACGTACCCACAGTGGCATCTAGTATTGCCATAGATTCTAGCTGTTGTCCCCACCACAAAAGGTCTTTCTAGCAAATGTTGGCTGGAGAGGATATGAATGTCTCACTTTATGGGGAGGCGGGTTTAGTATTCTGAATGGGTGGATGTTAAATCGTAGCATAGTGGGAACATGGAAGAGAAAACTACTTATATATATTATTTGACCTGAATTCTATATCTGCTCTCTCTCTGCACATACATATACATGTGTGTTTTGTACACACACACTCATACACACACACACACACATGCACACACCAACATTAACTTTATTACAGGCATGGGATCTGTTATCCGGTAAGCTCCCAATTAGGGGAAGGCCATCTTCCATAGACCTCATTTAAGCAAAATAATTAAAATTTGTAAAAATGATTTCCTTTTCTCTGTAATAATAATAATAATAAAAATAATAAAATAGTACCTTGTACTTGCTCCTTGTACTTGAAGATATGAATCAACCTTTTTGGAGGCAAAACAATTCTCTTGGGTTTAATTCCTGTTCATGATTTTTTAGTATGGAGATCCAAATGACGGAAATATCCATTATCCAGAAAACCCAAGATCTTGAGCATTCTGGATAATAGGTTCCATTCCTGTAACTATGAAACCAGTTACTTTTTGACCATTTAGATTATCAACAATCCATTGTGCCTCTTAAAAAAAAAACAACAATAATTTTATCTGTTTGGTTATCAGGGCAAACCTTTATTTGTTTCTGAAATGTTGCAGCGGTATAGTTAAATTTGTAGATAAAAATCCTGATGATTTGCTGTTTTCGCTGACAAACCTAGAATGTTCCATAGCCCTGTACCAGCATTTTAATTCATTTTCTCTAAAATTGTGTATTTCACTGATGAATGATGAGCTAATGTTGCATAACAATAATGATCTTCAGCTTTCCTGCGTATGCTTTTAGAGTCTCGTTTATTACAAATCTTTCACGGTGACTTTCAGGAACAAGTCCTGTTATGTGGAAATTGTTTAAAAGGAAGATATTTGACAGTTGCTTATTATCTATTTGTTTCCCTTAAATTGGTTCCTTCGAGTCTGCCAATCCATTGACAGACCAGTGTGGGGGGAAAAGGTGAGCAGCTGTATGATCCCCATGCATTTAAACTTACATATAAGTACAATTTAAAAAGGGGGGTTGATCAATGACATTCCCTGGTTCCATATTGTATTAGTCATTTTGCATCGGTACAAATCCAGAATTGAATCCAGGATTCAGTTCAGTAGTCTGACTTTTTCAGGAGGATTCGGGGAATCCTAATGTTGGGCCGAACCAAATCATTTAAACTACATGACTTTTCATCACATGAACAGGAAGTAAAAAGTTTTTTAACAGTATACTACAAGCACGGTTCTCTTTCATCCTTCCTGACCCTGATTTACATATGCAAATTAGGATTTGGTTCGGGATTTGGCCGAATCGAATACGGAAGATTCTGGATTTTTGCCAAATGATTCACGTTATTTGTGATTTTCCCGAATCCCAAAATAGTGGATTTGGTGCATTCCTATTAAAAAACAAACAAACAAACAGATGTTTTAGTTACAAGTCATAAGTTACCATACCATGTTAAGGTTAACCCCACATGGTGGTCTTAACTATTTACCTCCCTGCATGGTTGCACTTTTTGGGTAAAGTGTCACCTTGTTTGTCTTAGAATCAGAGTGAAGAATGACAATCATATTTCATAGTCCAAGCAACCAATTAATTATTTGGTGTTTTTGCCCATTTTAATAATTCAAAAAACACTCAAAACAATTAACATGACGACCAACTGCAGGTAGTGTAGAGACAACTTACACAGATCAATCAGGTAGCTCTTCAACCACATTTCCGGCTCATATGTGCTCTTGGCAAATGTGCTCAAGGAAGGTATAGGTATGGGATCCGTTATCCGGAAACCTGTTATCCAGAAGGCTCTGAATTGCATAGGCTGTATTCCATAGACTCCATTTTATCCAAATAATGCAGTTTTTTTTTTTTTTAAAGGATTTGCTTTTTCTCTGTAATAATAAAACAGGACCTTGTACTTGATCCAAACTAAGATACAATTAATCCTTATTGGAAGCAAAACCAGCCTATTGGGGTTATTTAATGTTTACATGATTTTCTAGTAGAATTAAGGTATGAAGATCCAATTTATGGAAAGATTCATTATCCATAACACCCCAGGTCCCAAGCATTCTGGATAACAGGTCCCATACCTGTACGAATTGGAAATCTAGCCCTGTCAAGAGCAAACATGGGGTCACACATGGTATGAACACAGTTCTATTGTTCATGCAAAAATCACAAACAATTGGAATAGTGGGAAGTGAAAAGGAGATGCAGCTCCTCTTATTCCTTATCTGCCAATGCACCATGCACTGGGCAACATTATGCCACCAGAAGATACATTTTCAACCAATCTATAACCCCAATACATGGATATTGGTTAACAGTTGTGGCCCTCAAGCTTGTACCATTAATCGTCTGAAGCTTCAATTTGTACATTATTGGTACATGCAAGGCCAACTTTAGAATAGCAAAGTCTTTGTTATACTTACCGTAAGACTTTAAGAAAAATGTCCCTTTAAATTTATAGCCAAACCTCAATGCCTTTGCTCTTAAAAACCACCATAGACAATAATTTGGATAATGAGGTTTTGCTTAAAAGTTAAAAAAGGACAACTTCTGGACATGTATAAAATATTAAATTTGTATGTTTAAATCCATTCCTTGGTGAAACTTGTGATCACCGACGGCGAGACAGTTGTTTTAGAACTCGTTCGAGCTTAAATAACATCCCTCCAAAGCTTTCAGCTAAACCTCATTCAGATTTTCTTTGAAAATGCAGCGGTTTTGGGATTACAAATGATAGTTAAGTTGGTTCTGTTTCATACCAAAATGCTAGCAGCGATCAGGATATTGTGCCATTTAAAATCCCTTGATATTTGTTTTTCTTGTGAACTTTAAGGTTAATTCCTGCGTATGGCTTTGGACATAAGACTCTGGGTCAATTTCATTTTCTATCACCATACCCATTTCTTCTCTTTGAGACACGTCATCTGAATAAAAACTACATTGCCATTTTTCTTTGTTTACTTGGCCGGAGTGCAACCCTTTAACCCAATTTGAACTGTTTTCTCCTGATTTCTCAAGAAAAAATAATTATTTTTTAATAAATGAACTTGCTGTGATGTTGGAAATTAACGATAATCAAAGATGACCTATATGTTGCGTTGAACTCATTTCTAGGGTTTGGAATCAAATTATTTCTCATAATATATGATTATTATTTAATGGATGAACTTTCCGTGATACTACTGAATGCAGTTTTCACAACGGAAAATGCTGATTTGCTTAATGGGGTATAATATTTGCTATTTATGGGTTCTGGAATTGACTGGTTTCATTTGCCTGATGGAATCAGTGTTTGATTAGTTGAGTAATTTAATAAATTTTTAGTAAAACTTTTAGTAAATCAAGGAAAAGTAATTAGAAAATGGTTAGATTTGTGTTTAGGTCATAGGCAAGAGAATAAAAATTCCTTGTGACAATTAATAATATTTGAATTAACTAAGGGGGTTATTTATCAAAGTCTGAATTTTTAATGGGAAAAAAACTATGTTTTCATGATTCGTTAAAAGCCCTGATGCTGCGAAAAGTCTGAATCCAAAAATCCGGCTCAGACCTGCCGATGTTGTTTGTAAGTCAATGTGAAAGGTCCCTATCCTATTTGGAAGTTTCTGTAGTCTGCGCTGGTATTAGCACGAAAATCTGACTACATGTATATCAGACTTTTCGGGCAAAAATCTGAAAAAAATTGTGCTTTTCTGGAAAAATCACGAAAAATTTTTACGATATGATTTTACGTATGATTTTTTGGGGGTTTTCCCCTGAAAAGATCAAATTGTGGATTCTAGTTTGGCCAGACTTTTTTTATTTTAAAAATCTGATTTTTTATTTTGATAAAGAACCCCCTATTCCAGAAAGCTCTGAATTACAGAAAGGCCATCTCCCATAGACTCCATTTCATCCAAATAATTCTAATTTTTAAGAATGATTTCCTTTTTTCTTTTTAATAATAAAACAGTACCTTGTACTTGATCCTTATTGGTGGCAAAACCAGCCTATTGGGTTTATTTAATGTTTATATGATTTTCTAGTAGACATATATGAAGATCCAAATCATGGAAAGATCCATTAACCAGTTCCAGTTCCCAAACAGTCTGGATAACAAGGTTGTATACAACCTGCACGGTTTGAAACATTGCCTGAAAAAATGCCCATTGACTTTAATGTGTTTGCCAAATTTCTTGCCTTGGTGAAAATGATCAGACTTGCCCATCACTAGTGACAGTAAAGCCACTGGCCAGTTAATGAATGTGTTTGTTAATTAATCTTATAAAGCTCAGAAAAATCTGTTATCTGGAAAACCCCATATCCCAAGCATTCTTGAAAACGGGTCCCATACCTGTATTGCTCCTTGTTTATCTGAACATTTATCAGACAGTGGTAATGTATGCCAGCCATTTTTTCAATCCATCCCACATCCCTCAAACTGAAAATGACCATTACCCCCGATCCCCTAGACATAAAGGCAGGGCCCCTGTGACCGCATGTTTTTGATTGTTGCACTTTTTGTAACTGGTGTTGGTTTGTGACTTAGCATAGTATGTATACATCCTCAGTATACTGTTCCACAATGTCCGAGTACATTAACCTTATAAATAATAATATATCATGAAAATAATGCACTCTTGACATGGCATGCAATTCATTTTAGTGCAAAAAATAGTGCTGCTGTGTGTGCCATAAGCCTCATCTGTACAATGCAACTGTATCGTACCTTCTATTCTACCAGTAAAAACAGTTATAGAGACTCAACCTCTACAAATGTGTCCGTTATTGTGTAAAGCCCTAGTTGTTGTAGGCATGACAGGTTCACTTAAATCAAGAAGTTGTCTATTTATAACATGACTAACAATACCCCAACCTTTTCCTGAAAGCACAATAGTGACCTTTCTGCTCTCACTTTTATTACCAGTGAACTTATTATTTTTTTTGCAGGTAATGGTGGGGTCTCCTATGCAGAAGGTTTCCAAATTGCTCTGGTGTGTTTCACAAAGATAATAGAGTAGGATCCTTTGAGTTCGGGGGGGGGGGCGGGGCAAGAAGTGCTTCCTGCGATTGTAGAAGTGTTAGCACTTCCTGTTCCGAATATTAGAACTTGAAATGTAAACTTTATGTATTGTCTCTAAATGTGACGTGTTTATGTAGACTTTATTCCTGGTACTCTGCCCAGGGTGAGCTGTGATAAAATCTATATATGGTGTTTCACAAAAGAAAAAAAAAATTATATATATATATATATATATATATATATATATATATATATATATATATATATATTTTTTTTTTTTTTTTTTTTTTTTTTTTTTTACTTAAAGACTGTTTAAGCCCTGAAGCAACGAAATGCCAAAGTGCCCTTTTCATTTGACTAATGGAAATATTAATTTTAACGGATCATTATGTCTGCCTTGCTTTGTTTCCCTAGTGATTAGGAAGATTTTATTAACACACCTTCATTGCTATAAGGTTGTTTGACTGTGACCCTCTTTATCATTTTATCATTTCCCATAGACCTCATTTAAGAACGCACCCGCTAGTATGGATGTTTAATATGGAAACACCTTGCTGCACCTGTTGAAACCCTTCAGTACAGGTATCAAATATTTGTACAATCAAATTGTTGCGTCTATGGCCAGCTTTACACTGGGATTTTTCATATTTAAATGCATTATAAAAGATGGGACCTTAAGTCTATAGGAGACGGTGTACCTGTAATCCGGGGCTTTGTGAATAACGAATTTCCAGATAACAGATCCCGTACCTGTAGTAAGAGTTAAGCACAGAGTTAAGTTCACTTTTTAGTCTGTGGTTATAAATATATTCTCTTTTTAATGCCCAGATTTTCAGACACACTGTACTAAATATTAGGGGGCTACAAAAATACAATGCAGTAAACAGAATGAAGCCAAGAAGCACTGACAGGCATTTCACAGCATATACGGCACATTGTATAATAAAGTATTCTACAGATGTCCCAGCAAACATTTTAAAATGAAATTCTCTCAAAGCATTTAGAGCACTCTGCAGAACTGTGTGTGTCCTGTGGCATATTGATTAAGACTGGATTTACACCAAAAATCTTCCTAGATTGCTTATTTAGAAACATTAATTGAACCCTTGCTAGATTGGATGTGCTTGATGCAAGAGAATCTTCTGCTCACTTCTGGGATATCATTTTCTACAGTTTTGACTGATTGTGAAATATTATCCGCTAAGACATGTTATCCTTTATAACGGCAGAGAACTCAGTGCAGGGAAGTAAAGGCATGAAAATAAAGTAACTAATATCCAATATGAAGAATGGCAAGCTGAATGTTATCTCAAAATAATGTGTGTTCTTATTTTACCTTCCCGCATATGAGGTTCACCTTCAGCAGAGGTACCGTTTTTTTTTTTGAAATGGCAAATTGCATTGTATATTTAACCAAAATATCTGTAGAGGTGACAGAGCATGATGCATTCATTTTCCTTGATTTTTGTACTGAAGGAAAGGGCCATCATGAATAATTCAAAAATAATGCTGAGACTGTTAAGATTTAGTAGTGGAGACTAGAGGTCATCACAGTTGGGAGAATTGAGGTAGGTGAGTATTGCTATTCTGCGATCTTTGAATCTCAAGGTGACATCATTATTATTTCTCTATATCTATAATGTGGCGCCGCAACCAACTTATTGCAGTGCTTCTCGTGTAGGGGAGAAAGATCAATTACATTCAGACCTCAAAATGTGAACTATAAGCATAGAGTCCAATAAAGCTGTCATTAACAGTCACCACAATTTTAGTTGCATACTTCCAGGTCAAGCTGTTTTAAAAATGATAACTGACATTGAAAGGTTGAATAAAGCGCAGAGCCGCTCCAACGGGAGCAATTCTGTAACCAAACAAGCGAGAGTCTCTTTTATTAAATCACATGGTAATTTCTCTGCCGTCGGATCTTCTATTGGCCCTTAAATTGCTTCCAAACAGAACCATTGTATATTGTTTAAGTAGGTAATGCAGACCAGACATACTTGTGTTTCTGTTACAGTCGGTCTGCTGCCTTTTTTTTTTAACAAAATAGACAGTTTGGGCGGTTATATATTAAAGCTCCAAATTTTTTTATGACTATTAAGTATTCACCCAGAATATGTTGTTTAGGGACCCATTGTTTAGACAAGTCTGTGACAAGAGGGGTAATGCACTACGTGCAGGGAAGGGTGCAAAATGCAAGAAGAATTGCTGCAGATCTTTGAGCTCCATATTGGAGCTTGTGGATACAGAGTTGCATTTGTTTGGCAGCACTGTTTTCACAAGGGGCAGAAGAGTAGAGGCATCTAGGTGTTCTCCCCCTACTCATCCCCCAACTTGCTTGTCATCCAGACAAACAAGTCAGGGAGCACCAGAGTAGGTGTAGTAATATGTGGGAGGCAGTGGGAATGCCCGCAACCTCACCTGTGGGGACGCCCGCAGTCTTCCTCTTAGCTGGCGTGGTCTTCTTCCGGCACAAGTCCATTCGGGTTTGACGTGCACATCTTTTTCGGCCAGCACGTGACGTCATTGCGCTTGCTGCGCCTCGTCCTTTTGCTTCCTGCCCAACGTAGATCTATTGTCAGAGATTTCCTGGCTGTGCTTATTGTCTTGTTTTCTGTTTTTGATATGTATCTGTCCCTTACCTCTGCTGAATCGCTGCCTGTACCGACCTTTGCCTGTTACTGATTTTTCTTCTGGATCCCGACTCTCACGTTATGGTTCCCTTGTTTGCCCAGAACCCGCTCCTTGGTTCTCTCACTTTAAAACCTGGCGGCATGGCATCTGAGTAGCCAAGGGCTCCTCCCAAAGTGAAAGGCAGCTGTTATAGGCAGAATTGTGAGCCATGACCGGAACCTTGCTGTATATTCTGAATTTTCGAAAACCAAATGTGACAGTAGGGTGCAGTCCAAGTAAACTTTGGAGAAGCCGCACACCAGACACTCCCAAAGGTTCTTATCCTGGTACCCAGTGATAGAGGAATCGGCCGCCTCACAACAAGGGTAAGAAGAATTTCACCGGCACACAGGAGTTGCAGTAGCATGGCAAGCCAGACTCTGGATGAAATTGCTCTTAGAGTACCCCTTAGGGCTCTCACATTTGTGCCCAGGACCTATGTAAAGGACCTCTTATGTCTCCTAAATAAATTACCCCTAGCTTATTTTAATGTACTCCTTTAAGACCTGATGGCTGTTTTTTTCTGAACCCATGGACAGAAGTCTCAAACTCACTGAGGCTGAACTTCTCATCAACTCCCATGCAAGCAATGTTGATTGTTATTGGGGGAAATTTGAAATCTTTGTAAAACATGCTGGAATATCACCTATCAAAGATTACAAGACATTTCTGCAACCACTGCACTTCTAGATCATTGTTGTCCAAGCCTTAATGTGACTCCTCAGGGGATTGTTACAGTCCAAAGACTGTCAAGCAGAGTCTTTGAAATGACATTACAATTTAAATATAATGTGACTCTTGAACATCTAATGGATCGGACCACTATTTGATAATAGTTGGACAGCTGTGCCTTAGATTATGCATTCTTCTTAGTTGGACCCTCTATCAGTTGATCTACTTCTCTGTCTGGTTAAGCCATTGCCTGAGCTTATCAGTTTCTTTGTCTCTATGAAATAATTATGTCAATGCCATGTACAAAACACTGAAACTATAAACTACTCTGTTAATGAAGATTTTTTTTTACCCCCCATATTTCCAATACCCATACTAAGCATTATATAAGGGATTTGACTAATATTTAATTGGAGGGAATCAATCCTGGAATTTGCAAAATCTCCCATCTATAACTAACTACAGTACTTCTAAGTAAACAGCCACTTGAATTACTTAGCGAGATACATGACAGATATAATTAAGAAGGAATAAAATGTGTAACAAATTGGCACCAGTAGCACCGGAATACTGCCGTTAAGGTCCCCTAAGACTGGGTGCCAAGATAATTGCTCTTGTTGCCTTCCCAACACCTTTAATCTGGACTTTAACTACAGATCAGCTACAGAGATACTGTTGAGACAGAGGTGATTCCAAAACCCTTTTCACCTTCATCTTTCAATTAGTGCCATATTTTGCCCTTTTCAGTAGTGTTAAACCAATAAATTCATGACCCTCTCAAGCTCACCGTTGTCATTCTTAATTCTCATAACAGAAAGAATGGCATTAGTAACAAGCACTATCTGCCACAAACACCTATCCTGATCGGGCTGTCACACAAGTGGCATTTGAAATAATTGTCATTTGCTAGTCTTTGGAGATGCTAGATTTTTTTTCCCTTTTTTTGCAGCCCTGTTAGCTATATAGCATTGAGTTCTTCTGAGCGAAAGATGCATTTTATGTTTGCTCGTCATGTTTACCGTGCTAGAATTCTGTTTGACTCACTTCCAATGAGTTATAATTAAATATAATGAAGCCCTACAAGATGTTTAAATCAGTCTACACTGTATTTGCCCAGAGCCTTGATCCCTTCCAAATTGGAATGCTCTAGGAAATCTAAAGTACCAACATCATGTGTTTAATATATTGCAGTAAATTTGCCCAGAACTTGCTATTTGTAATGAATGAAAATACTATTGAACTTCCAAGCTGAGCGTGCTATACTGTGTTTCCAGTTCTGAGATTAATTTTTAATTAATATGTTTTACAGAAAGCCACTAAGGAGTACAAGAGAGATACATATTGGGGCCTGCTATTAATTTTGTAGCTTGCTGACAAAGTGAAAGCACAGTGCTTGTTTTTTTATGCATTTTACTGTAAAATTATCCCATTTTAATATGCCTTAGTAAAAAGGACAGTAGCAGATAGGAATGGTAACTATCCGTACTTCCTTAAGTCATTTATTTGCTCACGTGTGCTTATATTCAAATGGAATTAAAGAATAAGTAATTAATAGAAAAATATGGGTAATTCAAAGAGTGTGCTTCCTCTAATTTACCAACTCAACTGCTGTCATAAAAGAGATGTTATTTTCACCATTATTGAAAATGTCATGTCCACTGCAGTATAGCAGCACTATATAGCTTTCCCCATTCTCACAGGTCCCTGTGCTTACCTGCTGCTTTTTTTATCCAGCATAAGGAGCAGTGCGCAAACAGGTTTGGACAAAAGTGGTCTTTCAACGAGCACTAGGGGATGTGCTTTTTTTGCCCCTTAGTGCTCTTGAACTTCTGTTTAAAGTCTATTTTAATGACCTCTACTTCAAACATTTGAAATTATACCCACTACTAGGCAAGACTAGTGACAAGTGGGATTGCTGCTTTTCAATCGCATAAAAGTTTGTGAAACCTGTTTTATAGATTTGCAATAGCATATGCAATCCCCTACATTGTTAGAGGAGCTCCTTCTCACTATGCTACAACTGTTCTTCGTAGAAAAAAAGGCTTGCATGTTGGCAATTTCTCCCAAACATGACATCCGTACAGCTCCTTAGATAGACAGGCTGATGGCTGGGAGGGATTCTGATCTAACTGAAGTGGAAGGCTTTTTCAGCAAATCAGAATGTTTTTGTTTTTTTTACGGAAAGTCTAATCCCCAGTTAGCCACATATTATGAGGGGTCATTTATGAAGGGTTAGGAGCACATGCAGAAGCTCTTAGGGCAGTTTGAGCCTTAAAGGAGAACTAAACCCCTACCCTACATAGACCCCCTCCCTCCTCCCCCCAGCCTAAGTGTTACCCCTAGCAATTGCCCCTAACGTTTTACTTACCCCTCAGTGCAGATCCAGGCATTGGAGTCCGCAGGCGCCATATTCAGCCGATTTGGTTAATGAGACCGGCGCTTCTGCAAAATTCGTGAGTTTCGGCGCATGCGCAGTTGTCACGAAACAGAAGATTGCTCCAACTGCACATGCGCCACCACGCGGGTCTCATTCCGAAGAGAAGAAGATGGCACCCATCTGCACCGTGGGGTAAGTAAAATGTTAGGGGCATTTGCCCGGGTAACACTTAGGCTGGGGGGAGGAGGGAGGGGGGTCTATGTAGGGTAGGGGTTAAGTTCTCCTTTGAGGCTCAAACTGCCCTAAGAGCTTCTGCATGTGCTCCTAACCCTTCATAAATGACCCCTCATAATATGTGGCTAACTGGGGATTAGACTTTCCTGAAAAAAAAAAAAAAACATTCTGATTTGCTGAAAAAGCCTTCCACTTCAGTTGGATCAGAGTCCCTCCCAGCCATCAGCCTGTCTATCTAAGGAGCTGTACGGATGTCATGTTTGGGTGGAGGAGGGGGTCTATGTAGGGCAGGGGAGTAGGAGTTTTTTAACGTTAGGGTTGAATTCTCCTTTAATGCCTAACATAAACAGGTGGTAAATACAGGGATTAGGACCTTGAGCTCCCAGCACGCAAAGTATGGAGATGCCAGGGGGGTTCCAACGTGCCTCCTGTGCGTAGCACTTACAAACGCTGGCACCACTCATTCAGACAGACACAACTTTTTTTGGCAAAATAGTTAATTGGTTAATCCCACCACACAAGCAGATATCATCCAAACTGGTATACAAATGCTGATACTTCATCTAACATCTGCTTGTGTCTATCCAGTTTAAGGCTGAAAAGGATCCATCTTTCAAGAAACTTATCCTCAATAGCTATGAATTAAATTATTTGTCACACATGAAATAAAATCTATCTTGCTATGTTTTTATACATGTTTTTATAATGTACTATATAATATTTTTGTTATTGTGGTAGTTTACTGTTTGTGTCTACCTGGAGAAGTCAAGGTGCTGAATCATAGCAGATTTGTTTATGGGGTCTTTACTGATTTATTACCGTTTCTTCTATTCTCTACATATTTTTGAGCAGCATTATAAAATAGATTGGTATGAATAATGTAATGAGGCTATCAGTTAGGTTTTTCAGCTTTATTATTAGTTTGTACTGTTCAAAGAAAAGCAAAATCAATATTAAAAAAAGGAACCCGTGTAAGCACATTATGTTTCCTATGTATGGTTTTACATGCAGCTTCTATCCTTGGTCTATTTTTTGAACTCCATTTGAAATCCTGGCACAAAATGGTTGCCAGTAACCTTAAAATAAAATAAAGCTTTCACCGCCTTACAACTTTATAAATATTGTTGAGTATGCAAGTTGAGTTATTTAAGGCAAATCACGTTTGCATGGCCCCTTAAGAGGTTAACATATTCTTAGGCAAAATATGTTGTGTCTGTCTGAATAGACCCCGTGAATATCATTTAAATATTTCTTGCCTGGGGCAAATTGTGCTTGGTGTGGTTGCATTTAAATGAATAAATTCATTATAAATATGTGTTAGGGGAAAGTTATATGTTGACCTCAAACATTTCTCAAATGCAGAGTAGTGGGGGTCCCACCTACAAGCTGCCCCAATTTCCGCTATCATTAATCACATTGCTGTTTTTGGTGACAGGATTTTCAAGTTGTTTCATTTATAATAATAACAAAAAAAATAATTTAATGTAGCTATAGAAGAAGAACAGGTAGTAGCAAAATAACCTTATATTTAAAGCTTCCAGATACAATCAACTATAATTATTACTTGAACTATAAGTAACAAAGCAATTAAAGGGCCTTTCAATCTTATATCCAATATATATTAGTCATACCCGCAATTTCTTCATTTTTAAGATACTGTATTATTATTTTTCTCAACATTACTCTTTTATGGGTAAACTCCTTGATATGACCTTTTCTAAACTCATGCAGTATTCCTTGTAATGGGAAAATATATCCTGCATTTTTATGTAGGTTGCCTCATTAAATAAGATATATTATTCAGGGTGCCTTAACAATGTTGTTAAAGACTGCTTGAGACAACCGCAGAGAGAATCCCTTGAAAGAGATGTTTTGGGGTTCAGAAGTAGAACTGATAGACAAGTGACCCTGAAACTTGCATTCACAGAGAACATTGATGTTTCTCAAATACCATGTACCTCAACGGGGCAGAAATGAAAAAATAATTTTCAAGTCTTTTTTCCACATTTGCGAAAACCTGAAATGTCTCCTTATTTCTGGAAAAAAACATTCAACTCAAACACTTGATTAAAACATAACAAAACAACTTTAACTCTGTGAAATAACATTATAGCCTTCATTCTACCCTTCGAGGCTCATTTATTGAATTTTGAATTCATGTGAATTGTTTTAAATTCAAATATACTCACAATTCGACTGGGAGGTTATTTAAGAAAAATGTTGAATGTCTAATATTCGATCGAATGGTTCTGTCCTTAAAATTTGAATTGTATTCGATTTGATTCATACGAATCGAGTTTTCTCGAATGTCTTCAAATGGCTCAACGGACCTCTGCCATTGACTTGTACATGAACTTGGCAGGTTTTAGGTGGTGAATATTTGAATTAGGACTGTTGCCATGGTTATAGTTATACATATTGTAGATAAAGTGATAAATCTCACATTTGAATTTACATTCAAATAGGGGGATTAAAATTTGAATGTGTAAATTTTTAAATTCAAAAATTTGAATTCAAATTTACTATTTGACCCTTGATAAATCGGCCCCTTCAAGTTTATAGTGACTGTTGTACTTATTTAATGAGGTTGATATACAGTAGCATTTGGTTAAATGGAAGGGGTACCCACTAAAGGGTCAGGTTCCATTGTTTAGAACACAACCTATGTACCTGGAGAAACTACTGTTTTAAAGAGAGATCTTTGGATGACCTCTTAGTACTTTTCTTTGGGAGAACAAGGCCTAAAGTGGAATTTTTGCCCCTTTTGCCACGAAACAATGGTCTCAAGAGCATGTCCCCTTCCAGGTTTATTTTGGTTTATATTTAAGAATGTAAAAGTTAGGTGTAATAGTCAAAATATTAAAAATGTTGAGGTTTGTTTAAGGTGGTGGTGATTGTTGACAATTTTAGTTTTATCTTCTTTGCATCAGGTGGATAAATCTGAACAGAGTTTTTCAATTCTGTGATGATTGCAGGGATCAGCATGGGCACAAGGTCCTCATCTGCTTGCTAAAAGGCAAATATGTTATATCCACTATGGAGAAGACCAGTCAATTTTTCTGGCAGCAAGGATTTTGCTTGGATAAAAAATGTCTTATAGGAAGAAGAGTTTACGTTGATATTGTTTGGGATTTGTATCTTTTATCTGTGCTAATTAAGTCTCTAAAGACCTAAGGCCTAATTTATCATGCACAAACTGCAAAAACCATGATCAAATTGATATGGTTCTTTACCTACAATGCACAATTTTCTTTTGATCATTCCAGAGAGTAAAAAATGTGAGCCTGGTAGTACATAGCCCACATTGATCTCAAGCTGCTACCACCAAAGGACAGTGCATGACCCAAGCATGGGTATCCACCTGCAGACCTTTTACAATAGGCTGGTTTTGCTTCCAATAAGGATTAATTGTATCTTAGTTGGGATCAAGTACAAGGTCCTGTTTTATTATTACAGAGAAAAAGGAAATAATTTTTTGTTAAAAATGGATAAAATGGAGTCTTCGGGGTAAATTTATCAAAGAGTGAAGTTCCTCCACTAGAGTGAAATTCCGCAGCTCACAATTCATTTCAGTGGGATTTTGAAAGGCATATTTATCATGGGTGAAAGTGAAAGTTCACCCTTTTATAAATACGCCTTTAAAAATCCCATAGAAATGAATGGAAAGTGGCGGAATTTCACTCTAGTGGCGGAACTTCACTATTAACTTCACTCTTTGATAAATATACCCCTATGGGAGATGGTCTTTCCATAATTCAGAGCTTTCTGGATAATGGGTTTCCTGATAACAAATCCCATAATTGTACTTGTATTTTACAATTGGGGTATTTTTTTTCTACTGGGATCCCAGATGCATTTAGCCTTTCAGTAGCACTCCTGCCTTCTGGTTCTTCCATGGCCTTTTGGTGTCTGAAAAATGCTCAGCGCCTTCTGTTTGTTCGTAAATGTGCAGTTGATGTATGCTGGGCAGCAAGTTTAAATTGAAGGTTCATTTATTTTGTATCTCCTGTGCTTTCCTGCTTTGATGCATTGTTTATTATTTTGTTAGCAAGTTCCAGAACAAGGACTTTTCAAGACTGAAAAGGGGAAATAAAAATGTTTCAATAAAAAAAAAATGTTTATAGCTTTATCAATATGATTTAAAACAAATTGTGTTTTTTAAGACAAAAAAAAAAAATGTCAGTGTCAGGGCAACTAAATAAGAATATCAGCCATTAGTCACCTATTTAATAAGTAATTCACATTACTCCTTGCCAATGGCATTCTCAGAATCAATTGCAGAATTCAACAGAATGGATTTCATAAACTTGAAAACATACATTTATTTGTAATCTCCCTGCTTGCACTCAGCTGAACAATAAAAAAGCAATAAACGTAATAAAATGCCCAAGTGATCAGAAATGTCTCTAGGAATGACAGCGCTGTATGAAGGTTATAAATTTTCTCATAGATGCGCGACATTGTCAGCTAATTTTTATGAAAAGCCCATCACAGAGCAGTGTATCAAAAATTGTGATCAGCTATAAGTCACCAATCAAGTTCTAAATGCACATTCAAGTTGAAATGTTCACCATGCACTAACTTTTTATTGTATTGTTGCAAGTGTTCCCATATAGCAAATGAGAAACAAGTGAATTCTTTGCATGAATTCAAGCCAAGTCTATGAATGTTCTTCCTTTTACATCAATGGCAAAGGGGTATAGAACAAGCACGTGTAGTACGTAGGTGGCCGGTTCACTCCAGGTTGAACTCAGACACGAGTAACAAAATAATTTTGATTTGATACACTCATGATTTCTCAGGAACACTTCTCAAACTTTTCCAGTTAGTGGTATAACTTTGAAGACACTTGACTGTCCAGATATTAGAAGAAAAGGAAGCACACTTAAAGCAATTGCAGTGTAACCAAAGTACCTCCAAATGTTTTGCAGAGAAACACCAAACATTTCAAGGGGTTTTCGACAGTGGTATAGTGATAGTTAACTATACCACTGTCGAAAAAGGGGTAAAGTCCTTGAAATGTTTGGTTGTTCTCCTCAATAAAACACTTGGAGGAACTTTGGCTTCACCTCAATTGCCGTAAGTGTGCTTCCTTGTTTTTTCTACTATCTGAGCTCATGCACAACTCCTACCTGCCAATATGCAAAGAATTATACATTGACAAGAGCACCATAAATTTATATAAAGGGCATGGAATTCTGTCCCAATCCAGCTGTGCCCACATATCCACCATACTGTATTACAAGAGCTGTTTCAGCATGAAGCTCACCAGTGTTAATCTGCAATGTGTTACGATTGGTATCCCGAACCTAGAACAAACCCCTAGGTCCCGGTCACGGCTCAGTCTTCTGCCTGTAGCAGCCACCTGTTGCAGCTTCAGGGGGAGACCTCCAGGTCTTAATATTAGAGGACCCAGGGAAGAGTTCTAGGCAAGCAAGGGAACCGAACGTTAAACTGACTGGGAGAACCAGGAACGTAGTCGAGGTCACAGGCTGGGTCATTACACCATGTGAGCTGAGCAGAACAATAACAGTTGGCGGTAGTGAAACGGGCTGTGCAGTACAAAACAGGAGTCAGAAGCGTCACAGGCCGGGCCAAAATTCATAAGGTTATCAGGATCCTAGACAATGGTCAGAATTCAGGCAGGGGTCAAAGACAGACAGGACTTGGTCAAAACAGACAGGGTCAAACACTAGTATACACACAGAGAATCGCACCCAGGAACTAATAAATTGACCTTTATGTTGGGCAAAGAAAACTACACAGAAAGACCTTTAAATATTTGAATTTTGCACTGCTGATGACTTCACTTTCCGCAATTTCCAGGTAAATCCGGAACAGTCAAGCGCCGCAAACCCTGAAGTATGCTCATTCAAGGAGCCAGCGCCAACGAAGACAGACACAGCGGGCATCCCCGTCACACCCCCATTAGACCACCAGGGTGAGTCCTCACATAATGATATTGTCCTAACTGTTAGGGTCAGATGGGTTATACTCTCAGGGAACCTTAGTTCTGGTGAGTACAAGCTAGTGTCAGCTTAGACATCTAATTGTATCCCACCAACATCCACAAGGCCATTGGACACATATAGCCCACACTGGAAACTGCCAGCACACTCACTCACTGTCACCCACAGTCTTACGGCCAGCACCTCAATGCAAAGATTTGGATTAAATTGAACAATCCAAATCATAGCATGGGTAACATTTCAGTGTTCTCTATTTATAAAGAAAAAGTGGCTCCTGTCCAGTTTAATGTTATCTCTCCCAACCCCTGCTCCTTTAGAATACTGACATTACTAAAATCCAAATGATAAAAAATATACATACATATATGCTGATTTTAGTTTAATAGCTTATGGCTACTTTTAATACATTTCACTAGCCATGATGTATATGTTTTCTGTAGAATACCAGGTTAATTGGACACATTACAATAACACAGCTGTCTGTTTACACAAACTTATCCCCCCCCCCTTCTCTTCCCTTTCCATAGGAATTCATTGTGTGTCATTTATTTTCACCTATTTTGCTCCAGGAATCCAGGTTACAGAAACTGTATTGCAAAACTAATTTCACCACTCTGCCAACAGCATCCTGGGGATAACAGAGACAGCTGCTGGCATTCTGAATATACCAGACAAATAACAGCCACAAAGCTTTGCATCTTCTGAGGTTCCACTCAATTGTTATTGGTACTGAGAGTAACTGAAGCAAAGGGAATCTCAGGGTGAAATGATGTAGTTACCTTAAAGCATGCTGTTTGCATTGGCTGTGCAACTATATGTCGGCGAGTAGTATAGCCAGCCGGTAAATGATAAACAACACTTTTTATTCAAGATATAAACAAAACTGGAGGGGAAATTCTTGCATCTGCTCTTGTGTTTGTTGCACATTTACATTTTCTTGAATAAAATCGCCACTTGGCAATTATAAATGTGATTATTCAACCATACAATAATTTATCTGGGCATATTTTCAAAGTAATTGAAACAAATTAGCTTAAGGAATAGCCATGTATATACCTTGTCAAGCCATCTAGGGGCAATCTGGACTTGTGTGTTAGAAAACATTGGTCTCCAAAGATTTGTACCTTCCTGAGAGCTGGGCTCTGCTCTAGGGAAGAACAAGATCCAGCTACTAATGTGACTGAACGTGAAAGGGCTAAAGGGGCCAGCATAAAGCCTTCACCGGCGCTGAGAGAATATTCGTACAGCGGCTCTGGGGTTTCCAAGCCAATCTGAGCTTTCAAACTTCTCCGATTTGCCTAGGATTGATCCTTTGAGTGAGTTCTGTTTTCCACTCTATGTAACAAGATGTTATAGCATTCCAGAAAGATGTTTTTGTATAAGAGAGTGATATTTTCGTTTGGATCAAGGTACTGTTTTATTATTACAGAGAAAAAGGAAATAATTTTTAAAAATTTGGCTAAAATTGGGACATGGCCTTTCCATAATTCAGAGCTTTTCGTACAGCGGCTCTGGGGTTTCCAAGCCAATCTGAGCTTTCAAACTTCTCCGATTTGCCTAGGATTGATCCTTTGAGTGAGTTCTGTTTTCCACTCTATGGGGCAAATTCACTAAGATTCGTAGTTGCGCCAGAGTATGCTTCGCCGCACTTCGCCAGGCGTATTTTCGCCAGCACTACGCAAATTCACTAAAATCCAAAGTTGCGCTCAGGGGAAGCATAAGGTTGCGAAGTTGCACTAGCGTTAATTCGCCAAGCAAAGCGAAGTTACGCTAGCGATGCTTAATTTGCAAACGACGCCAAATTCAAGTCACAATGGAGGTATATGTAGCAGCACTACACAAGACTGGGAAACCTACAAAACAGCAAATAAAATGTTTATTTTGCCCTTCACATGTGCCCACTGTATAGTTGAGGTTCCATGAGTTAGGAAATGGGGGGAGGAGGGTAGCCCCAAAAAAATGTTAAATCTTTTTCAGCCTATCACCCATAAAAAAAGAAAAATGCCAGCGTTTTTTGGGACTTAGAAAATTTTTTAACTTTTTTTGAAGCAATCCCTATCTACTCTATTGCACTTCGCCTAGTCTGAGGTGGCGAAGGAAGTCTGGTGTAAAAGGTAGCGTTCAGAAAAATTTGCGCGTCGGTGAATTTGCGTAGTTATGTCCGTTGCGCAAATTCGCCAGGCGTAAGGGTGCGAAGTAACACTAGTGAATTTACGCCAGTGTCCGTTAGTGAATCGGCGAATTAACGAAAATGCGCTACGCTAGTGAATTAACGCTAGCGGTAGGCGCTACGTGAATTTGCCCCTATGTAACAAGATGTTATAGCATTTCAGAAAGATGTTTTTGTATAAGAGAGTGATGTGCTACAGTTCTTCTAAAACACTCCTGTGGTTCCATCTTTGAAAGGTTATTTAGAAATCTAAAATAGAAAACAAAAGTGGGAGAAAAGACAATTCCTGCTCCAGAGACCCGACAGAAAATGAGAATCTAGAAAAAGAACCGTTCATTTACTTCTGCATAAGATAGTAATGAAGATAGATAGACTTCAAAGTAAAAGTACAGCTAATTTAACTTTTATTTCTGCTTCATTAGACGCGTCCCATTTAAAGGCCATTCTTAATCAAAACAAAACAATCATTTGAAAATGTAAATAAGTAATATATTGTGATTTATTCTAAGCAGTCTTGTATTTATGTATAAAATGGGATGTGTATTCAAGAGTACACTGTAATGCATAGGGGAATCTATTCCGTTAAATGCAGTTTGGAAGTTATGTTGCTTTCCAAAAGTTCTGCATTTTACATATGCAAGATCCGGTATGGGATTTGTTATCCAGAATGCTTGGGTTTTCCAGATAATGGATCTTTCTGTAATTTGGATCTTTATACATTAAGGGGCAGATTTACTAAGCTCGAGTGAATAATTTGAATGGGAAAAAAAAATCGAATTTCAAAGTATTTTTTTGGGTACTTCGACCATCGAATTGGTCAAATTTGATCGAATTTGATCGAATCGAATGATTCAAACGATTCAAAGTAAAAATTGTTTGACTATTTGACCATTCGATAATCGAAGTGCTGTCTCTTTAAAAAAATACTTTGACTTCATACTTCGCCACTTTAAACCTACCAAGGTGCAGTGTTAGCCTATGGGGACATTCCCCAGCAGTTTTCTAAGTTTTTTTTGGTCGAATAAAAATCCTTTGATCGATCACATAAATACTTTGACTTCATACTTCGCCACTTTAAACCTACCAAGGTGCAGTGTTAGCCTATGGGGACATTCCCCAGCAGTTTTATAAGTTTTTTTTGGTCAAATAAAAATCCTTTGAACGATCGCTTAAATTGTTTGAATCGTTCGATTCAAACGATTTCATCGTTGGATCGAATGATTTTTATTTGATCATTTGATCGAAGCTTTGTGCTAAAATCCTTCGAATTCGAACGGTTTTACTTCGACCTTTGATAAATCTGCCCCTAAGTCTACTAGAAAATAGTGTAAACATTGAGGGACGAATTTCGAGGGGTTAAATCCCTCGAAATTCGAGTGGGGAATAGAATCGAATAGGGAATTTGGGTGAATTTACGCGCTGGCGAATAGTTGAATGGGCGAATATTCGCCCGGCGAATAGTCACACGATCGGATATTCGATCAAAGGATTTTCATTTGATCGAATGATCGATCGAATGCCTTTTTATTCGATCAAAAACTTAGAAAAGAAGCCTATGGGACTTTCTCATAGGCTTTTAAAGGAGAAGGAAAGCTACAGAGGCATTTTATTGCCAATAGATTAGCTGCAATAGTACAAGCTAGAATGCTATATTTATTCTGTAGAATGTTTTACCATACCTAAGTAAAAAGCTCTTGAAACTCTCTGTTTGTTTAGAATAGGAGCTGCAGTATTAATGTGCTGTGACATCACTTCCTGCCTGAGTCTCTCCCTGCTCTGGGCTCAGATTACAGTAGAGAAGGGAGGGGTGGGGGGAGAGGAGAGGAGCAAATTGAGCATGCTCTTGCCCAGGGCAATGAGGTTTAAGCTGAAGGCAGGAAGTCTGATACAGATGCCCATGTGTACACAATAGAAGGAAAGAAATGCAGTATTTCTTTTGACAGGGGACTCAGAGCAACATTACTTTGGGGGTTTACTGGTATATTTAGATGGGCCTTTCTGATAAGGCTTACTTAGTTTTAACCTTTCCTTCTCCTTTAAAGCAATTCAGTAGGTTTAATCTGGCGAAGTAGGCAGTCGAAAGATTTTTAAAAGAGACAGTACTTCGACTATCGAATGGGCGAATAGTCGCAGCGTTTTTTCGCTCGATCTATTCGAATCATTCTACTCAGGCGAATTTACGCCAATTCGATAGTCGATGGGCACAAAAAACTACTCGAAATTCCTTCTATTCATTCACCCGAGCTTGGTGAATGTGCCCCTCTAAATAAACCCAATAGGCTGGTTTTGCTTCCATTTAGGATTAATTATATCTTAGTTGGGATCAAGCTCAAGGTTGTGTTTTATTATTACAGAGAAATAGGAAATAATTTTTAAAAATCTGGATTATATGAATAAAATGGAGATGGCCTTTCCGTAATTCTGAGCTTTCTGGATAATAGGTTTCCGGATAACAGGTCCCATACCTGTACATGAAACTAAGAGAATAACAAAAACACGATGACAATTCCGGATAGTCTGATATCTAGGTACCGTATTCATTATCGTCTGAACTGGTTGACGGTTTTCAGTTAAGGGCTAATGTGCAAAAGATGTTTTGGTGTAAAGATGCATCAAACACACACACACATCTGCATCATTTGAAGGACTTTCATACAGATGGTGATTGGTATCTAGTATTCATTGTTGTTGATGAAATAAACTCAACTGCTTAGAAATATAGCAAAAATCATTCTAAAGGTGATCTAGGCTTCCCTCTGCTATCACCAAATCTGCAAGATTAAGGCTGTATACGGTATATGCTGTATAAGGCTGCCATATACAAGCTGACCCCTGTTGGTACCTGTCCAATCAGCCCCAGGTTCAATAGTTGGATACTGTATGAAGGGCCATACATAGTATGTTCACCTTTCTGATTTTCACAATTTTTTTGATTATTTTACCAGATTTTCAAGATTTGTTTCGGATTTTTCATCCGATTTTCATGAATTTTTCACTGAAAACTCTGAAAATGTCGGAGTATTGCACAAAACCGAGCGCACGTCAAAAAATCATTGGGACTTCTCCCATTGACTTATATGCAACCTTGACAGTTCTGAGACGCCGGATTTTCAGATTCTGACTTTTTTTCATTCTCATGGTTTAATACATTCCAAAAAATTCATGATTTTTTTTAAATTTCCAATTTTTGTATTTGGAGTTTAGTCAAATAACCCCCCCTAGAGTCCCATTTATTAAAGGTCGAAGAAAAACAAAATCAAAAAACCCAGAAAGTCTGAATGGCTAAAAAGAAAGTCCACAAGGATCAGTGCAGCTCCAATTAGCTTCTATGGGACCTTTGACTGCTTTTACTTGGAGAAGTTTTGTATTAGAGTTTTTCAAAGTTTTTACACTTAATAAATCTCTAATTTTAAGGAGCTGATTTACTAAAACTAAAAGGTAACTTAAGTCCTTTCCATGAATTGAACTACTTTATCAATAATTTTTCTCTAAAAAAAATCGAAGCAGTAAAATGTCACCACAAAATCAAGTGTTAATTCATAATGTGAGATTGACAATCAAAAAACTGGATTTTATCAAATTTTCAATGCGAAAACTCAACTTTTTTTGGAATATCATACGAAAGCCCTGTCTTTTTTCAATTTATACAGTGCAGATCACAATGTCATAAACAACTTCAGGGACATCTGCCATTGACTTCTACATGATCTCAACTGTTTTTTCCATTAAAAATTGTTTTACCTTTTAAAACCTCAACCAGGAAAAAACGAGGTTTATACAATGGGCCCATTAGAGTTTGAGAATTTAAAAAAAAGAAAAAAAAATTTAGAGAAAAAATATGATTTATAAAAAAAAAAAAAGAAATCTGACTGATTGTAAATGGGCCCCATAGTGAAATGTGTCCTGTATGATATTATCAGTACGTGTATGGCCAGTTTTAACCATCACAAAGATTTTTGAAAGTTCTATATAATACAAGTTAAATTAATTCTTAATACAAGTTGATCCTGGAACTGGTTCTTTTGCCCTTTTTAGAGTCAGGAAAGAATTGTTTTCCCCTCTGAGGCAAACTAGAGGTGGTGTAGTGTTGTATTAGAAGGGTAGAGTTGTTTATTGTTTCAAAGGCTAGAAAATATTGTTTTTAAAAACCAGCCGTAGTACAATGCTTATTATTTTGTTTTGATCAATTCTAATGATAAAATCCTGTTTAGTGCTTTAACCCGAATTACAGAAACAGCTTATGAGTAACAAGGTATCGTATGTTCACATTCCCAACTCTTCATGCCTAGGCATGGTAGTTGTAACACATATTTATTCCCATGCCCCTTCCTTGCTTTCTACCTCAAAACAGTGTTCTTGGTTGCTTAAAGTACCTGGTTTCATACATTATTGGGATGTCTACTCATCCTCAGTGTCATCTTAAGCCTATTAAGACTCACTAGAAAACCTTATAATACATCCAAGGTCCATTCACTGATGGTGTCCCTTTGCTTTTATTTGAACGAGTTCAAATCTGGCATAAGGCCAAAGTAACAGACCACATTAGACAACAGTGTGCTGAAGCCATCTGCTCTGCATTCCACTCCAAACAGTATCACAGCATGAGCAGTTGCTCATTATTGCCTGCTTGGTTCCTCTTAAAACTTCCAAGCTCCTCATAATCCTGGGAGTCTCTAGGGATGGGAATTGGACCAGAACTGAAAGCCCTGGGTCTCTCATAGACCACCTGAACATTTAACAGGAAGGAGATGATCATCTCAAAATACCTACCCACATTTTAGAGTTTATTAATTAAACTCACAAAATTTTCACCAGATATTATTAAATGGTATTTTCAGATGTGATATGATGCTGTGTAAATGCTAAGACTAATAACTGTGCACATACATGACCTCCCTCCCTTTGTTCTTTCTGTACCTTCTACAAATGTTAAAGAATAAGTAGAAAAACATACTATGTATTAGCTTTTGCTTCAGATCTTATAACTACTTTACACATCAATACAAGTAAACATGATTGTTTTCTATTAATTACTTGACTTGAAACTTGAAAAGTTTATTAAATTACCTCTTAGTAGAGCCTAAACCAGAGATCCTAATTGGACAATGTAATAAAATGCAAAATGTGTTCACCAGATTGTTTAACCTACAGCCAATAACCCACCATTGCCATTTACTGGTCAACTACTGCAATAACATTATTAGATGGGTGCAGATTTTGAACCTAGTTAGTATCACAGAAAATATTTAATGGCAAAAAATATGCCCAGATGTTTTTTATGTTTCGATTCATATTACTTCTAATAAATACTAAGAGGGTACTACAGTATGTGTCCTTAAATCTCATTACAACGTCTTGACATATTCTTATCTATCAATTTGACAGGATAATTAACCATATGTATGGAAGAGTTACTATTTATTAGTAAAGGTTAATTGTCCCTTATTTTCTGAAAATTCAAGTCAATGTTATATTTATAAACAATGCAATCATTTTAAAGTGTTTGCTCATAGAGGGCAGATCAAAGATATTAGGAATGAGTGCTTTTGCATATTGAACTAAATATTACAGTTGTTCATCTCTGTTTTTTGGGCTGTCATAATGCAAGGGTCATAGAATGTAGCTAGTTGAAATTGCATCATGTTTGAAATATATCAACAGATATTCTTCCTACAAATTTTAAAGCTCTACAATAGAACCAAACGTGAGTATAAGTGCCTTTTCATGGCATCTCAAAGTAAATCTGACTTGTAAATAATATATGCCACAATATGTACAAACTATAAAGAAGTATCTCTTGTGAACAGCAACATTCACCTGTATAAATAAATGCAAAAGAATCAAAATCAGAACAATCTCAGAAGCATACATACATGCCTGTTCTGAGTCAGTACCAACTAGAAAACAAGCTAAAATAGGTTAAAGGACTATTATACCTGCTATACACAAACATGCACGTTTCTTGCAGAGGCTGAATTTATAATTACTGTGCACTGTACAGTATGTCTTATTTATCCCTTTAAGGGCCTATCATTGTTTACCTTAAAGGGAAACTCCACACAAACATAACTTAAGCTTTTTGAAAAATATGCAGACTTTTTATGATTTTTAATGGTTTGAAACCAAGCCCCCTGCTTTCCTGCTGATCTGTCTGACTGCTTTGCTGAGCTGGCTGACTACTGTTACTTTCTATCAACAGCCTTCTGTACTCAATCTGCATCCTCCAAACCCCACAATTCCTTGCACATGTGATTTCAATAAGAAAAGGAACATCTCAGTGCAATGGATTGTGGGTTATGTAGTTCCTGCATGCTGTCTGTAAGCCGTGGAGAAGTTGTTACAGTTTGTAACATCAGTGTTTAGTCTAGGGATGCACTGAATCCACGATTTGGGATTCAGCCGAATCCCCGAATCCTTCGCGAAAGCGGGATTCAGATTTGGCGTAATCCTTGTGCCTGGCCAAACCGAATCCGAACCCTAATTTGCATATGTAAATTAGGAGTAGGATAGGAAAAAATGGAAAAAAAACCTTCTTTTGTGATGAAAAGTCATGTGATTTAACTACCTGCTCCTAATTTACATATGCAAATTAGGATTCAGATTCGGTTTGGCCAGGCACAAGGATTACGCCAAATCTGAATCCCGCTGAAAAAGGCCGAATCCCGAACCAAATCCTGGATTTGGTGCATCCCTAGTTTAGTCCCTAAAGAAGAGAAGAACTGTTAAACAGCTGGATTTCAGCATAGAAAATAGCATTTATTCATACTTTTTGAGGAAACCAATAACTGTGATTTATTAGGGGTTTCTGTGTTATGTGGGCCTCTATCAAATTTTGGTTTGGAAGCCAGCGTTCCCCATTAACATTTAAAATATATAGAGAATCTGCATGCCTGTTATATGTTGGTCTCAATAAATCCCATTATTTTTATATGATGGTGGTGATGCAAAATCTGAGTTCTCAGACCTTTAACTATGCATGCCTAAAGTTGTCCAAAATGAACTGCCCTTCGTGCCTTGTGTTTGGAATTTTCCCAGCCACCTATGAAAACATTAGCAAAGGTGGCGCTAACTTTGTGCCCACAGTAGTCTCACGTTTATGGAGATTAGTTGGTGAAGACTAGCATGACAGATATTCAGTGCAAAAATTACAGTATTTCCGAAGCTCTGATTATTCTACTCTTGCATATGCAGACACGCTGATATAGAAGTTGCTTTATTGCTCATGAAGTTTAAAAAACATCATTTAATTTAAAAAACAAATGCCATACCTAGTTACTTGAGCTATTATATTGTTTGACACTGTAGCCAATAGAGATTGATAGTCATTGAAAGATAAAGCCTGCTGACATTTTCCATTACTCTAGGTATGACCCATCACCCATTTTAGAATCTTCTTTACCCATGAAACTGAAGGGGTGGCAGCCACATATGTGATGTCCCCAGGCCTGGATTTGTGGCAAGGCCCGAGCCTAGGGCGGCACAATTTCAGGCACCATCTGCCAATGCCCTGAGGACTGGAGCGGAAGGATCGTGGCCAGCCTAGAGGCACTGTAAAGAGAAATCCAGCCCTGGATGTCTCCCTGGGTTATAAACAAATTTCCCATATTCAACAACCAACCTGTGGGGGGAGATAGAAGGATGGAATCTTGACTGCTTATCTGACAACAGTCTGAAATTTCATTTTATTTATGTTTCACTGTTTCATTTAATGCTACATGGTACAACGGTAATAATTATGTTTACATAAAATATGACATACATATGTGAAACAAATAGCAGTGTGATTGTTTCAATATAAATCTGACAATTCTGACAATTCAGAGACAATTGCATCAAACTCAACAAATAATAGATCAGATCCATATCCGTCATGCGATGATTGGAATCCTGACTTAAATCAGTCAACTATCTTATTAGCCTGGTTTACATAGTAGAAATTCTGATTTGCATATTCAATTTTTGTATCACTTGTCAGCACAGCTGACAATTATCCATGCATAACTATACAGTAATTAGAAGCTAATTAGGTTTTTTGTTTTTATTTTCGAAATTCAAATTGTTTACATTTTACCAAAATGTTAATATCTTTCTTACCAAAAAGAAATTTTGATGAGCAATTCTAAACTTTTTAAGTTCTCTTTAATAACGTGTTGTTTGAATTTTGTTGAGTATGACCATTGCTTATGGTTTTTATGGGCCTTCATGGTAAAGCAACACAACAATTCTCAACAACTATGAGGATTCTCAAGTAAATGGAGGGACAGAAGGGTTTCTAACAAATGCCAGTTAGTTTCAATGGATGTTGACAGTTTTAAGCTCTCAAAGTTTCTTTTGGTAAAAATGGCAGAAAGGACTTGTAAAAAAAAATGATCATTTTGCTCCCTGGGAGAATCAAGAAGAAAATACACTTTCACCTCAGCCTAGGATAACATGTACCTTATATCTGGATTGGTTGCTCTTATTCACTTTACCACTTATATTTGTTGATAAACCCCTAAAAGTATTATCTGAAGCAAACTGTTTGAGTCTAATGTATAAGACATGCGAAGACCAACTTGAAAGGCAATGTATGTGGAAGGCAAGATTTTTTTTTTAACAAATTTACAATCAAAATTTTTCTGACATTGTTAGGGGCGACAAAGATAGTTTCAGTTGGTGGTAATAACTGTGTGTGGGACAGAGCACAAGAGAACCCTTTAACTAACACTTAAGAAGGAGAAGAGGCATAAAGGGTTATTTACAAATGCATCTGTCAGGGCAGTTGACTTGTTGTGCTTCTTGACACCATTCATGTAAAGTACTTGTGTCCAAGCATGTTCTTCGCACTTCCATATAGTAACGCGAATTACCATTGTGTCCGCCTGTCTTTTCTGCTGGATTTTGGTAAACCCCGGAGGTACCTCCATTCAAAGTTGCGGTAATTCTAGAGTTTTCACTGCAGGTTTCATTAATAGGTGCTGCAGACTTGTGGCAAAAGAAACACATTGCACAGCTATATTAATTTATATATATATATTTTTTTTTTTTTAAACCAAAAAGTTTTTATTGATTTTCATTCACAAGGCAAGGGGGAGGGGGGGGTATGCTCCCGCCTGGGAGACACTGACCATTGACATTACCGTTCATCAGTTACAAAGAATGCATACAGAGTTCCCCATGACCATCAGATACAAGTTTTATTCACCTACAACAGTTATGACCTCAGCATCCGTCCATGGACGCCAAATTTTATCAAACTTGTCCGGACATCCTCTAGACAAGTAGGTAAGTTTGATCAGGGCAAGAACATTATTCACTTGCTTACGCCACATTGTCAGTGTGGGAGGCCTGGGCCCCATCCACCTCAATATAATACACTTTTTCGCATAGTATAACAGTCCTCTAGTGAGAAGGTGTAAGAGTTTCCCATGAATAACTCCCTCCAAAATTCCCAACAGACAGGATTGAGGATTAAGCAATGGGGGGAGAGCCAGTTGTGTCGAGAGGTGCGTTGTGACCGCTCTCCAAAATGCTTGTAAGCTATATTAATTCTAGATGCTGCAGGAGAGGCTTCTTTATGTATAGCACTTTCACAGGCACATACATCACCTTTGTTTTGTTTATAGCACCTCTTGTTAGATGAGACCCCAGGCATTTTTCAAATTAGTTATGTAATGTAGTGTAGAGTAACTGAATTCTTGTGTAACACGTCCAGTTAAGGTTTAGGTTTCCTAGATTAGATTTCCCCCCTACCTGAATTTTGATTCGTCATATTAGCATTGCAGTTATGGCCCTTTCATGTTTACGGGCTATTTAACAGATATAACAGAATGTGCCCTCTTGATGAGAGGTGTAAATTCTCAAACAACTGCTGCGGCATGTTCTCTTTTATGCATGAAAAATGTCATCAGAATGGTTGAATGCTTTCTTTTAAGTGCATAGGCATAGACTAATTGCACATGTATAAGCTACTGAAATATACATTAAATATATATGTGCATAGATATTTAATTTAAGAGATAGCCATTTCTATTTTCTACTTTGTTGGAGGTCATTAACTGCCTGAAGGGTTTTGTTCTGATTTTGCTAATGTAAGGCAAGACAGTGTCATCATATGAAGTTCCAAGAGTGCTTAAAACAGTAAAAGAAAAGACACAAAAATTAAGCTTTATAAACTTTATCATGAAATACAGGCATGGGGTCTGTTATAAGGGATTTTTCTGTAATTTGGATCTCCATACTTTGTCTACATCAATTAAGCATTAAAGCATTAAATACACCTAATAGGATTGTTTTGCTTCTATAAGGATTACTTATATCTTAGTTGTACACGATACTGTTTTATTATTACATAGAAAAATGAAATAATTAAAACATTTCTGAATTATTTTATTAAAATGGATTCTATGGGAGATGGCTTCCCATAAATTTGAGCTTTCTGGATATCAGGTTTTCAGGTAACGGCTCCTATATCTGTAATATGTGTAGGTTGTTGTTTTATGGTTGTAGAAAGAGGTATATATGCAAACAGAGCATTGTGGGGCAAATTCACTAAGCAGCGAAAATGCACTAGCAACGGCTTTGCCACACTTCAGCGCATTTCGCCAGGCGAAGTTTCGCCAGGGCGCCGCTAATTCACTAAAATCCGAAGTTGCGCTCAGGGAGGCGAACGGTTGCAAAGTTGTGCTAGCGTTAATTCGTCAAGCAATGCGAAGTTACGCTAGCAATGGCTAATTTGCATACGGCGCCAAGTTAAAGTAAAATGGACGGATATGTAGCAGCAAATACATTACACTACACAAGGCTGAGAAAGCTTCATAAAATAAAATAGAGTTGTTATTTTGCCCTATACATGTGCCCACTGTATAGTTTAGGTGCCATATGTTAGGAAATGTAGGGGGGAAGGAGAGTACCCCCAAAAAAAATTACGATCTTTTTCAGCCTATCACCCTTTAAAAAGGAAAAGACGCCAGCGTTTTTTTTGAAGCAATCCCTATCTACTCTATTGCACTTCGCCTGGTCTGAGGTGGCAAAGGCAAGTCTGGCGCAAGAGGTAACGTTCAGTAAAATGCGCAATTAGTAAATTAGCGTAGTTACGTCGTCCCTTCGCCTGACGTAAGGGTGCAAAGTAGTGCTAGAGTAGGTCCACTTTGCTAGCGAATTTACACCAGTGCCCGTTAGTAAATCAGCGAAGTAACAAAATGACGTCACGCTGGCAAATTTTTGCTAGCGTTCGGCACTTCGCGCTTTAGTGAATTTGCCCCTGTGTCTTTTTGGGGTACTTAATCACTATGCACTATGATTATGTTCCCAGAAAGGCACAAAACTCATATGGCTCTGTTTGCAGATGTAATTGTAAAAGAAAAATGCATGTTTATAGCAGAAATCTACTAGTTTCCTAGTTTTGTGTCAGCCCAACTCAGATGTTGTTATTGTATTCTCCTTGTATTCTCTAGCTGAAGATCTTGAACTTGAGCACATGGACCCAACATCAATGCAATGAATCTACTGAAATACCTCCAAGTTGAGTTACAGTATATATTTATTTTCTGTTGAGAGAGGTAGGTAGGCTATGGGAGATTATATCCCAATCACTTGTAGATAATGGTGCTAATTTATTCGCATACAATAGGGGCAAATGTGCATTATCGCAGTTACTCATAGCTAGTATCTGCAATCTGTTTTGAGCAGTATATTGCCAATTGAAAAATAAAATCATAAACATGATCTGTTTTTTAAGTGCTTGTATTAGTAAATCAGGCTTCATAACTTCAATCTCCATCCTAGAGGCTAGAACGGTTTTGGGGTTCTCTAAAGGAAACACCAAAATAGTTATGATGTCCTCTGTGCAAGCTAAATGGAGCTGAAAGTAGTTGGGAGAACTGCAATCATTTCAGAACAGCCAAAGAGAACAAACAGTTATAGGGGGAAAATTGTTCTCAAGCTAAAATGATGCAGTTTTGTTATTGATGTTATTGCATCCAAGCATGCTTGCATATATCTGCGCAAAGCTCTGATACAAATACTCACTTTGTTCTATTGAATCATGCAATTGTGTCTAGTGTTGCAGGGGAACCTTGGGGCTACCACCATAATGAACAGGACAGTAATCCCAGGGTTTCTTTATTTGGCTGTTTCAATTAGTTTAAAAAACTTGCACACAGCAAGTGCTGGAAATTGCACAATCCCAACAATTTTGACCATAACTTTCATCTGATTTATTAAAAGGTGATCAGTCATGCATTGGGGATTGTTTTTGGACCTACAGGAAATCAGTAAAGTGCAGGGCATCTGTTTATTGAATTTTGCACCCCTATATTCTTCTCCTTAAGGCTGAAGATCCTAAGAAAATCTTGCTATGGTAGCCAGTAGTTACATCGTTGACGATACAAAGGTGCATATGGGTCTTAAGTGATCTGTAAGCTTCCTTCGCTACTAAGAGGTTAAATTGTGTTCCCACAACAACCAAAAAAAACGTGAAATACAGGAAAATAAGCCACTGCCCCGAACTGCCAGAGAAAAAAAATGTACAAACAGGAAGCCCTTTGATTAAGTTGACGAATTCAAAATTAGTACAAGAATTTGCCCAGTGCTTGGAGAGTCTATTGTTTTCGAGAATAATTCCAGCTATTTTAACATTTTCAAGCATAATTCCATTGCCGATCGCTCTTCCTTTGATTGTGAGCTACGTTAATGAAAGGTGTGGTGCAGTGTCTGTTTTGGCAGTTATACTTACATCTTTTGTTCATAAAAAAAGTCAACGTTGGCTTTCCTGCTCTGCCTTCCTTAGTATTTTCTGTTTTGGTGATGTGATGACAGACTTACTGTGTGCTTCCTTGTGTGTATGGTAACAGATGTTTATGTGAATAACAGACTTTTTTTATGAAGGCATATACTTTATAGCCAAATACTAATTAAAAATAATTGCATGTAAGCATTTTTGTTTATTCCCTGTTGTGCATCTTTAATCATTTCAAATCACCTGCAGTTGAAAACTCAGGCACAGATTTGATACTGCAATTATAAGAGGCCATCTGACTATATTAAAAAGGAGCATACTAAAAAGGGGGGAAATAAAATGAGAGATAATTGTACTATATCACCTACAACTATTCACCAAAATTTATCTCACATAGAGCCATAATGCACGATTGTTTGATTTTACCTGCTGTAGGTATTCTTAAAACTTCTGATTTCTGCATATAAAAGCCTAAAAAATATACACATGCAGCTATGCCATGTTCGGCCCCATGTATGGGATTTGGAATTCGTTTTTGGAATTTCTACTTTTCAAGTTGCACAAAGTACACATAGTGATTTAGGGTTTTTTGCAACTTTTCATAGAATGCCAAGTATTGTCCAACCACTACCCATTGTTGTCTCCATTGCCTAAAATTAACATGTGGGCCATAAGTCTTGAAAAAGTGGTTAAGTGTAATTACTTTTTCATATCTTATAGACATATGTTATCTTTGCAACTTGACAACTATTTTTTGCTAATGTCAGAATTACTATCCTTTCTTTTCCTGTCTCTAACTTGTACTCCGAATGCTATCCAGCTGCTAGAGACAGTGGCTTGGCAACCAGAAAGGATATAATTGTCAACAAAAAAAATATTTTCATTATTTTCTTGGATTTCTTTTTCTGTTTAAGAAACAGACACATGCATGTCCACAAGTGCAGTGAGCGAAGTGCAGTATGTCCGCAAGTGCAGAATGGGAGTCAGGATGGCAAATATCTTTCCCAGCAAATATTGCCTTTTGCCAAAAACCTGTTGCTGGAAACGTGGATCTCCCAAAATGAACTGAAGTTGGACAACTACAGGTGGAGCACCCTGGATATAAAAAAAATATTTTCATGCAATGTAATGTTATAACATCTTTATTTGTAACATGAACATTTTAGATCTATGAGCTCCCTACTAAGGTAGGCCTATGAGGCTAGGCTCTGATGCTATATTTATGCATTATTTATGTAAACAATAGTAGTGTTTCTGATGCAAACACAGCAGTTTTACCAGTGCTGGGCAACACTATATTATATTTTTATTACTTTAAAACACTTTTATTTTTTTTGATGTTACTGTCCCTTTAAAGGAGACTTGTCACTAATAATGTTCTGAGTGGAATGACAAATTAAAGAACTTGTAGGAAAAGCACAACTTACTTAAAAGTACTGTTTATTGTGCTTTTTCCCTAGCTTATATTCTCTTACTGCACAATTAAGCATATGAAAAGGTGATAACTTTACATTTTTGCATGTGTCACTTTGTGCGTTCACTGTGTATAATTTTAATAGAACTTCCTTAGAAAGTGACTATTGTTTAAACTTACAGTATATCCTGCTTCCATTTATATCAATTACTTTTTGTTTAACTTCTCTAGCATACACCAATATAGAGATGGAAGGAAAATAAATGACAGCCAAACTTAAGAAAGGAACAAATTCATTCACAGGCATGACAAAGTGGTTGGCAGAAGCTAAATGTTCTCTGAAGGAAATGCTAGCAGGGTGTTCTGAGGACAAGTCATTGACATTTTAGTGCACTTTAAGCATGGAAGGGTGTGAGAACAAACAAAACAAGTGGACTTAAGAGTCTGTGGCCAGGCGACATTAAAGGATTACCAAAGTACCTGGCATTTAGAGACCCCAAAGTAAATAGAAATACAAATTGCCCCAGACGTCACTTCACTAATCAGCACATGTACTGGATGTACTACACAAAAATATACGTTAAGCCCGCAAAAACATATATTTTTTCAAAAGTACACATTCAGCCGAATCCAAAATGGGTAGGCATGTCTTTCTACTCCAAATTACTGAGTTGCAAGGCTTTCCCAAAATTGTGAGCTTTGAGGAAAAACCTGAAAATCACCTCAAATCTCCTACATACTGTAGCATAATGTACCAAGAAAAAGCATCCTAAAATTGAATGCCAGGGGTAAGCTAAACAGTTTGATGCCCATTGTGCATAGGATAACCAAAGTATCTGGCATCTACAGTCCCCAAAATGAAGTTAGTGTGTGCAAATTGTCCAGGAAGTCACTTCAGCTACTGAATAAACAACACATTTACTGAATTTTTTGAGGGGTAAAACAAAAAAATTGCATTGACCCCCCAAAATCATATATTTTTGAAAAGTACATATACAGGGGATTCTAAAAAGGGTAACCGTGTCTTTCTACTCAAAACTAATCACAATGCTTTCCCAAAATTTTTATGAAATACCTGAAAATCGCCTCAAAGCTGCTAATTTCTAGTATCTTATCTCCCACATAGCATTAGGAACTAAAAAATAACATCCTAAATATGAATGCCAGGGGTCTACTAAACACTTTGATGCCCAATATGCATAGATTTACCTAATTATGTGTTGTACAGAGGCATCCAAATGCAAATAGTGCATATGAATTTTCACATCTGACACATATATAAGCACCCTGTATGTGTATTATGTGCCATAAGATCCCCCCCAAAAAAAAATTAAAAAAAAAAACCCAAAATGGCAACCCTAGAAAACCATATCTTTTTGAAAAGTACACATTGTAACAAATCCAAAATGGGTAAATACATTAATCTATGGCAAAATACCAAATTGTAAAGCTGTGCTGAACGTATTGGTTTTTAATGAAATTCCTGAAACTTTTCACAAAGCTTGAATTTTATACCATTATATGCCCCAGATTTTTGCAATGTACCAACAAAAACATCCTAAATATGAATGCCTGGAGTCTACTGTCAGGCCTCACCTGTCCAGAGTCCAGATGTGAGGAGACGAGGTCCAGCAAGAGTGTCACAAGCTGTAGCAGACAAAGTAATCAGAGGGAGTAAGCAGAAGAATAGTCGGAAGGCAAGCTGGGGTCGGTGCAGGCGGGGTTCAGTCGTAATCGGAAAAGAAGGCCGAGGTCAGATGCAGGCAGAGTTCAGTCGTAACGGATAAACAGGCTGGGGTCAAATGCAGGCGGAGTTCAGTCGGAAGTCGATATTCAAAGCCAAGTCAAAACCAGAATCAAGAAGTCAGGGTTCCAAAAAGTTCAGGAGCAGGTTAAATTATCAACAAGCACAGAGCCTTTCCCTGAGCATCCTTTTAAAGGGGTATTTTGGCGCCAAACGTAATGATGCCTGCGTCCTTCGTTAGCGGGCGTTTTTGCGCCTGCGTCCGTTTCGGGTGCGACGCGAGGTGACGCACGCGCGTTTGCCCCGGCGTTCGTCTTGGCGTGCGTGCTCATGCGTGCTGAATCCTCACATCTACTGAACAGTTTGATGCCCAAAATGCATCGATTTACCAAAGTATGTGGCTCACAGAGGCACCCAAACAGATATATAGAGGTCAAAATTTCCATGGGGAAAGATACAGTACGTAACAAAGAACAGTGCAGAACACAATAAAATCACTAGAATAAAATAAAAACACTAAAATAAAAACACTAAAATCAGCGGGGTTTTTTTCAGCCTAGTGTAATCAGCAGTCAGAATCACAGTCTGATTATTTTGTGTTGGCCAAATAGGTGTTATGGACAGAAATGAGCGAATGACCAAAAATTTAATAAAAAACTAAAAATTGCCAGAAAATTGTATGTGTATGTATACATGACAAACTGTGTTATGTGCAAATGTGCAAGCCCCCCGATCCGCCCAAAATATATGTGTATGTGTGTAAGTATAAATGTGTGTTAGTGTAAAAAGTGTGTTTATGAGTCTGTAGTGTCACTAAAGCTGGCCATAGACGAATTACGATGCGCCAAGCGGCTCTGTGGGGTCGGTCGGGTAAAAATCCAACCTTCCCGATCGATATCGTGGCGAAATATCGATCGGGAAGAGCCGTCGGAAGCCCCCATACACGGGCAGATAAGCTGTCAAATCGGTCCAAACAACCGATATCGGCAGCTTTATCTGCCCGTGTATGGCCACCATTACTTGTGCAGGCAGAAGACGCAGGAGGGTCGCTAGTGCTGGAGGAATTGTGTTATCACGGACGATTCAGTGGGGGGGCGATCCTGGTGGCACAGGAATTGTAGGGTCAAGCAGACACGTATATTCCATGTATCTTTTATCCACAGATCGTAGATTCTAGCTCTGTGGCACTTAATGGATTAAATAACTTCCTGTTTGTAACAATATTCAGCCTATGATTAAGTGTTTGGGGGCACAAAGTGTGTAAGACTTTTTTGTGGAACTCTGGTGCTACGACCAGCTCCTGACCAGGCGTTCCTGGGTTCCCTTCGCTCCCGTAATCAATAGCCGCAACACACTTGGGTGTGCACATGTCACTCAGAAATAGCACCAGGCAGACTTTGAAAATATTTGGCACAACTGTGCCCGATTTGCGACTAAGATCATTAGCAGTTGCATCCATTTTGCTGCACTCGATGCAATTGTGTTGGGTGCTGGGCATTGGGTAATGAGAATTGCATTTTTGCATCATAATGACGCTGGAATTCTGGGGGAAAAACTGAGCATTGTTTTTTTTATTATTTAAATTATCTGCATATAAGAACATGTTATAGAAATTTGGTTATATTGCATGTAGACAGGACTGACAGCCCTAGGTTTGAGAAATTGGAAATGATCTCCTTGTATTTACTGTATTTTTCAACTTAAATTGTACGAATGTGCAAGGATCGAGCGCATATCTGGAAGTGGTATGAACTGTGACAGTCCTCCTGACACTAACAGTGTAGTTTACTAACCCACAGTTGCGGTACAGCATAATGATTACATTACAATCTTGTGATAATATTCAGAATGTCTTCAGATAAATGAAAGATAAACTAGGGGTTATGCTTCCTTTATAACAGGGCTGATAAGGTAGCTAATCAGTGCCGAAGTATATGTCATTACATAAATTATGAACTGCGGCTTGATGTGTATTCCCATAGAGCCCGCATGTAGTGTCCTTCTCTATCAGATTAGTGTCTGGAAATTACATTTGAAAATACATGCCATTTTTCCCCCATCTAAAAAGATGATAAATTACCGGTGACACGCTTAAGCTTAGTTCATGTGCATTTTAACCTTGCTTGACGTAGGTGTCTGTGCTAGTTGTCAATTAGGAATAACCCTGAAAATTGATTTCTGGTTTGAGATTGCACATTGAGGAACTGCAATGGGTAATTCCTTGTTTGCTGAGCAAATATGAATGGCTCAAAGTGTGTTAATCAAGTGCGTAAGACAATACAAAGGAGTGACGCTTCCAGTAACAAAATTGGCTTCTGATAATTCTTCTTAATTGAGACACATTTTCTGCATATTTGCAGTTTAGTGAGAAATAATATATGATATTGATCGATCTTTATGACTGCATACAAGAAATATCATTATGTACAATACACATTATACACTATAACAGGGCTGCAAATTTTTGCACTTTTGAATATCACAAAAGATTTCTGCCTTTAATGTATCGTTTCTGCATTTGTATGATTTTTGGTCTGCACTTATAGCCATTGGCCTAGACTCACTTGGCAGCATCACATTACTTGCAAGATCTACATTGGTTAGATATTGCAAGTTGTGGTCATTTACAAAAACAAGTGCAAAGCTTTAGATTGGATACACATTGGCAACATTCCTAAAAAGTACTTGCATCAAAACTTGCAGTAAGCAACAATGTGCCAGTTAATGCCACTCTGTTTAATTGTGTGTAGTTGTGTGTATGGGAGCATATAACTAGCCTACTTTCTTGACCCTATGATAGTTCCAATGCTGTTGATGCAGTAGGCACTATAGAGGCATTATAGAGGAAAAGTGACCTTTATTTTAAACATGTGAGAGAATAAATAGCCTCACACATTTACTGCAGTACTGTCCTCATAGCCTTATGATATTTTTAGGGTCTTCATAATGACTTGCAGCCAAGACTTGAGGCAAACATGCACTGACACACTGGAAGTGACCATCATCCTACTATGAAGACGTGTCACAACACGATTCATAAAAAGGAGACACTGATTATATCCAGTATTAGACCATTGTGATTATGTTGTGGAGGATGGTACTTAAGGGGCACCAGCTATTATTAGAATGCACTTAATTTAGTGTCCATGCATGTAGCCTTTATACCCAAAGGAGTGGCGGCATTCTGGACTTTACATTGCCATAGGGCAGGCTTTAAGTACAGGGACTTTTTACTGCCTGCATCTGCTAACTTGTGTATCTAAATGTCACACAAGTCAGGAGGTGGATCAGAGGATGCCTACATGCCTCCCTCCTCCTGCCCTCAGATAATAATAATAAACACAGGCACACCTTGGAAGCCTCTCCCTCTTACTAATCTGTTGCACAGCATTGAAAGGGTTTCAGTACCCCCTTTGTATCTGAAGTACAGGTATGGGATGTTTTATTCTGGATAACGAATATTTTTGTAATTTGGATCTTCATACCTTAAAGGGGACCTGTCACCTGAAAAAACTATTCCAAATCCTATTTTATTACGTTAGTCAAGCAAAATAAGCTTTCATTACACGATATAAATTATTTGAATCTTGTTTCCTTCGGTCTGGGAATTCAGAATTCTAGCAAGCAGGCAGGAGCCATTTTGTGGACACTGTATCACTTGCATCATCTCCAAATCTTGTTTATGCACCTGAATGGGGGACCTGATGCCCTGGCTACACAACTAAATGGTAAAGAGAGAGGGAGAATGTGGGGAGTGCAGTGACATCTAGGAAGTGCTGATTTGAAAGTGAAAGTAATTGTCTGCCCAGCCTCTATGCCATGCATGGAGGAGGGGCAGGAAATATTTGATTGACAGCTGAGATTTTTAAATGAGTTTACAACAGTAATGAATGCTTTAATAAAAAAAAAAGAATTTGAAGTGTATGTTGAATTTTGAATTTGATTTTATGTCTAGATGACTGGTCTGCTTTAAGTCTACTATAAAAGCATGTAAACATTGAATAAACCAATAAGCTGGGCTTGTTTCCAATAAGAATTAATGATATCTTAGTTTGGATCAAATACAAGCTACTGCTTTATTATTGCAGAGAAAAAGGAAATCATTTTTAAAATGGCGTCTCTGGGAGGCTGCCTTTCCATAATTCGGAGCTTTCTGGAAAACAGGTTTCTTGATAACAGATCCCATTCCTGTACGAGATACAGCAAACCAGGCTCATGGAGCAATTCAACACAGAGAAGCCACCGCCTGTCTCATGAATACAGCCCTGTCAATGAAGGAAGCACTTTATTCATGAAGGCAGATTCAGGCAGGGGCGGAACTAGGGGTAGGCAGAGTAGGCACGTGCCTAGGGCGCAAAGCTTGGGGGGGCACCAGGCACGTACCGCCTCTGTCACCTACCTCTAGTCCGGTTCCCTTCTCTGCCCAACTATCTATGGCATTTTAGCATTTTTGCACTTGTGCGCATGCACAAGTACTCTAATCAGCGAATGCACACGCAAGCCGCCATTCGCGCATGCGCACGCTAAGTCGGCGCCGCGACTGCCCGGCTTGCCTAGGGCGTCTGCGCGGCCCTGCTCTGGATTCAGGTCTCTGTTATGTTTCAGAGCACATAGACCTGCTGTAGGTCCTCAAGGGAAAAAGTTAGTATTCAAAGTGCACCTGGTTTTTGCACTTTACACACTGCCTTTGAAATTGTAAATTACCCCAATCTGCAATGTATCATGTTCTCTGTGCCATTGCCTGAATTACAACTAAAGCAGGAACCCATATCAACCAGTTATTGACGATCAGCCTTTTATGGATCTTAATAAGTGAGCCTTATTGTCATTGAAGGTAACTGGAAAATTCAGTGGTGGAAAAGAAAGAAAAAGTATTTTTCTATAAATGTTATTTGTTCCCGCATCACATACTCGCATCAGATGTCCTTGGACGTAACTTTCCACTCGTACCTTGTGGTGTCACATTTCATCAAATTATATTCTGCTGAAATTACAAATCCTTTTCTTTGTGTGTTTTTATTTAATTACCACTTCAATCTCATTCAGTAATTAACCCAGGCTCAGGTGTTCAAATACTCTTCTTGGGAGACCTGCGCCCAGTCTCACAATACTGTATTAGCATATCATCAGAAATGTAGCATTGTTTCTGTTGAGAACAAAAAGAGTATTGAATAAATAATATGGAGTATGCACAAGCCTGAATTTGTTAAATGCATTTAGCCGCTGTAATTGATTTAAAGAGGGAACCTCTACCGGAATTAACATTGTCAATTTAAATAAACATGTTCAGATGATTTGGTGAAATAGAAGATTACACATATATACCTATTTCAGTAGCATGAATACTTATTGGCACCAATGTGGGCACACATTGCAACTGATCAGAAATGATTTGTGATCAGAAAAGCAATGAACTGGTTTGAGTAAGTTGCAGTACCAATATTAGTGCATCAACACCTACTGTCTATTTTAAAAGGTATTGGTTGCTATTTCTGTCAATATAAAGGAAGCCTCCTATAAACAGACATTTTAAGGCAATAGAACATCACTGAAAATTCAGTTTATTTGTTGATAATGGTGGTGGAAAATACTGATGAGCACCAATGTTAAATGTTTAATATGTGTCATGGGGCCTGGGAGACTGGCGGGTGCTCTTACCTCCAGGCACACTGAACTTTTCTATTGCAGCGTGCTCCAATATGTGTCCTGACTCAAAATGCATCCAGGCACGCGCTGACATCACTTTTGGTACCAAAATTTTAAATAAACACCATTTTCTGCTTGTTTTTCATTGCCCAAGCTGGCTAAAACCTTATTGTGTTTTTCTCTGCTGCTTTTGACCTTTGTGCGTGTTTTTGACTTCTGAAATAGTGCTACCTGCCCAAGACCCTTTGCCTGACCTTGACTATAAATTTCCTCCTTGTTATTTGTACCATGTTTCCTGAACAAATTCTGCCGTGTGTAGGATCCTTGTCAGTTCTGCAGCAGAAAGTTCTGGGGCCCCTAAAGAGTGTTGGTGAGGATAATAGTTAGCAGGGCTCTCCTGTTTCCCTTTGGCAATTTCCATCACTTCCAGCACATGCTCAGTTGTCGCGAACTGGAAGATTGCTCCAACTGCGTATGCGCCAATATAACGTTACAAAAATTAGATGAAGAAGAAGATGGCGCCTGTGAGCTCCGCTGCACTCACTCTGCAGGTGCGGTCAGTAATCCTACAGGGGACACAATTCTGGGGTAACACTTAGCAGGGGGGAGACAGGGAGGGGGGCTAGTGGGAACTTCACAGTGGGGGGTTGAATTCTCCTTTAAGAGGTTGATATCAACAGTCTATGGGTCTGTGACATCATGTTTATGTTAAAAAAAATCAACATACCCATTTTAATGGGGAAGGGGGATTGTAATACAGGTATAGGACCTGTTATTCAGAATGCTGGGTATCTGTTTTTTTTCTGGACCTGGTTCTTTCCATATTTTGGATCACCATACTTTCCCCCATATATAAACATAATTAAAGGTACTAAGTTTGCCCAGGAGCAATATCTAGCAACTAGGGATGGGCAAATTTGACTCGTTTGATTTCGCCAAAAATGTGCCGCCGGTGAAATGTCACAGACGCCCATTAAAGTCTATGGGCGTCAAAAAAAATTTCCACGGCGAAACAAGCCGAAAAATTTGCCCATCCCTACTAGCAACCAATAAGATGTTTGCTTTTGAACCGGCAACCAGTAAATTCTACCTGCTGACTGGTTGCAATGGGTTACTGTTCCTGGACAAAAAAAAAAATAAAAACAATAAACTCAATAAGATTGTTTTGCCTCTAATATAGATTAATTATATTTCAGTCCCCATCAAGTACAATATACGGTTTTATTATTACAGACAAAAACATTTATTTTGAAATTTTTTAATAATTTGATTAAAATGAAGTGTTTGAGGGATGTCCTTCCTGTAATATGGGGCTTTCCGGATAACAGTTTTCCTGATAATGGATCCCATAACTGTACTGGAACTTCACAAGATCAAGCTGATTTCACATATAATGCCAGATTCAATACAGTGAGAAAAAGTTATCTCGTGATTTATCATGTGAAAACTCATGAACGAGATTCAATTCAAGGAGATAAAAGCTTTTCTCCAAATTCAGTTCCAGTTTTTTCCAATAGACTTCAATATAGTTTTCAAGTGATAAACTGTGAGATACGTTTTTCTGAATTGAATTGCATCTTAAATTGAATCTTGTCCATGACTTTCCATGTGATAAAAGTGCGGACCTTCTCCAATAAATGCACCATGTTAAAAAATAAAGCCAAAGCAAGCTTTCTATGTGTAAAGCATCTACTTATCCATTGGATGAGAACAGGATGGAGAATGACTCTTCAGGCTAAATGACTATTTCTCAATGCTTATTAAGCCACTGCCTGTGCTTTGTACAGCACTATATCCCAGAAGTTCATCTTGACATACAATAAGCATAACCCTGGTCACAGGAGCTTAGGAATTATTTAAGCAAAATGTTATAAATGATTATTTTCAGCCTTGGGTTCTATGTAAATATGCAACATATCCCTCATGATTCTTGCAGATTGTAATAGATCACTAAAAACCTGCATTATTAATTCATTTGGATTCATGTCTTGCTTCAACCAAGACATGGACTTCGGTATAACAAGTAAACAATTAGGCCACCAGATGGTCCTCTTCATCCAAATCATCTTCAGTCAAACAAATCACTGATTTGCCGGATACTGATTGTTCACTTGAAGATAACTATACTTAATGCTCAATTCCACCTTTCAGGAAAGTAATGTAGTGGAGACATCAAACTGTACTGTCAGGCCACCAGATGGTTCTTTTGATCCAACTCACCCTGTTTCAAGCAAATCACTGATCTGGCAGATATGGTTTGCTCACTGTATTTAAATACTGAATTGTGAGATGCTAAAATATTTTATGGTTCTTGAATGCAAATTAAAATGTTGGAAATGTATTTTTTTTTACACTTTTTATATACATCCTTTCAAAATAGAAAATAAATGTGTAAACAAGTTTCTATTAGGAAACATTTTGATTTTTTTTTTTAACTTTAGAAAATTCCACTTTTCAAGCTGATGATTGGATGGTGATAGACTCATTTGTAAGCCTTGTAGTAGTCTAAGACCTTAGGCTTTACCATGGCACATAAAATATACTCAGTTCAACAACAAAGGCTACTAGGCCTACTAGGCTACTAGTTATTGTGTATGTTGGCATGGACAGAGCACCCACCTACATCAAAATGATACCTGTGTTCAAATATTTAGGCACAATTCTGCTTCATGTATTGATGATGGCCACAATGGGAACTCTGAAACTAATTTAACCATCAATATTTTATTCACCAGTAGTTCTTCCCAGCAGACACAAGGGCATCCATTCACATTGGAAGAAAGGAGGTTCCATCATAGAATGCAAAAATAAAGTTTTGTAGACCGAAAAATGCGAAGTTTATTTTTTATCCCTAAAGTGGTTGTACTGGCAGATACATTAGATATATTCAAGAAAGGGTTGGATGTCTTATTAGCAAGGAAGAAAATATGTTACTGAAATAATCTATTAGTACATAGCTGATGCAGGAGAAATCTACACTACAGAACACGATATGTAAATTAATGGTTCTGTCAGAAGAAAGTTGCCTTGCCTAAAACATGTGATACTGCTTCCAGATACTGACCTCGGGCTAACGGTTTCCCCCTTTCCTGCCCATAGGTCTATTAAGTATTTAAATAGCCCACAGTGGCTATGATGGGTTTCAGGCCATGTCTATGCATCCTTGGACAAAGGACTGAAAGGAAGAGTACACCAAAAACTTGTCCTATAATGGAACTAGTGGTGTCTGATCTTACTGGTGTCACATTTAGATATCCTGGTACCCATTGATCTAGTGCATTGGTGGCAGTTAACTATTGGTCAAGATACATCGGGTGTAATTTCTGAACTTAAGTCCATTGTGCAAGGTGCAATGTTTGATGCAATCAATATTATTAAGTATATACAGAGTGCATTCCTTTTCAGATATTTGTATATGCAGGTATAGGACCTGTGGTCCAAAACCTGGGGTTTTTCAGATAAGGGATAATTTGGATCACCATACTTTGAGTCTACCGAAAAATTATTTCAACATTAAATAAACCCAATAGGATTGTTTTAAATCCAAAAAGTTTTAATTATACTTTAGTTGGGATCAAGTACAAGGTACTGTTTTATTTTTTAAAGAGAAAATGGACATCATTTTTCAACATTTTCATTGATTTATTAAAATGGAGTGTGTGGGAAATAACCTCCCTGTAATTCAGAGCTTTCTGGATAGGTTTCCAGATAATGGATCCCATACCATACATTAAAAAAAAAAAATATATATATATATATATATATATATATATATATATATATATATATATATATATATATATATATATAATACACACACAGAGTACAGAAGTGCACTCCAAACAATGTAAAAAAAAAACCAACTACGCGGGTGCAATAAAAATGAAAAATATTAAATTAATAATATACAATGTGCAACATTTTGGTCACTACAGTGTACTCTTTCTCAAGCACCTGTGCATCCACAAACAAAAAACTTATATTCAGTGGACTTTGCGTCCTGTGAGTGCAAAATTTTTTATTTTGCCTGTATTTTCTTAATTTGCCTATATTTTTCCTACTTTTCTTCCATATATAATATAAATAAATGAGCACCCCTTGTGCCTTTCTCATTAATAAGAGAAAACATAAGAATACATATTTGGGGAGGCGAGAGTAATTACATGTACAATAAGCATTTATTTCTTAAACAATATTTTATTGCTGCGTAATATTTATTTCCATTCAAAGACTTTCAGCCTATAAATTAAATCACTATACTTAGATGATTTTAAAAAAATTGTAGCCCTAATTTTGAAATGCAATTAAAAGATGAGGCTAATTAGTCCCACAAGATCATCTGCTGGCAATTATAATTAACATTGAAGGTATTAAAAAAGCAATCAAAACACTACGTTTGTGTTTGTAATTGTATAAAGAATTATTTTGTGTTTTTTTTAATTTCTGTTGACCTGCTTTTATTTTAGGGGTTTTTTTTAGGTTTTTTGTTTCGCAAGGACCGGATGTTTATCTGAAGAACAGATTACGGATTAACAGCACAAAATTCTTGTATATACATTTGTTAGCAGGGGGGGGGGGAGATGCTTCTCCACCATTAACACCAGTGACAAATCTGCCAGAGAGTGACTAGATGATATGCCTTTTTATTGCTACAGCTGCCTTGTTTTTCTAGTCAAAATAAAGAAAATCACAGGATCCTTAAAATAATAGCTGACAGCAGATAGTTACTGGGAAATGCATGTCCCTGGCTCTTAACTTTGTAGCTTCCATCCAGATGGCAGATTATAGACTGAGATCTGCAGGTTGGTGACAAATACATTGGTAATAGCATTCAGCTTGCCTAACTGTAAAAGTGAATTCACTATTCCTTCTCTGTGTGATTGTAGAGCTGACATGTCAGATGAGAGGAGTCTCTGGGACAGGCTGCCAAGGCTACAGCACAAATAAATACCAGACACAAGGGCTGCTTGATGTCAAATTACTAACACTGTCCCATCATCAATTCAAATTTAGCTGCAATGTAGAGTCAATCTTGTTCTTACATCAGACAAATGGAAAGGCCCGGAGATCTAGCTGGCAGCCTGCTTACAGGTACAGCAAAATATGTTTACAAATTGTTCACTTTTAAGAATCACTTTCAATGCAGCCTCTTCCCTTCGTGCAGGAGATCAAAGAGATGTTGCAAGAGAGCGTGTTGGAATGCATGACTTTTCCTTTTGCAGCTCCCTGGAAAACGAATATACTGTATGTAGAACATGACAGGAGCTTGAGGCCAACAAAGCCTTCACTCCTATTCTTTTTCTTTCATTACTTCCAAGTTTTTTATTATATTTATTTTCAGGCTAGTCATTTGGCCAAGTTTAGCCATTTCCGATTCCCTGCTCCCTGGCACCAATAACCATTCAGGAGCATGAACATTAAAAGCCAGGACTAGATCGACTTCTAGCCTGTTTAAAGGGATCCTGTCATCGGAAAACATGTTTTTTTCAAAACACATCAGTTAATAGTGCTACTCCAGCAGAATTATGCACTGAAATCCATTTCTCAAAAGAGCAAACAGATTTTTTTATATTCAGTTTTGAAATCTGACATGGGGCTAGACATTTTGTCAATTTCCCAGCTGCCCCATGTCATGTGACTTGTGCCTGCACTTTAGGAGAGAAATGCTTTCTGGCAGGCTGCTGTTTTTCCTTCTCAATGTAACTGAATGTGTCTCAGTGGGACATGGGTTTTACTATTGAGTGTTGTTCTTATATCTACCAGGCAGCTGTTATCTTGTGTCAGGGAGCTGTTATCTGGTTACCTTCCCATTGTTCTTTTGTTTGGCTGCTGGGGGGGGGGAAGGGAGGGGGTTGATATCACTCCAACTTGCAGTACAGCAGTAAAGAGTGATTGAAGTTTATCAGAGCACAAGTCACATGACTTGGGGCAGCTGGGAAATTGACAATATGTCTAGCCCCATGTCAGATTTCAAAACTGAATATAGAAAAAAATCTGTTTGCTCTTTTGAGAAATCGATTTCAGTGCAGAATTCTGCTGGAGCAGCACCATTAACTGATTCATTTTGAAAAAAAATTTTTTTCCATGACAGTATCCCTTTAATGAAGCATCCATGCTGTTCTGAAGACTGGTGGGGGCAGAGCCATTTTGGGGAGCAAGGTTGCAGCAGTTTGAGAGTGAGACCAGTTAAGACAAAGTGGTTTAGTTGTATTCGCTAGCCATGGATTTGCAGCAAAATTCAGAATTTTGCCATGTCCGAATTTCTTCGTGAAACTGCAGCAAAAATTTGCCAAGAAAGAAACGCCCATAAGCAATAAATACACATTCACATTAATGCATTTGGACAAAAATGTCACCATAAGAAAAAACGCCCATTGACTTAATATTAAATTAATAATATACAATGTGCAACATTTTGGTCACTACAGTGTACTCTTTCTCAAGCACCTGTGCATCCACAAACAAAAAACTTATATTCAGTGGACTTTGCGTCCTGTGAGTGCAAAATTTTTTATTTTGCCTGTATTTTCTTAATTTGCCTATATTTTTCCTACTTTTCTTCCATATATAATATAAATAAATGAGCACCCCTTGTGCCTTTCTCATTAATAAGAGAAAACATAAGAATACATATTTGGGGAGGCGAGAGTAATTACATGTACAATAAGCATTTATTTCTTAAACAATATTTTATTGCTGCGTAATATTTATTTCCATTCAAAGACTTTCAGCCTATAAATTAAATCACTATACTTAGATGATTTTAAAAAAATTGTAGCCCTAATTTTGAAATGCAATTAAAAGATGAGGCTAATTAGTCCCACAAGATCATCTGCTGGCAATTATAATTAACATTGAAGGTATTAAAAAAGCAATCAAAACACTACGTTTGTGTTTGTAATTGTATAAAGAATTATTTTGTGTTTTTTTTAATTTCTGTTGACCTGCTTTTATTTTAGGGGTTTTTTTTAGGTTTTTTGTTTCGCAAGGACCGGATGTTTATCTGAAGAACAGATTACGGATTAACAGCACAAAATTCTTGTATATACATTTGTTAGCAGGGGGGGGGGGAGATGCTTCTCCACCATTAACACCAGTGACAAATCTGCCAGAGAGTGACTAGATGATATGCCTTTTTATTGCTACAGCTGCCTTGTTTTTCTAGTCAAAATAAAAGAAAATCACAGGATCCTTAAAATAATAGCTGACAGCAGATAGTTACTGGGAAATGCATGTCCCTGGCTCTTAACTTTGTAGCTTCCATCCAGATGGCAGATTATAGACTGAGATCTGCAGGTTGGTGACAAATACATTGGTAATAGCATTCAGCTTGCCTAACTGTAAAAGTGAATTCACTATTCCTTCTCTGTGTGATTGTAGAGCTGACATGTCAGATGAGAGGAGTCTCTCAAATTTAGCTGCAATGTAGAGTCAATCTTGTTCTTACATCAGACAAATGGAAAGGCCCGGAGATCTAGCTGGCAGCCTGCTTACAGGTACAGCAAAATATGTTTACAAATTGTTCACTTTTAAGAATCACTTTCAATGCAGCCTCTTCCCTTCGTGCAGGAGATCAAAGAGATGTTGCAAGAGAGCGTGTTGGAATGCATGACTTTTCCTTTTGCAGCTCCCTGGAAAACGAATATACTGTATGTAGAACATGACAGGAGCTTGAGGCCAACAAAGCCTTCACTCCTATTCTTTTTCTTTCATTACTTCCAAGTTTTTTATTATATTTATTTTCAGGCTAGTCATTTGGCCAAGTTTAGCCATTTCCGATTCCCTGCTCCCTGGCACCAATAACCATTCAGGAGCATGAACATTAAAAGCCAGGACTAGATCGACTTCTAGCCTGTTTAAAGGGATCCTGTCATCGGAAAACATGTTTTTTTCAAAACACATCAGTTAATAGTGCTACTCCAGCAGAATTATGCACTGAAATCCATTTCTCAAAAGAGCAAACAGATTTTTTTATATTCAGTTTTGAAATCTGACATGGGGCTAGACATTTTGTCAATTTCCCAGCTGCCCCATGTCATGTGACTTGTGCCTGCACTTTAGGAGAGAAATGCTTTCTGGCAGGCTGCTGTTTTTCCTTCTCAATGTAACTGAATGTGTCTCAGTGGGACATGGGTTTTACTATTGAGTGTTGTTCTTATATCTACCAGGCAGCTGTTATCTTGTGTCAGGGAGCTGTTATCTGGTTACCTTCCCATTGTTCTTTTGTTTGGCTGCTGGGGGGGGGAAGGGAGGGGGTTGATATCACTCCAACTTGCAGTACAGCAGTAAAGAGTGATTGAAGTTTATCAGAGCACAAGTCACATGACTTGGGGCAGCTGGGAAATTGACAATATGTCTAGCCCCATGTCAGATTTCAAAACTGAATATAGAAAAAAATCTGTTTGCTCTTTTGAGAAATCGATTTCAGTGCAGAATTCTGCTGGAGCAGCACCATTAACTGATTCATTTTGAAAAAAAATTTTTTTCCATGACAGTATCCCTTTAATGAAGCATCCATGCTGTTCTGAAGACTGGTGGGGGCAGAGCCATTTTGGGGAGCAAGGTTGCAGCAGTTTGAGAGTGAGACCAGTTAAGACAAAGTGGTTTAGTTGTATTCGCTAGCCATGGATTTGCAGCAAAATTCAGAATTTTGCCATGTCCGAATTTCTTCGTGAAACTGCAGCAAAAATTTGCCAAGAAAGAAACGCCCATAAGCAATAAATACACATTCACATTAATGCATTTGGACAAAAATGTCACCATAAGAAAAAACGCCCATTGACTTTAATGAATTAAGACAAAAAAAGTCAACATAAGAAAAAATGCCCATTGACTTTAATGCATTTGGAGCGAGAAAAATTGTCGCACGGGTGAAAATGTTGCCATTTCGCAAATTATTTGCAGTTTCGCTAATTTGCTGGCGAATTGAAACGGGTCAGATTCGCTTATCACTAGTCAAGTGTAAAGAAATGAATGGCACTCATGAACCACTCATGCTTCATGTGGTTTTTTTTAGCAATCCATAGGGGTACACACTATCTCCCTAATTTGCTTCTCCCCCTACCCCATAATCTCCAACTGTTCCCCTTATCATTTATTTTGTTTCCTTTTTTTGCCCCCCTATTTTAAATATATCTACTTGCCTTTTTATCATTCACCTTTTGCCCCATTTACTTTTATATTTTTTTGGTGCTGCCACTTCATTCACTTGCGTTTTTGGAGCTCTTTGCTAATTTAATGCCCAAATTAGACCTTTCTTCTCCCTTTCTTGCTATGTGCTGGTGCCATGCACCCTTCTCTTTAGGGTGCACAGTTATTACTGCACTGACAAACTGAAGAACCACTGCAGAAAGATATGGGCAGCCAAGCTGTCCATGTAGTCGCATACAAGGCTTGCCCTCAACCAAAAACGCCAACTTATTTAACTCCAACTACAATTTATTTAGATATACCGGTAACCTATGATTAGGTGCCATGTAGGCATGAAACGTGTAAGGATGTCTTTGTACATGTTATCTAAATAAGTACTTTTGTACTTTCTTATTTTGGTCAGTACATTGGAGTTTTTGGTTGAGTCTTCCATGATTTGATGGTGTTATGCTCCCTTTGGCTGATGGTTTTGGGCTTAGCGCCCAACCCCTACATATGTACTGGCAAGATCCTACTCATTTAAACAATTTGGGAAAACCTTGCTTGTATAGCAGCTGTCAGCTTAGACTTGTGAGGCAAAAAGACAGAGCTGCTGGTTGCTACAGGGAGAACAATGCACAATAATCTTTTTTGGGGGAGTTGGGGGTTTTGGATTCTCTAAATGAGATTGTATGTGTAATATCCATAGCAGAAATTACATAAGGTTCCCAGTAAGTCAACAGAAAAATCTGCACATTTTTTTCCAGATGTTTCTTACTCTTTTGTATTCTAGCACATTGTGTTTAATGAGTGCGTTACATTATCTGTTTCAAGTAAAAGGTCTATAGCAATAAATATTGATACTAAATGCCTATTTCCCTTTAATGAAAACAATGTGCATGCATTATTAGGTGTACGAAATGCTGGCGTAGCAAAACGATGCATATGTTATGTGTGTAATTGTGTATAGCAAATTGCTGATTTTACAAAAAAATATTAGAATATTTGCTTTTTCAAGTGTGTAATTTTAGTGCTGACCAAACATGCGACTAGGGCACTATTCAAGTGTCAAGGATCAGAACAGATAGTTAGAATGCGTGTGGGGGGGAATTCCTGAATATAAATTGCATCAGTACAGTAACTGTGGGCAACCAATCAGGAATATATATTGAAATACATTTTATAATTAAATTAATGTAGACATATACCCATTTGCAAAATTTAAGTGCAAAATTGTGATCATCAATTATTACTTTTAGTCTTATGTTCATGTTCAACCAGGATAATCCTTATTACGACTGTACTATTTTGTTCTTTGTGCCATTTATTTCACAGTTATATAATTGTTATTGAATCAGAAGACTGTTTTTAATGCTGTGCACTTATTTCATAAATACTAATGAGACTTCTCAGCAACCACTTTTGCCCCTGGCACTGGGCCAGGTGGTGGACCAAATCGTGCTGATTAAATTGATTGGCCTCATAATGGGGGCCTGTGAAGGTTTTCAAGCCATGAGCAAATAAACTGTGGGCTCAATCAGAGACATATGGCCCCATGTAGGGCCAGTTTAAAGGTGTTCAAAGACTGTTGCCTGTGGCTTTACACTTTGATATAGCAAAAGACTAAAGGTTAAAACTAAGGAAGCAGCATGGAACCATTTAAAAAGAAGTGTGTCTCCTTGCTAACAACTATATTTTGGGGTAGTTACATTAAAAGTACAGAAATATTCTGACTATCTAAGTAAATAAATGTAGGTATAGGGCATGTAAATGTCAATTAGTGGCAAAGCGACTATTATTTGAGAGAACTCACTCCAACTGAAGATACGGTGTGTGAATACCTTATGATACAGGTTTAGGGTTCCACCATATCTAAGCTATGAACTCATATTTGTTGTCTGTACAGATGTAGAAATATATTTGGACACCAGGGGGCAAATTTTCTTATGGTCGAATATCGAGGGTTAATAAACCCTCGATATTCGACTGTCAAAGTTAAATCCTTCGAATATCGAAGTCAAAGGATTTACCGCAATTTGTTCAATTGAACGATTTTTCTTCGACCAAAAAAATATTGTAAAGCCTATGGGGACCTTCCCCATCGGCTAACATTGACTTCGGTAGGTTTTAGGTGGCGAACTAGGGGGTTGAAGTTTTTTTTTTAAAGAGACAGTACTTTGACTATGGAATGGTCGAATAGTCAAACGTTTTTTAGTTTGAATCGTTCTATTCGTAGTCAAAGTAGCCCATTCGATGGTCGAAGTAGCCAAAAAAAAACATTCGAAATTCGAAGATTTTTTTATTCCATTCCTTCACTCGAGCTAAGTAAATGGGGCCCTAGGAGTCAACATTATTGAAATGTTACTGACATGTTCTAATGGTTCTAAATGATATCTGCTGGCATTATAGGTAGAGTGGACTACAGGAAAGGTGAAAAGACTAGAGTAAATATATAAAAAGTACTCCCCTCTGTTGAGGGACTGTGCTTTCTCCAGCTAATCTTGACTGATACAAGTGTCTTCTACCAGGCAACTAAAACCATGCTGCCATTGATAAGTAACACTGATCTGGTGGCAGCTTTAGGTCAGATTTACAAATTATTAAGATAGGGTGGAGGTAGAGGTCTATATTAATGTCTTAAAGGAGAACTAAACCCTCTACCCTCCATAGTCCCCCTCCCTGTTCCCCCCCACACAGGTGCTAATACCTATAAATGCGTATCGGCGCATGCACAGTTATAGCAATTTTCCGGTCCCAAACAACTGCAAATATGCTGACAGCCATGGAAATTGTTGAAGGGACCCGAAAATTCCAGAAGAGGTAAAGACGGCACCCGTGAGCTCCGCTGCGCTGAGTAATTAAAGACTTACGGGCATTTAAAGGTATCAACACCTGTGCGGGGGGTACAGGGAGTGGGGGCTATGGAGGGTAGGAGGTAGGGGTTTTCATTAGGTTTGGGGTTTTGTTTTCCTTTAAAGGAGAACTAAACCCTAAAAATGAATATTGTTAAAAATGCCATATTTTATATACTGAACTTATTGTACCAGCTTAAAGTTTCAGTATCTCAATAGCAGCAATGATCCAGGACTTCAAACTTGTCACAGGGGGTCACCATCTTGGAAAGTGTCTGTGACACTCACATGCTCAGTGGGCTCTGAGCAGCTGTTGAGAAGCTAAGCTTAGGGGTCGTCGCAAATTATCAAGCAGAAAAGGAGGTTGGTCTGTAATATAAGCTGATGCTACAGGGCTGATTATTCAATTCTAGTGCTAATTGCACTGGTTTCTGTAATGTAATAATTATTAATAATCAGCCTTGTATTGTGACATTTATATACTGTAAATACAGTATATTGTGTCAGTCCCTAAGCCCAGTAAGTGACAGCAGCACAGAGCATGTGCAATGAATCAGCAGATAAGAACATGGGGAGCTACTGGGGCATCTTTGGAGACACAAATCTTTCCTGCTAAAAGGCTGTGGTTACCCTGGGCTGGTAACCTCCTACCCCATAGCACAGTATGTAGTGCTAGTGACCCCAGTTCATGTTATTTACTTATCGGTTTTCATAATTTTTCATACATGCCTCAAAAATAGGTGTTTCCAACATTACAACCCTGCTTATAAGGCCTAGATGTTTCACAACCTTCTCAAATACTACAGCTTGGAATTTTTTTTTTATTTACCCTAGAAAAGAAGACACCCAACATGGTGCTTTTATTCTCAAATTAACTGCACCCCCATACTGCACCTTGCTGTGCAGTTATTGAAAAGCAATCTTAGACCCTATTTACAAATAACTTTTTCTCTATAAGGGCTGTTTTCTTTGGGGTACTGAAGTACTGTAGCTTCTTTTTTTTTTTTCTCTAAGGAAACCCAACACATTCTTTGATGCTAAAGAGGCTGAAAAAATGTGTTTCCCTGACATCACCCTCCATTGCAAGCAAAACAATAGGTTTATTTGAAATACATGCAGCGTGTGCTTAATAATACATCTTTTCTACATTTTATCCCACCCGTTGTTTTTTTTGATGCCCAATTTGGCAGTTTCGAATTCCACATGTTGTTTTCATTTACGGCTGTCTGCGCTAATGATCTCCGAACATTATTTACTCCCCCATGTTTATATGACTTGGTTGGAAAAATTTTGGAAATGGCATCCACGGTAATATATTTGACAAATTCAAATAAACGTATTAGTGGAGAATGCTTAAATAATCTGGATAACCCAAGAAGCATGCATAGCAGGTGGCAATATCCTGTTTTAAAATTACATTTCAGCGAGGAAACATAATAAATCCTCCTTGTGTTATATATTTAGCTAGTAGCAACTAACTCGCCCATTATATTATTTGACCTCATTACCGCTAATCATTATCACATTTTTAATAGCTGCCACCGTGAGTGAAACAGTTAATACAGTATTTCTTGCTGAAAGAGAGTCTGTCAGGTTATTGATGACAAATTAGAATTAATAAAGAAGATCTGTGTTGAATTTGAGGGACTGGAATAACCACAAGCATACAGATGATTGCAAAAGCCTCTGGGGTAGTGTGTGAAGAATAATGTTTTCGCTGTACGTGCATTGTCTTGAAAGGGATGCTTAAACTGCCACATTTCAGCTCTTGCCTAGAAGACTTCCTGAAATAGGAGCTTTATTCTGTTGGCCCTCGTCACATGTAATTTATCCCATTGAGACTTGGTTCCTGTTCCTGTACACCTTAGCTCTCCGCTGTTATAATAGTGTGTTTCCAGGGTTGTACCGTTTTATTTACCTCAGTAAGGACTTGTTAAAAAAAATGTATCCACATACACACCAGCTTGCATAAGTTTCCAGGTCGTACAATAAATTTATTCAGGTTATTATTATTATTTGTATTTATATAGCACTGACATATTCTACAGCGGTTTACAAAGATTGTTGATCCCAGTGGGGCTTACAATCTAAGGTCCCTACCACATCATGCAATGGTTGGTTTTATCAGAGGCCAATTAATCTTCCTGTATGTTTTAAGAGAGTTAGAGGAAAGCCAGACTGACATGGAGGTGGGGGAGAGACAGACTCCATGGAAATGGTGCCTTGTTTTTTAAAGTCCCATACAGCAATGACCCATTGTTTTAATAGATTTCGTGCTATCTAACTAAATCAATGGTCTGATGTGTTTTGTGTCTGAGCACTACCTTTAAAAGCCAAGCTTTGGTGTTGCCGAATGTTCATGTTTAATTATTTCCAGAAGCTACAATCACATTCCTCATTAGCTTTGCGTTAAAACAAATTTAACAACCTGACGCATTTTGTGCCTAAGCACTGCCTGGTCTTGCTGCCTGGATAAGTATGTGCATTCTGGAGCTACAATCCAATTATAATAATAAATCCAATCCAATTATAACAATCCAATTACTATAATAAGCTTTCATTAAAACAAATTAAATGGCCTGACGCGTTTTGTGCCTGAGAACCACCTCAAAGGACTGAGCGAGTCGATGTGTTCTGCCTGGATGGTCATGTGAAGTATCTCCTGAAGTTCCAGGCTCTCCCAGGTCACACTATGAGATGCTTGAGCAGAGTATTATACCAGTACTGACATCACCTTCCTGATGGCTTAAAGGGATTTTTCACCTTTAACATTACTTTTAATATGATGTAGAGGGTGATATTATGAGACTGTTTGCAATTGGTTTTTATTATTTTAGGTGTTTGAGTTATTTATTTTTTTATTCAGCAGCTCTTCAATTTGCATTTTAAGCAATCTGGTAGCTAAGGTCCAAATTACCCTAGAAACCATGCATTGATTTGAAAAGGAGACTGGAATATGAAGAAGAATGGGCCTGAATAGAAAGACATGGGGCTAGACATATTGTCAGTTTCCCAGCTGCCCCCAGTCATGTGACTTGTGCCTGCACTTTAGGATGGAACTACTTTCTGGCAGGCTGTTATCTCTTCTACTTAATATAACTGAATCAGTCTTAGTGGGACCTGGATTTTTCTATTGATTTTCTATTCTATTGTTGTTCTTAGATCTTCCAGGGAGCCGTTATCTTGTGTTAGGGAGCTGCTATCTGGTTACCTTCCCATTGTCCTGTTGTTAGGCTGCTGGGGGGAGGGGTGATATCACTCCAACTTGCAGTGCAGCAGTAAAGAGTGACTGAAGTTTATCAGAGCACAAGTCACATGACTGGAGGCAGCTGAGAAACTGACAATATGTCTAGCCCATGTCAGATTTCAAAATTAAATATAAAAAAAAAAATCTGTTTACTCTTTTAAAAAATGGATTTCAGTGCAGAATTCTGCTGGAGCAGCACTGCTCTATTAACTGATGCGTTTTGAAAAAAACATGTTTTCCCATGAAAGTATCCCTTTAGTTGTATATGTGCAGAACAATAAATTATTAGTTATGGTACTGGCTGGAATAAAACCTAGGACCCCTGTGATGCAATGCAGTAATGTTATGCTAAAAAAACATGTATGTATGATCATTTATGCCAGAAAGCAGTTTATTTATAAAACAATAGCTATGACTTGCCCTCTAGTCCTGCTATTGATCAGGGATCCTCAGCAGTGGGGAGGAACAATTCTCAGCATCCCCTATCAAGGTAATGATGAGAGTTTAAGTTCCCAACACAAGAGCTGATCACCCCTCTCTCAGTACTCAAGCTTTTAATTTCCAGAGACTAGTTTCACAAAACAAATACACAAATTTAGCCCGTTTAACAAAGTAGCCTTTTTTTTTTTTCAACAAGATGACAATAAGATATGGCCCTGCGGGATTTCTGTAGCTTTGTGTGCTGTGAAACATTTCCTATGGGGCGGCATCTCATGAACAGGCACCTGTCGAGAAATGAATAAATATACTGCTATTATTGCCATCGACAGAAGGACTTCATGTAATGCTTCTTGGAGGAGAAATCAATTCATGTGAGCGTTAGACACAATAGAACAAATATTTTGAAGTATAAAAAAAACACTGTTTGTTTAAGGTCAACCCTGCAGTTGTGTTCACAGGCCTTTCGTTATTGGATCTCATTACCTTGTTACCCTAGATTCCCTCCAGAAACCAAATCTAATCTTGTCAACATCTGAACTGTAAACATATTTTTTGAAAGTAAAAAGTGCAATACATTTAGGGTCTCATTCGCTAACAGAGGCACAACCATTAGGTGCAATAATATGAAATACTTTGCATATGTTACATGGTTGCATACTGTATATCAGGGGTAATTTACTATGACCCCCAAGATACAAGTACTAGAGCACTAAGGGGACCTAAACCATTTAATTTAGTGTTCATTCGAAAATCACTTGTATTCGGACAACAGGATTTGCTCTAAACTAGCACTGGACTGAACTAGCAGAAGCAACGTCCCCTTTCCTTCTTTTCAGCCACAGGGCAGTTGGTAAATACAGGCCTATGTTATGGCCTGCCCTGCGCCTACCAGGCCACCCACCAGGAGTTGGAATGCTTACACGCCACCCATCCCACAACCCTCATGAAGGCACAGGCACATATTCCATTTTGGAGGGCAGAGACCTGCAACAATTTAGAGAAATGCAGGGCATAGCTCAAATCTGCAAAAATACATGGTGGGTTGTGTCCATCTTCTTTTTTACTTTGCACCCTGACTTGCACTTGTTATTGCCTATTTTATATTAAAATGCCTATTAATGTGACTAAGGCATGAGATTCCTCTGTGCTGTATAGCTGTTTAGTGAAGACCTTCCTTTGTGCATTGAAAAGCTTCTTTTTTATCTGAAGTGCAATGTGCAAAACATCTGAAGTGCAATGTGCAAAAACATCTGAAGCGCAATGTGCAAAACATCTGAAGCGCAATGTGCAAAACATCTGAAGTGCAATGTGCAAAACATCTGAAGTGCAATGTGCAAAACAAACAACAGACACAGCACTCTACACATTGGGCCAGATTCAATTCAGTGAGAAAAAGTGGTTTCTCACGTGAAAACTCATGGAAGAGATTCAATTTGAGGTGAAAAAACTTTATTTTCACTTAATAAATATTGAGATAAGTTTTCTGAATTGAATTACATTTCAAATTGAATCTTGTCCATGAGTTTCCACGTGATAAATATTTTTCTCACTGAATTCAATTTGGCCCATTATTCATAAAGGCAATATCAGCCATACCATACCCTATAGACTTGCAGCAAGTACCAATGCACCCATCACCCTGCCCTGATGAATAATGTGCAAATACAAGCATTGACACAAGGGATCCCTGGAATTATCATCATCCTGGACCTACTGTAAATTCCTTTGGCGGGTCAAAAGCTACAGCTGGAATTGATCCCCTTCCACCTCAGACTGGGGACACAACATGCCCCACAACTTGTTTGTGATGTACAAAGATGGATGTTAATTTTCTTCTGTATTGGTGACTTCGATCCAGATTAGTGAGTGCTATACACTTTTGGGTTTAGTTATTTATTAAAGATCAAATTAACTCACAACTCGTACGGGTTTGTTATGTAAGAAAAAACTTGAATGGAAAACTACAATCAGTGAGTTCGAGTTGTGAAACCCAAAAACAAGAATTGAGCTTTTGGCAAAAAAAAAAACATTAATTCTCTGGAATTGATAGAGTTGTTGTGCAAAACCTTTCGAAAAAATTTGAACATTGTGAAGGGTATTAACATTTTCAAATGGTTCAAGGGACCTCTGCCATTGATTTCTACATGACCAGGGCAACCATCAGGGGGGGACAGGGGGGAGAGTTGTAGGGGGCCCCGAGGGTAAGGGGGGCCTGGCCATGCCACACTTACTTGATTAGTCGGGCCCCCCATCTTTCTGAGAGCTGCTGACTTCGGGAAGGCATGGAAGTTTAAGGGGCCCTGGCCACCAATTTTCTCATAATGTGGGGGGGGCACCCTGGCCACCAATTTTAGCTACCAATTTTTTTTTCTTATATGGGGTCCTAGCCACCAATATTTTTTAATGGGGGGGTCCTGGCCACAAATGTTTTTTCATGGGGGGCCCTGACCACCAATATCTTTTTATTAACATGTGGGAACCCTAGCCACCAATATTTTTTTTGTTTGTTTACTGTAAGGTGGGGGGTGGGGTGGGGGCGGACCTGTAGGTGGGGCTTGCGGTGGGTGCAGCCCAGGGGGCCCAGGAAATTTTGTCGTATGGGGCCCTGCGATTTCTGATGGTGGTCCTGTACATGACCTTGACAGGTTTTAGATGGTGTATTTCAGATTCAAGCTATTTCCAGGGTTGGGGTATAATAAATCTCGAAAAATCAACAAATATCCTTGAAAACTCGAATTTTCGTGGAAAACACAACTCAAACTTTAGTAAATAACCTCCTTACAGTGGAATTATGGGTGAGAAAAATGCTGCCTTGTGGGTTTTTTTTTGTCAACCGTAACATGTGATTTTTGCCCAAAAAAAATAACCTCGAAAACTCAAATTTCCGTGGGAAACAACTCAAACTTTAATAAATATCCTCCTTACAGTTGAAATGCTGCCTTTTGGGTAAGGAAAACAGTAATTTGCATTCAAATTCAATTTGCAGATTGTACTACGTTCATCAACTAGGCTACTTTTATATATATACATATATACCCCTTTATATACCTATGGCCCATCTGCAGAATGGGTTGAATTGAACTTTTGTACCCACGTTGTTGTTGTGTAGTTGGTGCATTGTAGCTGCAAAATATTTTACCCATTTGGACAATTATAACATTTTGGGGGCGGTGGATTATGCACTGTAGACTGAGCTTTCTTATTTTTGCAACCAGCACTGTGTCCCCTATAGTAAATGGGGCCCTTAAGGCAATGATTTAAAAAAAAAATCTTATACAGTCCTAAAATATAAACTGCAATTGCTCAAAACAAAAAGAATTCTGATAAACATTTCCAGCACTTACATTAATCTAGGTCAAGTTTCATCAGTTCCGTGCTTTGACCAGTCGCTGTGGAATTCCCTAGAGCTCAGGCAGCTTCCAGCGTAGTTTTAGAAAGCCAGCGCTGGGTCAGACCTATATACAATATATAAAAACAAAAAATCACAGGGACAAGGTGTCATAATCTCGAGTCTCTGCTATTCCTGTATTTATTTCTATTTTGGCACTGAAAGGGCTAATCCTGTTTTGGCTCCAGGGGTCAGCTATACACATGCTTCCAATGTATAACAGGCCCATCTGGGTTTCTATGTAAACTTGCTTTCTTCATGAATTAAATGTGCACCTACTTACACAAACATATGCCAGCAATTACCTTGAGAGCTTCCAAGTCACTAGCTGAGACATTTTCATGTCTCACACCAAATAACTTAAAATATTGCTGTAAAATAAACCAGGGCAGGCAATAATTTTTTATAAGATAGGGATGTGTTTTTATTCAAGGAAACAGCATAGCCAACTCTATGGAATATGTATCATTGTCATTCTAGTTTTATTCATCCTGCAATGAATCCAAGGCAAAAGAAATGGCCATACGCAACAGAAACCCTTTTTATTTTTAGATTTTTTAACCCATTTTTTTCTTAAGGATTCGATTTTAATAATTTATTTATATTTGTTGTGTTTAGTGCATATATTTAAAGGAGAAGGAAAGCTACCGAGGCAGTTTATTGCCAATAGATTAGCCACAATAGTGCAAGCTATAACATTATATTTATTCTGCAGAATGCTTTACCATATCCAAGTAAACAGCTCTAGAAGCTCTCTCTGTTTGTTTAGGATAGCAGCTGCCATATTAGCTTGGTGTAACATCACTTCCTGCCTGAGTTTCTGCCTGCTGACTCATAGCTCTGGGCTCAGATTACAGCAGAGAGGGGGGAAAGGGAGGGAGAGAGGAGCAAACTGAGCATGCTCAAGCCCTAACCCTGGAAGTTTAAGAAGGAAGGCTGATACAGAAGCCCATGAGTACACAATAGAAGGAAAGAAATGTGGTGTTTCTTTTGACAGAGGGCTCACAGAAGCATTTTGACGGTTTACTGGTGTATTTATATAGACCTTTCTGATAAAGCTTACTTAGTTTTAGCCTTTGATAAATATTTTAGGAACTTCCCCCCTTCCTGTTTGCATTGCCAAAATGAACATTTTTGGGGACCTTTTTTAAAAATGTTATTAAGTAAGACTTTCCAAATCAGAGGGGTCTTCAGAAGCAACCTTTCCTCCAGTACTTTAATGCAGAACTTGATTTTGTTCTGGTAGCCACAGGACAATGCAAGCTACTGCACATACCCATTGGCATCATTGTTCATTAGCATTGAATTCATCTCATAACTTTTTTTTTGCAAATGAATTAGGAAGTGACAGTCTCTGCTCGACTGCTACCTGGCCAGTGATCGAATCATAATGGGAACTTTCATAATGGGATTTTCAAACCTACCTGATCAATATCTGCCCTATTTGCAGCCAGATAGGCATCAGACAGGTGAATCTTAGTGGTATTAGACAAAATAGGGGACAAAATATTTATATGAATGTGAGAGCACGTGATTTATGGTTTTAATGGACTATTTATTGGATTCGGGAGGTATGAAAGCCTATGAAGGCTTAAGCAGTAGTCTGCCCTCAGTAGGCATGGGTATAGCTCTTTATTTAATATGCAATGTTTTTCCTTCAGCAAAATCAGTGCATTCATTTTGTATTTCGTACTTTCCATGCTCCAATCCTCCTTATTTCACTGTCACTAAACCCTTTAAATACTAAGGGCGTTATTTTCTAAAACTCGATCTGATCTCATTATTTTAATTAAAACAAACCCGACCAAACTCCCATCCCCGATTTTGCCTAATTTATCATTAAAATATCTTGAATTAATCGGATCAGAAAAAGAAAAATTTGAGGTTTTGCCCCAAAAAGCCCAACCAGAAAAATTTGAGTTTTAGTAAATAACCCCCTAATTGTTGGATGCACACTATGCACTTCTTAAGTGTTTTCTCCAGCCACCTGGTATACATACTGTTGGTGTAACTGCACTGTGATTTCCCTACCACCAATGTAGTAGTAATAGGGATTTCTTCAAAAGATTGCATGAAAATCCATGGGAAAAATTGATTTTTTTGGCTAGTGACACAAAGTTAGGGGCCCATTTACTAAGTTCAAGTGAAGGAATAGAGGAAAAAGAACTTCGAATTTCAAAGTGCTTTTTTGGCTACTTCGACCATCGAATGGGCTACTTCGACCTTCGACTACGACTTCGACTTCAAATCGAACGAATCAAACTAAATATCGTTTGACTATTCGACCATTCGATAGTCGAAGTACTGTCTCTTTAATAAAAAACTTTGACCCCCTAGTTTGCCACCTAAAAGCTACCGAAGTCCATGTTAGCCTATGGGGAAGGTCCCCATAGGCTTGCTAACATTTTTCTGATCGAAGGATAATCCTTCGATCGATGGATTAAAATCCTTCAAATTGTTCGCTTCGAAGGATTTAATCGTTCCATCGAACGAATTGCATAAAATCCTTCGATATTCGAAGTCAAGGATTTTATTCACTAAACGAATGGAAAAATCACAAAAAAATTGTGATTTGTTTTATACAATCAGACTTTTAAAAAATCACAAAGATGGAAATGTCTGAATCTGTCGAAATTGCACATGTAAGTCAATGGGAGAAGTCCCAATGATTTTTTGATGTGCGATGGGTTTCGTGCAAAAAGCATAAGAAATCTGAGTTTTCGGTTGAAAAATCCGAAAAAAAAATTGAAAATCGTAAGAAAAATCCCAAAAAAATAGTGAAAATCAGATTTTCTTGCAAGGCAAATTTTCGAGAAAATGTAATAGTAAATAAGCGTAAAAAACCCAAGCCGATTTGATCGGAGTTTGTAGCAGAAAATATTGATATAGTAATATAAATTCAGACTTTGATAAGTAACCCCCTTTGTTGTCCGGAAACAAACCGCCTCTTCTTCGAGCGACTAATCTCCAGGCACCAAAATTCCTTGTGGCCACTGTTAGTATTGGTTGCTGATGGCACACAGTAAGGCTAGTGACACACGCTAGGATTTTAGGGAGATTTAGTCACCCGGTGACAAATCGCCTCTTCTTTGAGCGACTAATCTCCCCTAAAAGCCTCCCCGCCGGCTAGAATGGCCAGCGGAACGGCACTCGGAGCACTTTGTTTTCTGAAGTCGGCAAATTTTCCTTTTGAGGCAACTTCGGAAAACGAAGTGCCATCCTGCCGGCGATTTAGATTCTAGCCAGCGGGAAGGCTTTTCGGGTAGATTAGTCGCTCAAAGAAGAGGCAATTTGTCACCGGGTGACTAAATCTCCCTAAAATCCTAGCGTGTGTCACTAGCCTTACTGTGTTCCAGCAGCAACCAATACTAACAGTGGCCACAGGGAGTTTTGGTGCCGAATATTTTACTGTACATTACCCCCTATGAGAAGACAGAACAGTTTTATTAGCCATTAACTTCTCTCTATGCTGGTTGTGAATATTACTATGCAAATGTAAATCTATGGGATGATAAATGTGCTGCATTCCTAACCAGCAAACTATGACTGTGAAGTATGGTTTGAGGTATTTAGTGTCTTCATTATATATCTCTCTTGTAAATAATGCATAAAGTATGTAGATGCTGTCACAATTTGATTAAACTATTAGCAGCGTAGTTTTCATAGTTAAGAATGTGTTCAGCATGTTCCTCCTAATAACTCATTCTTAAATGCAAAAGGCCATTAGGAAATATCCCTTATTCAAGTGAATATTGTGATGTGACATAATGATTTTGCTTAAAACCAAGTTAAATGATGAGTAAAATTAAACAATATTGCATGAATTGTGTTTGACTAATTTTGTGTCACATTATATTAGCTAACCTTTCAAAATGTGTATTAGTGATAAATAGTGTAAGTCTGTCAGTACTTGATTCAATTGTTCAAGTCCCCCCAAGTCATTAGCTTTTAAAAAGAATCATTTTCTTTGCAGCTTGTGTAGCCAATGGCAATTTTATAAGGATTTGTTTTTTGTTGTTGTTTAGAATGATTTTCCAATAAGTTTTACATGCTTTTTTTTTTTTTTTTACATTTCTTCAGGTTCTTTCTCCATTGTTTCATACGAATCCAAAGTGAAATAATATGAATTGAAAACATTTTAATTTACATTTATTACACTAAGTTTGAGTGAAGGAATAGAGAAAAAATAGTTCAAATTTCGAATGTTTTTTTCGGCTACTTCGACCATCGAATTGGCTACTTCGACCTTCGACTACGACCTTTCGACTTCGAATCGAACGATTTGAACTAAAAATCGTTCGACTATTCGACCATTCGATAATCGAAGTACTGTCTCTTTAAAAATTTCTTCGACCCCATAGTTCGCCACCTAAAACCTACCGAGGCCAATGTTAGCCTATGGGGAAGGTCCCCATAAGGGCAAGAGGATTTAGAATGAGAATTTTTACATGTCATCCAGCTGTCTGATGGCGTTTAATACTTGTTTTTAGAAGGGATACATTATTTCTTATAATATACAGGTATGAGTGCTTTTCTTCCTTTCTATATTCAGTACCCTCTTATTCCTCTCCTGTACTCATAGCCACTAGTGATGGGTGAATAAATTCGCCAGCCATGAATTTGCGTTGAATTTCTGCGTTTTAACACCAGCGCATAAATTCATGAAACTGCAGCAAAAATATACCGGTGAAAAATCTACCGAGTAAAAAAAATGTCGGTGTGCGTCAGAATAGTCGTGTACATAAAAATTGTTGCGCGTCAAAATTATTCGGACGCCCATTGACTTTAATGCATTTGGACAAAATAGGCGCACTTATAAAAATTGTCGCGGGCGTTAAAATTATTTTGACGCCCATTGACTTCAATGTGTTTCACATATTTTTATTTCTGGTTCGCGAATTTTGTGGTAAAGCAGGAATAATTTGCCTATCACTAATAACCAATCATCAGTAGGGATGGGTGAATTTTTTCGCCTTGTTTCGCCTCAAAAATTACGCCCATAGACTTGTATGTCAAAAAAATGTTGGCATACAACAAAAAATTTTTGACGCCCATAGACTTTAATGGGTGTCGGCGATATTTTGCCGGTGGTGAATTTTTGCAGAAACAAAATGGGTCAAATTCGCCCATCCCTACCCATCAGATGTTTGCTTTCAACAACAAACCAGTAAAATCTAAAGGCAGTTATACACAGGCCAATAAAATCTGCCTACTTGGCCCCTCCAGACCTTGTCAGCAATTTATTCACTCATATACAAGGCCCTTTTGATGAGCTGCCCAATCAATATCTGGCTAAAAATTGGCCAGATATCTGTGAAACAGGTTGGAAAATCCTGTTGGTCAAGGACCACGTTGGCATGTTTTGGCTCCTTTTGCTTGTTTGGTGTCCTTGTCAAAGGATCAGATCTTATCTGGGCAAGTATTTTTGAGGGGCAGGAAAATTTGATGATTGACTTTTTACACAATTGCTCTCCTTCCCCCATTAACAATAACAATATCTGTTGTCAGGTCTGAGGTAGAGAAGACAATGTCCAGATTTTGACCAGTTCAATCAGAAACTATATCAAAATCATGTAAGACTAGGAACACTTAGGGGCAGATTTATCAAGGGTCGAATTTAGAGTTTATGGGAGTTTATTAAAACTCTCATAAACTCCCACAAACTCGAATTTCGGAAAAAAAATGACCAATCGAAATTTATTAAAAAATTAGAATTTTTTAAATTAGGGTGAATAGGATTGACCTGCAAACTCAAATTCGATTCCAGTTTTTTCACAAAAAAATGTAAAAAAAAAAAAAAATGTTTTCATTGTTTTTTTTCAAAAGGCCAACAAACAAATCCAAATTGATTATCGGAGGTCCCCCATAGGCTAAAACACCAATTTTAGATGGCGATTAGTCAAATTCGAATTCTTAAAGGGACAGTACACGATACATTTCGAAATTCTAATTTTATTTTTAAACTCAATCGAACTATTCCCTAGTCGAATTACACTAATATAAAATTAGAATTTTCAATTTGAGCCTTGATAAATCTGCCCCTTATTGTAAAAGAAATGTATGGCAAATCTGTTGGACATTAATCAACAAAGAAAATTTTTTCTAAGTAGAAATTGGGAAATTCTTAAACGTTTGACTGATTTTTTCAGTACTGAAATATGGTGATGCTGCTTTAATATATTGTATGGGCGGTCCATTACAGAACATTCCCTTGACGTTGCTGGATAGGTTTTATTTAATACAAGCTGCATTAATACATTTCTAATTATTCCTGATTTTTTTCCATACAGGTGTATTTCTGATTCTTTTGCGTAATGCCTTGTGAGGTGACCTCCATTTGCACAGTGAACAAACATATCCTGCCACTAAATCAAGGACCTCTTTTTTTAATAAAATAGATATATTTAAAAGTTGGTATGTGGGGTTTCAAGATGGATACAGAAAATGATTACTGTAAGAAGCTGACGGTAATGTGCCTGAAATAATGTTTACATTTTGTTCTGAGAATTACTGGTTGACCTTTAAACAGAACTGTAGTAACCCCTATACAGAGACACAGAGACTTTACTGATCATATGAAGGGATTTAAAAGGCTGTGAAATATAACGGTTTTTAAAACCATGTACAGAGTAATAAAACTGATGAAGTATGAAACAAACATCATGTTGCTCTCTATGCCTTTTTCCAAAATGTCTGCAATATGATTAGGATTTCACAGGCTTTGCAACTGTACCTTTTAGATAAACTATACTGACTGTACGTTTTTTATTTCGAAGATATCATAGCCTCTTCCTTTAATAATGTTCCTGGTTTATACTTAAAAGTTGTAGATGTAAGCCAAATGCATAAAACCCAAGTGACAAATATGAGATAGTGGAATATAATCATACTTGGCCTTTTTTGGAGAGCATCAAAATAGGAAAAATATTTTTCTCCAATTTATTTGCCAATGGTAAATCTTTAAAATCATTAAGAAATTTTCTATGAAAATATTTTTGTACATGCCCCGATTTGGTGCCATTATTTCCTTTGGGAAGCTGAAAAGTGTCTTTATGACAAAATAATAGAAATATTATAACCATCAATAGTGTTGTCATATTCTTTGGAATGCCAATATTTTGGAGAAATTTCCAGTTCATCACTGACTAATATATAAATGTCCCTCCAATTTAAACAGAAACTTTTTAAAACTCTACAGACAGCTTGCCTTTCAGCAGAAAACATTAAGGGGCCATTCACTAAGTTCGAGTGAAGGAATAGAGGAAAAATAGTTTGAATTTCGAATGGTTTTTTTTGGCTACTTCGACCATCGAATTGGCTACTTCGACCTTCGACTACGACCTTCGAATCGAACGATTCAAACTAAAAATCGTTCGACTATTCGACCATTCGATAATCGAAGTACTGTCTCTTTAAGGTTCGCCACCTAAAACCAACCGAGGCCAATGTTAGCCTATGGGGAAGGTCCCCATAGGCTTGCTAACAATTTTCTGATCGAAGGATAATCCTTCGATCGATGGATTAAAATCCTTCTAATAGTTCGTTTCGAAGGATTTAATCGTTCGATCGAACGATTATTCCTTTGATCATTCGATCGAACGAATTGCGCAAAATCCTTCGACTTCGATATTCGAAGTCGAAGGATTTTAATTCGGCAGTCGAATATCGAGGGTTAATTAACCCTTGTTATTCGACCCTTGATACATCTGCCCCTAAATCAAGGTAAATTAAATTGTCCCACTTATCATAAGGGCCTTAAAATAAAGATAATGTCAGATTTAACTGCTTTGTCTACACAACTTTTCTCAGGAATACTGTAGGCAACTAAAAAATGTCAGAACTCTTTCTATGAAAATCGTGGAAATGCACCTTAAAGGGGAACTATCACGAAAATGAAAATTTAATATAAGCTTAATCATACTGAAATAAGAAACTTTCTAAATATAATCAGTTGAAAATTGTTTCTGAAATAATCAAGTTCATGTTCACTCTCCCTCTGTCATCATCTGTTTTTCTTCATTCTTTCTTCATGCAGCAGTTGGGTGTCAGATTAGACAGTTAGACTCAATATATTTTATATGGGGGCTCCCTTTCCTAGCAGAGGAAATATAACTGATTCCAGTACAAACAAAATCTAACAAAATAACTGCCTTTCACAAAAATTCTGCATGTAGAGAGACATGATGTCTGGGGATTGTAATAGAATGAACTCTAATACATCTAGGCAAAATGAACTCCCCTATAAGATATATTGCATCTAACTGTCAATGAATATCTGACACCCAACTGCTACATGAAGACAGAATAAAGTAACAGATGCTGAAAGAGGGAAAGTGAACATGAACTTGTTTTATTTTGAACTTTATTATTTTAGAAAAAGTACAAAATTTTGTATTGATTATATTTAAGTCTTATTTCAGTATGCTAAAGCAGGGGCACATTTTCCCCCTGCATATATTTTGGAATGGAGTTGGACCTGGCATGCAGTGTTAACAGGGTCGGTAGGTTAAGGATTAAAGAGTTTGCCCCATTATTTTAAAAGTTCTGTTTCATAGAATGTTCCCAAGTTGAAACTGGTGCTCTTCACTGAAACATAAATTTGAAACATGTTCCTCTATTTCAAAAATAACAGAATCTGTTTTCACAAACTTTCATTGTTTTTCATTTTGTGCCAGAGGACAGAGAAGGCAAGCGCTTTTGGACAGGTACTGAGTAATGAAACATTTAGAGAGCTACTTGTATCACACTGTATTACATTTCACCCGCAGCAGCAAAAAACAAACTCAAATACTGCATTTAGCAAAACTATTTTACAGTGTATCATTCTGGAGAGGGCATAACTCTGTTAAAGATTCAATACATTCCCCCCAACTCTCATCCTGGATGGACTAGTGGAATGGATATACATCTTGCTCGGTTGTATGAAATTTGCAGAACCTGTTGCAATGCAAAAAGTTCTGATGTTATTAGTATGAACAGATGTTCAGCTGTGCTGCCCTTGCAAATTGATGGATTAATAATTTTACAGGTATGGGATCTATTATCTCAAAGGAACTTTTCCATAATTTGGATCTCCTTACATTGTCTGCTAAAATCATTTAAACATCAAATCAACCCAATAGGATTGTTTTACTACCAATCAGAGCTGGGCCACACCGGCCAGGCGCCCTAGGCAGCGGCGCGCATGCATGAGTTGACGCTGGCGCGGAAGCGCAGGAAGACGGGTGTGAGGGGACTGGACATGGAGTAGGTGACAGAGCAGGTACATGCATAGTGCCTCCCCAGCTATGCGCCCTAGGCATGTGCCTACTCTGCCTACCCTTAGTTCCGGCCCTGCTACCAATATGGATTTGTGAAGCTTATTGAAAATCAAGTACAGCATACTGTTTTATTATTACAGAGGGAAAGGTAACAATATAAATATTTTCTTAAAATAACTTCTGTTGGAGATGGCCTTCCTTTAATTCGGAGCTTTCTGGATAATGGGTTTCTTGATTAGGCATGCATACCTCCAACTCATGGAAATAAATGCAAATAAGTTTAAAATAAATAAATAAATGTTACGTGCATACAATATTCTGTCCTTTATACTTTATGATTTCTTTATGGAGAAATAAATGGAAGATAACATCTGCATATAAATAAGGTATATTTTTTCCTTTAAAAACAATAAAATGGTATACATGTAGCACAGCTTTATATTTCTCTGGGTTCTAATTCTATCTTGTGTTTATTTCTATTCTGCTTGCACATAAGCTTGCATTCACAAAGCTCTCCTGTGCACAGCCATATAGTGAAGTTATTAAACAAAGAATATTTATTGGTTAAGCTTACCAACAAACTATGGATTCTTATATAGTTCTCCAAGGGCACACAAGCCTATAAAATATAAGATTCAATGTAGCTGCAGCATCTTATTACAGACAAGATCACAGATCAATCATAGGAGGCGGAATGTCACTAGGATGAAATATCCAAATTTGCAGCTTAGGCAGATCCATCTGTAATTCAGCATGTTACTTAAAGTCACTGCCTATACTGTTTGTTTGCATATACCATTGTAATATTTGCATTAGTCTATTGAACGTCCTCAGTGTTTCAGCAGAAGAGCACAACTTATGTTTTTTGATCACTACTTTGTAAAGATTACAGTCAAACAGGACATATTTTAGGCTCTTCCTCGTAGCTCTATAAATCCCAGCAAACTGTATTTTTTAGTTTTTACTCAGCATGCCAAACCCCAGAGTCCAATATCTGTAGAAACTTAAAAACTGGCAGATATTGGATTCTGACTTAATAAAAGCATGGCACTCAAAAGTCGGAGAAATTTTCATTAAAAACTGGTTGCTTGTTTAGAACAAACATGCAGTATCACATTTTATCATCATGACAATTTGGCTTCCAAAAGAGAAACTGCTTCGTTTATGTCAATCAGATCATATTAACAAATGTGCAAAAAAAACACACTTTTGTCACATGATATATGCCCAACCATAAATAAATAGTGATGGAGTGAGAAAAAACGTAACAAAAAAACTCCCATTGAATTAAATCAATTGGAGTGAGAGAGAATTGCCCATATACTCCGATATATTTTGCTACAAAAAAGTCGCCTTAACGAAAAAGTCGCCCATCTCAATTTTTTTAGCAGCTTATCAGCAGCTGCTGGGCCAGCTGATGGGTTGATGTTATGACGTGGAAAACTGCAATTGTCCTAGGAATTCTGCCTGGTATAGTAATATAAAAAACACAGAGCACCAAGAAGAAGCAATAAATAAGTAAACTTTCACCTTTAATAATCCATGTTAAAATCCATCACAGCGCAACAGCATTTTATGTCTGCTCAATACGAGATCTTAGGTATAAAATTGGACCATACGCTTAATGCATTTCGTGGCATCTCTCCCCTCGTTCAGAACCAATCACGTATCAGAGTTCGTTCGATGGCGTATGCGGCGTTGGTCGATGATGTCAGGGACGGAGTTATAACGTGGCAATCGTCGCATCAATCTCAGGGAATCCTGCTTTTTTTTCTAATTTGGAAAACTGAACAGGTAGTTTTGACCCAGACAGAAAACCCTTTCAAAAACCGGACTGTCCGGATCAAAACCAAACAGGTGACAACCCTTATCGTAATTGTAAAGATGTTAAATTATTTTGCTGAAACATTCAGTTTATGTATTAAAAGTTTTAATTCTACCCCATCCTGGTTATTCTGATGCAGTCTCTGCCATGTATAACATTTAATTCTGTTCTTTTTTCTTTGGTTGTAAATGGTTAAATTAAAAAATAAATATATTCAAAACATTTTTTATTGAAATGTTTTACCAAACCCTTTTAAATCATCTGTTTCAGCATTATTTTCCATTAGAACCCTTTAGAAATTCCAGTTATTCCACAAATAAAACCTTTACAAAATCTGTCTCATGAGTATAAATTTTGCATTCTTGTTTAAAACCCCAAATCAGGTTTCTTCTTTATTATAAAGGTACAGGTATATGCATTTATTTATACATAAATATATTTAGGGTCACCTGACAAGTAAATAGAAGATTTGTATTTTGTGTTATATATTAAGTACTGATTTGATATTGATATTTACTTGGAAAATATGAAAGTACAATATGTGTAATAATTCCCTTTCTTTCGCTTCTATGTATTAGGCACCTATGTAATGAAATGATATCAAAGCAGGCAGTTAACCTTCCAGCCATTCCAGCAGTTAGCCTACCAGGCAAAATTATATGCCTTCTAAAAAATATTCAAAATGTTTTCAGGAATGCAAAAATTTCATTTTTTTTGTATGTAATAATTATGATACAAATTAGTTTTTTTTAATATTGTAACACATAGAAATTTGTGGTTTAGATTTAAAATACTTGGAAATGTGTATACTATTACAATGGTCTGGTTTGACAAGTTTGTTTACTAATGAAGCAGTTTTATAGATACCATATCTGTACAAAGTAACCTCAGGCCCAGAGAGTCCCACGGGAGTTTAGTTCCCACTGACCCGTCCTCCTTGAATACAAAACTACCACAACTACTATTTTAAATGCTAATATGTTCATGTAGAACACTTTGTAACTATTCCCTATTAAAATTATCATCATCATTAATCATTATTTTTACAGACATGCAATACGCTTTGGGGGCATAAAAACTTTGAAATTCGAATTCAAAAAGACCAACCGAAATTAAGTTGAAGATTTTTTCTGGCCAAAGAGGTCAGTTTTTCGATTGAATAGGTCCATATTCATCCGAATTAGAATCGTACGAATCAAAGTAATAGTGCATTCGATCAAATTTGAATCAAAGTTTTTCCACCAATTGACTCCAAATAGGTTCTAGGAGGTCCCCCATAGGCTAAAACAGCAATTCGGCAGGATTTAGATGGTGAATGGTTGAAGTCAAAATTTTTAAAGAGACAGTACATGATAAATTTTGAAATTCTAATTTTCAAATTTTTATTAAATTCAAATAGATTTTGGACTTTCCCTAGTCGAAGTACACAAAAAATAGCTCGAAATTTTTTGAATTCGAAAATTCACCTCGACTTTTGATAAATCTGCCCCTTACTGTAGGCTATTTTCATCAGAAGCCAATAAACCTACCAGAATGTTATTGGATAGTGATGAACAATATATTTTTTGGCCAGGCATTAATTTGCAGGGAAACGCATTTCACCATCTGCGAATTTTGCAGAAACAAAAAAGTTGCCGCAAGAATAAACTCCCAATGATTTGAGTGAGAAATAACTTGAGAAAAAACACCTATTGACTTTAATGCATTTGGACAAAAAGTCGTAAAAAAAAAATGCATGTAAAAAATTGGCATGCGTCAAAAAAAAAAAATCTGTTTGACCAATGCATGTCACAAATTTTTGCCATTTTGCAATTTTTTTAGCAGTTTTGCGAATTTTTCGGCGAACTGAAATGTGAAAGATTAGCTCATATCTATTATTGGACTAAAGGCAAATTGACATTGAAACCACACACAGTCAGTGGCCAAACCTAAGGCTTATTGCTCCATTTTAAAATATAATATATATTTGTAGTTGTAAAACAGACTAATTTTGGTCCCCAGTAGATATGAATGAAAGAATTCAGACCCAGAACTATATTTCACCATTTCTGAATGTGGAACCAAAAGAAGCTCAACACCAAAGAGCCAAAGTACATAGGGGAAACCTATGTTGTTGTTTTAGTTCCATCATATATTACCTGCCACCTGCATCATCAGTTCTAGATCTGAGATGAGAATGTAGACACTGAAATTCAAACTTACTATTGACATAATTGTAGAACGTCAGCAACTCCAATCAGGTCCACTTGCGCTGAAAGTAAAATCATCCAACGGATTTGCAATAGAGCTCTATGCATTTTGCTCTAAACCTGTGGATAAATTCTAGAGGCTGTACACCTCTGTAACTGTTCTTGTACAACCCCACTAATGAACTTGGCAAAAGAAGCCGTTTTTCATATGACACTTCTAAAAACTTTGTCATTCTCATTAATCTTGTTTCATGTAGTTGAACGCATACATTTGTTCTGTGCTTTAATCTGACCTGCTATTTTGTTCATCTATAATGACTCCTTTCGGTTTATTCATAAGAAGTTAACTGATTAGTAAGGAGAAAAGGATACGGACAAACCATGTACATATGCTTTATAACACTACCTTCTCTGGGCTAATTAGACAAGGTCTAAGCAAAATAAACAAGTGCTGTATTAATTGCCTGTCTCCCCAGTATTATTTCAGAGATTGATGAGGCTTATCAACAGACATATAACCTTTATGAAAATGTCCCATACTGAACCTGCAGTTTTACCACCAATTATTTAGAAACCAATATTAAATGAATGTTCATCTTGGTTTAAACCTTCACATATACAAATAGTGTTGTATGTATAATTCATTCTCATTCTTGGACACAGAGGGTTGAAATAGCTAAACAGATATCCTTTTTGAGTATATTTAAGAGCCGCAGGAGCACAGATCAGTGTTTATACCCCAAAGGTGAGCATATTTAAAAACAAATGTTGTCAAGCCACAACCTTACCACAACACAAATACAATCTCAAATCACAGGTTTTCCAACACACTAGGATACAGTTCTTTTTTTTGCCAAATGTTTACTAGTTCTAGTCCATAATGTAACAATGTAGTCCCACATAGAATAAAAGAACATTGTTTCTTACAGTATGTGTGCCCCCTAACTCGAAATGCAGTGTCCCACACACAAGGACTGCCTTCTAACTGTCCATAAGAGGAACCTACCACTAACATGGAACATTTAGGGGCATATTTATCAAGGGTCGAAATTTCGAAAAAACTTCAAAATTCAAATTCAAAAATACCAATCGAAATTAAGTTGAAGGTTTTTTTGGGTCAAATAGGTCCGTTTTCTATCTGATAGGTCCGTATTTGGCCAAATTTGAATTGTACAAATCAAAGGAATAGCGCATTCCCTAAAAAAAGTTAGATTTTTCAAATTCCACCAATTAACTTCAAATAGGTTCTAGGAGGTCGCCAATAGGCGAAAAGAGCAATTGGGCAGGTTTTAGATGGCGAATGGTCGAAGTCGAATTTTTATATGTACATGATAATTTTCATATTCAATTTTTTAAAAATGTTTGCATATTTGAATTGGATTTGGACTATTCCCTAGTTGAAGTACACAAAAATAGCTCGAAATTTCATTTTTTTTTCAATTCGAAAAATTCACCTCAACCTTTGATTAATCTGCCCCTTAGTCTATTTTAAACATCTAGAGAGGCACACATTTCTGCAATGTCAACATTGTAGAGGTCCTTTGCACAGCTTGCCTGGACTTCAACATATGAGCTTGACTAAGCCATTGACTAGATTCTGGCTCTGGGAATTCTCTTCTCTGACAACCATGAAAAAATAGCCGTATCTGGGCCATGCTGTACTTTCTGCTAGTTTTCTTTAGGACTAATTTATGACTGAAGCACAGTTACAATCCTACAATTTTATCCATATTCAGTTGCTCCTTAAACTCTGTTTATTAAAGCTCTAAGCACTTCTGTACAACTGTTCTCTGTGTTACATGGTCTTTCTTGCCTCCTGTTCTGAATCATGCACAGTTGAACCTATTGACGCAGAGGAACCCCAAAGCTACCACCACCTCTGAACCAAAAAGTAGCTGCCAGGTTCCCTCAGCACCAAGGGGCAGATTTATCAAGGGTCGAAGTGAATTCGAGGGAATTTTCGAAGTAAAAAAATTAGAAATTTGAAGTCATTTTTTGGATACTTTGACCGTCGAATAGGATACTACGATTTCGAATTCGATTCAAAGTAAAATCGTTCGAATATTCGACCATTCGATAATCGAAGTACTGTCTCTTTAAAAAAAACTCGATTTCGATACTTCGCCAAATTAAACCTGCAGAAGTGCTTATGTTAGCCTATGGGGAGCTTCTAGAGCATTTTTCTAAGTTTTTGGAAGTCGAAGTAAAATCGTTTGATTGATCGCTGAAATCCTTCGAATTGTTCGATGCGAAGGATTTAATCGTTCGATCGAACGATTTTACTTCGACCGCAGGATATCCAAATTCGATGAAAAAACTTTGACTTCGAAGTCAAAGTATTTCAATTAGATAGTCGAATTTCGAAGTATTTTTATCTTCGAAATTTGACCCTTGATAAATCTGCGATATTATAGAGGTGCTGGGAGCTATCTAAATAAATGTTAATGCTATATTAAAGCCATTTAATTCCAGTGCTTTGGTATTAAAGTTGACATATTGGCAACAAGCTGGCACCATTGTTTTCAGGAAGCTGCCTAATCCAAAAACTCCACCCCACCGATTGTTTTTAATACATCAGTACAAGTTGATCCTGAGACTAGTCCAATTTCCCTTTTGAAATCAGGAAGAAATTTTTGGACAAAAGGTTGAACTTGATGGACGTGTGTCTTCCTCTATCCAATATGGGCAGGAGTGGTTTGGCAAGCGATGGGCCCAAGGCAGTTTAGTTTAATAATTAAAAATAAATAAATCAACACAGCGACACAAACCGAAAATAATTCTGTTCATTATAAATCTGTGTGATTATTCTGTCATTCCATTTTCAGCTTAACGTTCCTCTTCTTTGAGCAGAGATGTATGTGAGCTCTTTTTTTTTTTTTTCCTCTGAGCATTTAAAATTCATGGTAAAACTTAAGGCAGCTTAAACGTTGGCTTTCCTTGACTCTAACAGCATTAGAAAATACATTAGAGATTGAGAGGATGCGAGTCTTAGCCATGTTAGGTTACAACCCAGCTTCCCTTTGCAATGGAAGGCACTGTTAATGGGCAGGGGACAAGATTTATTATGGGAAAGATATCCCCGCTAACATTAGCCTTGTCATTCCATTAATAAAGATTGCTCATGAGCCATGTACTTGGCATCTATGTTGTTCTGAAAAGTTTAAACTCGCAGTGCAATCCTTTATGATGTGCTACATTGCCCCCTCTGGGTATTCTTCACTATTATCCCATTTGGATATATTCAAAACCGCTGCCTCTGGAGAGTGCATTAGGGATGACCTTTCACCCTGCAATATTCCTGGTTCAAATGGTATAATAACATGTAGTGCATATTTACAAGCATACTTATATTATAATAGAGTACCGCTGTGAACATTAGCACATATTTTCTGCTCAATCAGGCTTTGATGTAGAGCTCGGCTCGTACCCTGGAGAAAATCCAGTCCCCAATAAGCTGCGCTTGTGAAACACCATTGAACCTAAACAGCTTACATAACGCAGAGTTACTGCATGCAGATTAGCAAGAAAACATATACATTTGAAATGTTGGAAATCCCAGAAGCAGAATAATGTCTGAGAGTCCGTTCCCTGGAGGCGCACTTACCTGCGAAAGGTAGAAGTCTAGTTAAGTGGATCAAAAGAAGGTCATTACATAAAATTAATAAGGCATTGTGACAGCAGGTGCATCTTTTTTTTTTCTTCTTCTTCTCCTCGTATCCCTCATTTCATTTTTCATAATGCGAGCGTCCATTTTGTAACAGCAAACTTACACTAGAGCCATGAGCTGCAGCCTTAATGCATGATGAGATTCCATGGGAATAGTTGCTCAAGCGCATACAATGAGTTTGAATATAAATAGCCTGTTAATTAACCAGCTGAGCACCAGAGACCCTTCCCAAATCTTAGAATACCAGGCTCATGGCATTCCAGTTTTTTTTTTTCTGAACTCCAACTCCCAGCAGCCTTAGCTAGCACATATAGAAGATAGAAATGTATTAAAGCACAATAGTATTTCTTACTGGAAGGAAAGAATAAATATAAGGATTTACCTATTATTATACTTTATTTATGTAGCGTCAACACATTGATTCAGCTACTGCACTTGAGCACCTGGAGCAAAGCGGAGCCTTGAACCCGTCGCCAGATTAATAACGTGCAAATTACGGGGGTTGGGGATAGGGACGTCTCTGTGCCAGCCCAGACCACCCCTCATAAATAAAGTAATGTTGTATTGTATTCATGGCGACATGGTTTTCATAGAGGAAGCCCAGGTTTTCTTCTTTTACAACTGCCCCACAACTGGTCTTCTTCTCCCTTCTCAACTGCAAAGACTTCAGAGCTCAGAGTTCAGGGTTAGGGGCAAACATTTGCAGCCTTTTGTACCTGTTTTTTTTACACTTTTTTTCCTGTTTTTATGTACTCATCACTTTGTAATCAGAGGCATTTTACTGTTTTTACTGGGAGATTTTTTTTAACATATTGCCACCATATTTGTTTAAATTTCAAAATGTTCCAAATCCTCCAGCGCTCATTAGATTCATTACAACTGTCAGAAAGGACCGGCATTGGCTCTTATCAGAATATACTTCCGCCAATATACTTCCGCCACAAAGGGAGGTGGAGCAGAATGTATTCATGCATTTCGATGTCACATTTAAATGTGGCAAAAACATAAAATGCTAAATGCCCCAAAAGTGCTCCTAGTGCCTTAGGCAATAAAGGGATTGTGATGTTGCTGAATATCATTCCATAGATATTTCAGACTTGTTGCAATAGGTTAAAACATGTGATAGCTGTAGAAATTCTTAAAGCAGCCCTGTCCATTTTTCAGAGCCAGCAGCTCAATTAAACATAAATCTTCCATAGTAATGCTTCTTCAGTAATGCTTTATTAACTATAATTAAAATATATATATATTATTGTATCATTCAGTCATAGTTTCATGAATATTTAGGACAGACAATAGCTTCCCAACCTTCAGACAAAGTCCCACCGTCCGCCTCTACTCCAATCTTCCCCATCAGAAGTGCTGTCTCACAGTCTAGAAACCTCTGCTTTAGAAGCACAGTTTCTTTCTGTTGAAGTAAATTAGGCAGCTCCCAGAGAGGATATACAGAACTGATTTGTCTGTATCACTTTAAAGGGGTTTTTCACCTTTGCGATAACTTTTATCAAGTTATCAAGGGTCAAAGTGAAAATTCAAAGTAAAAAAATTTTGAATTTCAAGCTAGTTTTGTGTACTTCGACAATAAATAGGCCAAAATTCGATCGAAATCTTGTAATGTCTCTTTAAAACTTTGACTTCGATCATTCGCCATCTAAAACCTGCAGAATTGCTGTTTTAACCTATGGGGGACCTCCTAGAACCCATCTGGACCTTGAAAAATCGGGAAAAAAAAATTGAGGGAAATACTTTGTTTCGAATTTGATCGAATACTCTAAAACCGCGATTCGAACAATTTGAATACAGCCTATTCACCCGAAGTCAAAAACTTTGATTTATTTTTTTTAATAAATTTTGATTGGTCTTTTTTATTCGAATTTTGAAGTTATGGGAGTTAAAAAAAACTGCCATCACTTTGAAATTTGACCTTTGATAAATCTGCCCCTAAGTATGACGCAGAGAGTGATATTCTGAGACAACTTGCAATTGGCTTTTAGTTATGTAGCTTCTTATTCAGCAGCTCTTCAATTTGCATGTTAAGCAATCTGGTAGCTAAGGTCCAAATTACCCTAGCAACCATGCACTGATTTGAATAAGAGACTGGAATATGAATAGGAGAGGGACTGAATAGAAAGATGAGTAATAAACAGTAGCCTTACAGAGCTTTTGCTTCTTAGAAGGGGTCAGCGATGCTCATTTGAAGCTGCAAAGTGTCAGAAGAAAAAGGCAAATAACTATAAAAAATAAATAATGAAAACCAATTGAAAAGTTGCTTAGACTTGGCCATTCTATAAGATGCTAAAAGTTACCTTAAAGGTGAATCAGAAAGTGGGATCTCTAATTTCATAAATTACTTTTTTTTTACTTCCATGGCTTTGCTACTCTGCTCAAATATCATTGGGCCTTTCCGCATAATTAAAGGCATTGTTCACCTTTAAATTACCTTTTAATATTAGGTAGAGAGTGATATTATGAGACGATTTGCAATTAGTTTTCATTTTTTATTATTTGTGGGTTTTTTTTAGTTATTTTGCTTTTTATTCAGCAGCTCTCCAGTTTGCAATTTCAGCAGTCTGGTTAGTAGGGCTCACATTACCCTAGCAACCAGGCATTAGTTTGAATAAGAGACTGGAATATGAATAGGAGAGTCCTGAATAGGAAGATGAATATTAAAAGTATAAGTATCAATAACAATACATTTGTAGACTTGCAGATTATTTGTTTTTTTAGATGGGGTCAATGAACCCCATGTGAAAGCTGTAAAGAGTCAGAAGAACAAGGCAAATAATGTAAAAACTACAAAAAAATTAAAATGAAGACCAGTTGATTTTGATTAGAATTAGTCATTCTATAACATACTAAAAGCTGATTTAAAGGTGAACCACCTCTTTAAGCTACATTTGGATGGCAGTTACCTACTGTATGTACATATTTACTTTCATTTATCAATTAACAACAGACAAATTAGTGATTGGTTGCTATGGGTAACTTCATGGTGCAGTTTACCTCCTTTCTTTAAACATAGATTTATCCTGTTCAGGAGAGAACTATGAGTAAGTGCCCCAACAGGCATGAAACATGTTACGCCTCCACTCAATATGTGCTAATAAATATTTTTGTATTTTTCGAATTATTGTTGTTTTCTCAGGAAAGAACCAACTCATGTGTTGGTTAAGGTCTTGAAAAGCCACATACCATAACTTGGCTAAGATTTAGCTCATGTTCTGATTAGTGGCACCTTCCGAGTAAATATATGCTGCTTATATTTAATTACACTGATTCTTTAGTGAAATGAAAATAACGTTGAAGCATCTCCCTGCTTTTACCATCGCACATAACACTTTAACACAATCAAAGAACAGCATTGTCTTATCCTCTTTTTAATTGTTAGTGTTTTTCATGGTGAGTCTAGAGGACCTGTTTTAGTTGCTTTTATTTATTTTTTGCTATTTCACCATTTTTGCTCTTTTCTTTTTAAATATATATGTATATAAATATATCCTTATTCCACCACTTTGCTTTCAGAAGTCCTCTTTATGCCATGATCATAAATCAATGACAGCCGGCTGTAACAAAATCTGGGACAAATATAAGGTATTTCCTACAACCTTGAGCTAATTGAGCAGGCTCTTCCCGCTCACTGGGCAAAGGAGTTGAAAATAAGTGTATCCAATGTCCTCTGCCTATAGCGTCAGTGCATCCTTATTATGCTAAGAGACCAAGGCATGAAAAGAAAGATGGACTTGCCAATAATGTGTGCTCAAAACAGAAACATTGATATGTTATAACTACAACGTACATGATAGAGTGACTGCATTTTAATTATTCCAACAATATATCCCTATCCAGCCATCATCTCTTCTCTGCTAGGAATCAAAAATGTGGCAGCGTCCAATGCACCTAAGTATATTTTAGTTTAAAAAAACTTCACATTCTAATATAAGGGGGCTGATGAAGTCAAAGATACTGGCCTTGATATTTTACAATCAAGAAAGCGACCCATGTGGTCAGCAAGCAATAAAAACGTCAATATATCTTTAAAAAACAGTTACTGACCTAACCTTTGAAGTAATTTGTCATTACTTTACGAATGTTTGTATGTTGTTTGAGTATTTATACCAATCAAGTATCCTGGGACAAAAGTAGATATAGGCTTGTGGCATAATATATATTGTTGACCCCAATAGGAAGCAGATGTACTTTGACCCTAAGAGGACCAGTAGCTGGCAGTAGCTGCCATTGCCATTTGTACAAAGACAAAGATTTCCAGCATGAGACCCATTTTTAGAGGCATCTTACTAGCATCACCAAGAGAGCCAAAACTAGGGGTAGACAGAAGAAGTACGTGCCGAGGGTGCAACAATGGTGAGACCCTAGGTATGTGCTTCCTCTACCTATAAGTCTAGCCCTGCTCTTAGTTCCTAGCTGCTGATCAGAAAGGGGACAAGGGAAATGTCAGAAAAAGAGAGAGATTTAGTGAATGGGTGCAATTTGGGTGGGAGTTGCATAGTGACAGAGTCTAGGAAGATGCTGCAATGGGGGTCGGGTGAGTCCAGGGGCTTGGCCCGGTTCTCATCACCAAACCGATTCACTTGCACTTCAACCCAACCCAACACTGAATTAAGAAAGTGAATTATCATCGACCCTATGTCCTTCCTATTGGTCCACCTACTGTACCTGGGCACAGATCTTTTTATTACTTTTATTTTTCCACTCCATATTTACAAAACCATTTCCAAAACATTTCTCTTGCCCTTAGAATTATACATTTCAATGCAAAATCAATGGTTTTATACCTAGTGAAAAAAAAAAAAAATTTTCCAGTATAGATTACTTATTATATATGTGGCAATATGTAATAAAATCACACATTTTTGAAAAAAAATGCAAATTAGTAAAAGTTCTGAAGACTTGTGTGAAGGTGGTACAGATTTTTGGTTTAAAAAAAATGTTTAAAAACAAACAAAAGTAAGAAGTTTTATTTCAAGTACTGCACACTGCCTCAAACTATAAATTCCACCACTTATTTTCCCACTGGCAAATGGGTTGCTAAATACTTATGTGGGTTCACAAAATCTATATTAAATATGCACAATGGGAAAATTATTTGTACAAAGCAAAAGTTGTGCCCATATTTTGTCTTTTATGACTTTTATTATGTTCCCCTACTGTTGAATTGTGGATTCCATACCATTGTCTTATTATTGCATCTAATTGCTGATTTTATGTATGCCTTAATTTGTGTAGGGCATGTGATGTATATACAAAGTCACAAAACGGATAAAATAAAAATTTATAAAAATATTCAGTATATGAAAATGAACATTATATATACTGTGGAGAGTTAAGTTAATTGGAAAATGATGTATTTGGAAAGACTAGTATCATATAATATGGTAGAATATAATTTTGTTTGTGAAATATGTTGAGGCTAGGAGTTCTCTGGTGCTCTGATGCCACGGGAGACAACCCCTTGAGTAATTTGGCCACTTTGCTATTCTCTCCTGGATAGGAAAACCTTTTAATTATACCCACTGCTGCTTTCTCTGTAAGTTTTAATGTTGGGTTTGTTTTATTGGAATAATGAGGTTATAATATACAGATTCGGCCTTATTTTATAAGATATAACTTGGGGGTACTGGAGTTCCATTTTATTATATTAAAGTTTGTACTTGATATGAAATATACCCTATGTGGACTATAAGTACATCATCCAGGCACTCAACTGTCCCACATATATATCAATATGTAATGTAATGAATCGGGGAAAGATGTTCTCCAATAATGTGGCCATCAAAAATTCTGCATTGATAGAAATGATATCACTGATACTGAAGGAGCTTTAATTAATCCACCCAGTAAGGTTAAAGATCTGGGTTCAAATGACCCCAGGTCTGGCACCTGATGTAAAACAATGTGGCACCCCATCAAGAGACAGCTTACCATGTGCCCCTGGAACCTGTTATGTAAATGAAATCCCATTTTTTTTCAGATTTGTTCATCTAAAGCAGTAATGTCACACAATTTTAGTGTACTTCGACTAGGGAAAAGTCAAAATTCAAATTTGAAAAAAAAAAATTTGAATATTGAAATTGATCATGTACTGTCTCTTAAAAAATTTGACTCTTCGCCATCTAAAACCTGCAGAATTTCTGTTTTTGCCTATGGGGGACCTCCTAGAACCTATTTGGAGTCATTTGGTTGACTTTGAAAAATAAAAAAAAAATTAAAACTACTTAGAATCAAATTTGATCGATTAAGATCCATATTCGATTTGAATGATCAAATACAGCCTATTCAATCGAAGTTAAAAAAAAAAAAACGTTAACAATTTTTTAAATAAATTTAGGTTGGTCTTTTTTGAGTTGGTGGGAGTTAAAGAAAACTCTCATTACCTCTTTATTCGACCCTTAATAAATCTGCCCCATCATGTCAAACTCGTGGTCTGGGTGCTTCCATCCCAAACCCGTTGCTTAAAGGGGGGATTTACCTTTAAGTTAACTTTTAGTTATAGAATAGTCACTTCTAAGCAACTTTTCAATTGGTCTTCATTATTTATATTTTATAGGTTTTAAATTATTTGCCTCTTTCCAGCTTTCAATTGGGGGTCATCAACCCCATCTAAAAAACAAATGCTCTGTCTACATATGTATTTTTTATTACGCATCTTTCTAATCAAGCCCTCTCCTATTCATATTCCAGGCTCTATATTGCAAATCAATGCATGGTTACTAGGGAAATTTGGAATGGAGAGCTGCTGAATAAAAAGCTAAATAACTGAAAACCACAAATAATAAAAAATGAAAATGAATCGCAATTGTCTACATCATACCAAAAGTTAATTTAAAAATGAACAACCCATTTAAGTTCTACTAATAAAGATAAGTCGACATTGACTGGTCAACTCTGGGACACATGCAGCAGCCTACGATAGTACCTTTATGGGAATGGGTAATGGCATGACCCCACCCCAGTTAGTAGTTGTTGCCACTGGGCCCCTATATTATTTTATAATTCACAATTCACTGCTACTTTAGTATGTGGACATTTTCAGATATGACCATGACTGTTTAAGTGTATACTCTTGGGGGATTATTTATCAAAGTCTAAATTTATCTCAATATTTTCTGCTACAAACTTCAATCAAACCCGCTTTGGTTTTTTTATGCTTATTTATTATTACATTTCCCCAAAAATTTGCTTTGCGGGAAAAAAAATCATCCTATTTTCAGGATTTTTTCAGGATTTTTCATCCGAAAACACCGATTTTTGCCCGAAAACTCTGAAAACTTCAGGGTATTGCACGAAAGCCAGCGCACATTAAAAAAATCATTGGGACGTCTCCCATTGACTTATATGCAACCTAGAGCTTTGAGATTTTCAGATTCTGAAATAAATTCCGAAAAATTTGTGTTTTTTTAAAAGTCTGATTTAATAAAAAAAAAAATCACAAATCTTTGGTGATTTTTGTATTCGGAGTTTAGTAAATAACCCCCTTGGAGTGTATTATATTTTTTAAATTAAATTTCTATAGTTTCTTTTACTAATAAAAATTTAGAAAAATTAGTCTTTTGTCCTAGTATGTTTTGTGCGGTTTTTATTACAGTACATACTGCAGATTCCTATAGTATATAGTCCAGTCGCTTGGTGGTTGACATTCAAGACATTCTTACCATTCATGTCAGAGACTGATTAGACAATTAAGCAGCAACATATGGGAGAGGACAGGTGGGTATTTACATCAAAGATTGGCAGCGTGCCCCTTATGTACACGCTAAGCCCTGGTTCTGTCCGAACGCATCCCATGCAAACTGCTCAAGGCCAATTCATAAGACCTTGTTTTTGGGTAGTATTGCTTGCTCTCCATGGCATTCATGCAGTTTATCTCTCTGGTCAGTAGCCAGTAGCGTGCTATTCTTTGCCCAGGCTTGTATATCTAAAAGGACAATTTGACCTCTTAAAAATATCTCTGGGAGATTATTAAGTCTAAGGCTAGAGCTTTAGTTAGCCGACCCTGCAGAATTACAATAGATTACAGTAGCAAGGATTATGTTTCAATATATTTAGAAAATCAGGGATGTATCCAAAGATTAGATAAAAAAGGATAGGATAAAAAAAAACATATGGCTCTGCATTTTCTAAGGCCATGCATTCTGAAGCAGGCACCGAGAACCAGAAATAAAAAAAAGGCACTCAAGGGGTTAGAAGAAATGTGTTTATTTAATTCATGCTCACACCGTTAATGAGTAAGTACACACGTTGACCAGTTCTTGCTACTGGAACTGATAGTTTTCCTCTTACAAACATTTAATGAAGTCTTTATTAACTGCACATGTCTCTCCACTAAATCACTTTATGCCATGGATTGCTGAGAAAACCACAGTCTTTGTTTATCCTGTTAATAACCGAGCCAACATTCATAGCCCAGCCTTGACTTCACACTGAAAAGCTTAATTGGTAACGCTGGCATTCTACTCAAGCAATTGCACATATACAAACATGCTGGAAAACCTTAATTTGCAAGCATTTCTGTAAAGGAACTGGAAAGCAGCAAATGTGAGATTTGTTTTGTAATGTTATTATTTATGTATTTGTAAGAAGGCAAAACAAACATTATGTTCGAATTTTTGCTTGATATGAATTCATTAATAAGGGATCCATATCTCTTTTTAGAGCAGAGAAGAAAAGCTTCATTTAATGTGTTATGCAACTTATCAGTGAGCCACATTCAAATGGAGTTGGGGAGCAACAGAAGCATGAAAAAAGCTTGCAAAATAAGCTCTGTGATTGACTATTTGGTAGCACAATGTGGACTGGATGCCTGCAGGAAACTCTTTTTGGTAGTGCACACGGTCTTTATGCCTCAAAAACTTGTCGGGAAGTCAGGAATTTAAAAAAGCACCAACTTTGAGATCCCTGGAAGCAACATTAAAGGAATACTGTCATGGGAAAAATGTTTTTTTTTTCAAAATGAATCAGTTAATAGTGCTGCTCCAGCAGAATTCTGTACTAAAATCCATTTCTCAAAAGAGCAAACAGATTTTTTTATATTCAATTCGACATGGGGCTAGACATATTGTCAATTTCCCTGGTGCCCCATGTCATGTGACTTGTGCTCTGATAAACTTCAATCACTCTTTACTGCTGTACTGCAAGTTGGAGTGATATCACCCGCCTCCCTTTCCCCCCCAGCAGCCAAACAAAAGAACAATGGGAAGGTAACCAGATAACTGCTCCCTAACACAAAATAACAGCTGCCTGGTAGATCTAAGAACAACACTCAATAGTAAAAAACCCATGTCTCACTGAGACACATTCAGTTACATTGAAAACGAAAAACAGCAGTCTGCCAGAAAGCATTTCTCTCCTAAAGTGCAGGCCCAAGTCACATAACCAGGGGCAGCTGGGAAATTGACAATATGTCTAGCCCCATTTCTGATTTCAAAATTGAATATAAAAAAATCTGTTTGCTCTTTTGAGAAATGGATTTCAGTGCAGAATCCTGCTGGAGTAGCACTATTAACTGATGCATTTTGAAAAATGCATGTTTTCCAATGACAGTATCCTTTTAAATTGGTAGGTGAGCTGTTGCCACTGTTTGGGGATCACTTTCTTGGTGAGTATAGGTAAATGCAGGGATATGCATAACCATAAAATTGAATTTTATAAGGTTCATAAATAATAATAATAATACATTTGATTTCCATGAAGAACAGAAGAATGGAGAGAACTTCAGTAGGCACTTCAAAACTATCATGCCGAAATGAAAATATTTGAGTTAATAGTGCTGGCCTCAGCAGATTTCTGTATATGAAATTGGCTATTCAAATGAGCAAATATGATGTTTTTATATTTAATTTTGAAATCTGACATGGGACTAGGCATGTTATCAGTTTCCCAGGTGCCCCCAGTCATGTGATTTGTGCTCTGATAAATTTCAGTCACTCTTTACTGCTCCACTAGAAGTTGGAGTGATATCACCTCCCTCCCCCCAAGCAGCCTATCAGCAGAACTATGGGAATGTAATGGGATAGCCACTCCTGACACAAAATAACAGCTCCCTGGTAGATATGAGAATATAACTCAGTAGTAAAAATCCAAGTCCCACTATGACTCCTTCAGTTACATTAAGTAGGAGAAACAATGGCCTGTCTCAAAGCAGTTCCATAATAAAGTGCTGGTTCTTTCTGAAAGCACATGACCAGGCAAAATTACCTGAGATGGCTGCCTACACTCCAATATTACAACTAAATAAAATACAGTTGTCTGCTCTAAAAGATGACCTCAACTTTAAGTATGCCTTAAAGTGTTAATAAAAATCCACAATGCAAGCATATCTCCCTAAATTTGGTCTGCATTCAACGTGAGAGTGATGTGTGACCAATACTTTTGGCACATCTGTGCTGTGCCTATTGATACAGGAACCCTGGAGCTACCACCAGGTTTGAAGGCGGTGGTAGCTCCAGTCAATAGGTGCAACAGTGCTAAATTTGGAACAGGGGCAGAAGCAAGGCAGCAAAATAAAAGGACCGATCTCAGTTACCTTTTGATCACATATCCATGCGTGCATCTGCACTCCTTTAGCACAGATCGCATATCTTAAACAGGATAAAGAATGCGACTAATAAACTAGACAGGCTACAGTTAGTTGTGATGTCCTCATTGCTTTCTCCTGCCACTTCTTGGAAGAGTCTGTTTATAATCAGTCTCATGCAAATGAAACAGTCCTGCCTTCATCGCCCAAGCCCTCTTTACAGTCTCTAATTAAAGCTTTTTGTATGAACACAAAGTAACGAATAAATAAAAAGTGGGCTCAGGAATAGACTCAACTGCGAAATGAGTCACTCGCTTGGATATTTGCACAATATTTAATCATTAGGGTAGCACAGTGCTTGCACATTTGGAAAGAAAACAAGGTTTATACCTCATGTTTATTTAACACTTTTGACTTTGCTCATTTCTGAATGTGTGAAATGAGTCTCATAACATGCCAGAATAGTAAATCTTTATCTTTCCGAAAATTAACGGGCCTTAAATAGTTACGTTCAGAATTACCGAATCTATCATGTTTAAGGGATGCTTTTGCGGGATAAATTGTGGGATTACATTTTGTAAATTATTTCCCAGATACATGTTTCCAGACTCCACTGCCAAAAAATGCAAATCATATTGATTATAAAAATGCTAAATAGACGGGATTCTTAAAAGGTGGTCCGGAGACCACCTACAACTTTATATATTTATTTAGCTGCTCACCAAAGCTCTTTAGAATTGAGCAAAAAGGCTGCTTAATCTAGTCTTTGAAAGTGTAAATATCAGATGAGATATATCGGGTTCTCGTATTTAAGTTGTATATAATACATAAGAGCCTTGAATATCTTGCAATATGTATTCTTTATAAAGGGTGCTTATTGATGTCATCCATTATACCAGGTATGGGACCTGTTTTCCAGAATGTTTGGCACCTGCGGTTTTCCAGATAAGGGGTATTTCCTTAATTTGGAACACCAGACTTTAACTCTGCTAAAAATCACTTAAATATTAAAACCCAATAGGATTGTTTTGCTGCCAATAAGGATTATTTTTATTTTAGTTGGGATCAAGTACAGGTATGGGACCTGTAATCCAGATGCTCGGGACCTGGGGTTTTCTGGATAACAAATCCTTCTGTAACTTGGATCTGCATACCCTAAGCTTTTCTATGCAGATGGGATGCGTCTATTGATGCAGGCCGCTAAGTAGCCCTGTAGCTGCCGTCACATCCAAAGATGGTGGTTGCTCCACCGTTCCCGACATCAATAGGAGCATTGCACATGATTCTAGAAAAAGGAAGTGGAGCTGAGTGCAACTATACAAAAGTGCTAGGAACGCCTTTTGAGGCAGGTACCTTGCAGTAATCCCCAGATAGTAGTTCATGAGCAGCATGTTGCTCACCAACCCCTTGAATGCTTGCTATCCATCTATCTATCTATCTATCTATCTATCTATCTATCTATCTATCTATCTATCTATCTATCTATCTATCATCATGATCTATCTATCTATATATATCTTTCTACTATCAATATCTATCTATCAATCTATCATCATGATCTATCTATATCTATCTTTCTACTATCACTATCTATCATCTATCTATCTATCTATCTATCTATCTATCTATCTATCTATCTATCATCTATCTATCTATTGATCTATCGATCAATCTATCGTCATGATCTACCTCTCTATCTATCTATCTATCTATCTATTATCATGATCGATCTATCTATCTATATCTATCTTTGTATCATCATTATCTAAATCGAATAAATGTAAATATCATCTATCTATCTATCTATCTATCTATCTATCTATCTATCTATCTATCTATCTATCTATCTATCTATCTATCTATCATCTGTCTGTCTGTCTGTCTGTCTATCTATCTATCTATCTATCTATCTATCCATCCATCCATCCATCCATCCCCCCCCCTCTCTCTCTCTCTCTCTCTCTCTCTCCTCTCTCTCTCTCTCTCTCTCTCTCTCTGTCATCATTATCTATCTAGCCACCTATTATCTATACATCTATCGGTCAATCATTTGTACAGTATATGTGAATGTATACATTTAATTTTTGAACTCCATACCATTAGAAATAAATTGGCAAGGTAAAAAAGTTAAGAAACAAACGGATACAGTTTTTCTTTATTTTACGCTGGCTAGTGCGACACAGAAAAAAAAATATTATTAATATTGAGGGAAAAAAGCAACTTTACACTTCTGAGATATAATATTTTACAGTGTTCACATTACACACTGAAATGTGACTGGAATGAAGCTCTGCTGGTATGCAAGCTGTGAATCTTTCCATTTGCAAAGAATTGTAATGGAAAATGGAATATTTCACACAAATCTTGGCAATATGTTGCTTTATTAACCCTTTGGCATTTGAAGTTAGGGATTTCTTGACACTAAGTGCTGGTGAAAATGTATTGGCAGTCTGAATTAGCACTTGAAGATGGACAGCCTGACTTCAGGAGTCTTGGAGTTCAGCGTTGTGTGCAGCGTGCCATTCTGCCGGAGAGATGAGAAGCAAGCCACGTTATTTATTTTACCGTCCTCATTTCCACTGAGCCAATAACAATCTTGGTGACAAATATTTAATTAAGAAATAACTAAGGGCTGAAATTGTTCCAATTATAAAATAGTGTTATAATGTTTGAACATTTACATTTGACAAGTGTCTTAACCTTAAAGTATTTGGTTTCCAGTTTTTTTGAAGAGCTTTGTGGAAAATATTGAATGTTTTCCATGATGTTCATGTTGTCAATGATATTTACGTTCCAGGTCGCATGCAAATCAAGTGGAAGCAGAGCAGTTTGAAGCATCTAGAAGATAGCGTGGATATTGTTCCAATCATTTCAGCAACGGCACTGTGGGTAGATATATTATCATTAGCAGATAAATGCAATTCACAGTGGATCAGCCCTATTTCAAAGACAGGCACATTCCGGCTGAAATTTACTTCACACGTGAAGGTGTAATTTCAGTGTCGAAGTCAGCAAATTTGGATGAATTGTGCTGTGTGATTTGCATATAATTGCAGTAAGAAGAGAATCGAGGCATATTTATAAATAGTGGAGAACTGGCCCAGTATCGGGCTGGAAATAAATGCAAAGACCCTAAACCCTAATTGGGATATATAAAATCCAGCAAGGCTTTTTGTAAGAAACAATAGAACAAATAAAACGTAGGTCCCACTAGTGTAAAAGGTCTAAAGATGGCTCATGTCATACATGAGGGGTCAGTACTGGGTCTGTACATATAAATCAATAGGAAGCAGCAGGAACAGGGTGGGATGTTTCTTCCAACTAGTGGAGAAACTGCCCTGTGTCTCATTAGTCTTAGAGGTCTCAAAACAATTTTCCAGAAATAGCTTATTTTAAATGATTTCAAAGCTTTTGAAGTGCATCTCATTTGAATAATTGTTTACATTCACTTTTTCCAAATTACATCCAATATAATGCATCTCATGGGTTCTCCTTTTTATTGGGACTGAGAGGCATATAAGTCTCCAGCATTAAGAACTGAATAACTCCAATGAGACCTTGATGGCCTTTATGTTTGAGTATTAACGGGTATTTGCTACAGAGTTACAAGGGGTGGCAGTTACCTCTTAAGGGTGCTGAGGTTGTATTGAGAGAGACTGGACTCAAAAAGAACACATTCTCCTTCAAATGCAGCCTACTTTGTTCTGTGTACTTGCAGTGTTAAGCCTGTTGGTCTCAGAAACAAGACTGTTTAAGAAATATAATTAATGTAACAATAGAGTTAAATCATAATGTTAAATACAAAGATCATAGTGGGCTTTAAAAGCTGTTGAATATCTTAATAAGTGTTTACAGGTTTACTAAATATTATGACAATCTACACATCTCAGCCTCACCATATGTTTGAAGACCATCAGGATCCTTTATGAATGTAAGTGCAGAGAGCAAAGTGCAATTTTGGATGCAAATTGCCATGTTTTTTACATATAAGGCAGCATTTTTTCTATAGCTCCAGTATCATTGCCCGTTGCAGAATACAAAAATAGTGTTCGCAATTGCATTCTGGTGCACCTGTTGATGCAGCCTGCTGTGGGAACCCTGGTTTTATGGCCAGGTCCAGGGTGGCAGTAGCTCCAGGTTTCACTAACATCAATAGGTGCAATTGCACGTCTTTCATCGAAGAAGTAAGATGAGCACTAGAGATTTGTGAGCCGGCCCCGATACCCGTGGGTTCAGGCCGACCTTACACCCCTTTTGTGACATCATTGGCGGGGCGTCACAGGTCAATAAAAGAAAGCCGGACGGTTGGTGCCGGTGGATGGAGGTTTTAGGTGGGTGCCAATCGGGTAAAACCCGACCCGCACATCACTAATTAGCACATTGGCAACAGTGTGGTGCAGGAGCATGTTTATTGAGTTTTATGAGTTAGCCATGATCATGAAAATGTATATGTGTGCGACTTATGTTCAACCATAGAAGCACCCTAATAATTTCTATTAGTATAGGAAAGCCAAGATGTATTACAGTCCTGATTTTACATTTATTTTAGTTTTCTTTTTCAAATTCTCTTTATTGCATTTTTAAATAATCCAGCAGCAAAGTTTCAAACAATATTTGCCAAGATTCTATGTGAATCATACAAATAAATTGATTTAACATTAGCAGGTAATAACTACCAAATTACCAGAGATCTACTTCTTTTTTGCTCGACACATTTAAAAACACAGCAAACATTTTCTCCAATATAACATGTGAATGGTACAGCGAAGTTCAAAATAGGTAGCAAAGGATTTTCCAGACCTCAAGGATTTTCTTCCATAAACTTAAAAATAAATTGTTTCTAAATAAATCGACCACTTTATTTTGATTAGCTTTCTTGAAGAATGGTCTCCTATATCTAATAGCATCTTGTAAGAAAAGGCTATGGAGATATTTAAGAGCATCATTTAAAACAGGAGCAGTATCCTTAATCCAATACAAAAAGACGGCCTTCCTAGTAGCTGCCATTGCTGAAAAACAGAAATAAACAATTTCATGAGCAATATCAGGGATAGAATTTTCGTCAGACTCCTGGAGATAATCAATGAGGTCAAGAAGTGCAAATTGTTGGGAAAGTTTAAAATCAAAATAAGTTGTCTTCCTTATAAATTCTTGAAATTTTCCCACAGTAATTAAATGAATGGGCATAACCATATATAGGGAAAAATGTCTACGTTATACTTTTTGCATTTCGACAATAACATACCTTACTAGAGTCAAGATAATTCAAAAATAGTGTACTATATCCAAGATGTAGAAATCTAAATTGCTGATCTTTCCAAGATTATGAATATTTTAGTCTCTTCATGTCATAATGCATTTCAATGGGAGCAATTCCCAGATTTTAAAGGTGAACTCTACAAAAACATAACTTACGCTTTTTGAAAAGTAAACATAATTTCAAGCAACTTTGCAATATACATCAATTAAAAAATATGCAGACTTTTCACGATTTTTAATGGTTTCTGACAGTTCCCTAAGCCTAGCCCCCTGCTCTTCTGCTGATCTCTCTGACTACTTTGCTGATCTGGCTGACTACGGTTACTTTGTATCAACAGCCATCTGTCCTCAGCCTGCATCCTCCAAACCCCACAATTCCCTGCACAAATGATTTCAATAAGGAAAGGAACATCATAGTGCAATGCATTGTGGGTTATGTAGTTCCTGCTGTCTGTAAGCTGTGGAGAGGTTGTTACAATTTGTAACATCAATGTTTAGTCCCTCCTTCCCTGCCAGGATTTCAAATGATGCAGAAAGAAAAGAACTGTTAAACAGCTGGATTTCAGCATAGAAAATTGTATATATTCATATTTTTTGAAGAAACAGGTAACTGTGATGGATATATTAGGGGGTTTTGTGTTATCAAATTGTGGTTTGGAAGTATGTTTTTCTGCATTTTACAAATTAATTTTGCCCTATTTTCCTTCAATACCCCCTGTAAATGTGACTTTTACATCATTTCAAATTTTTCTTATAGATAACACCATTTAAGCTCTGATTTTACGTAGCTCCATTTTGACTTTACGTAGCTCCATTTTGAGTTTCTGGATATTACTTTTTTTTCCTTGGTTCCCTGGAAAATTTTAAATTGGTGTTTGACTGTATATAAACAATCCCATTTGAAGCCCCTAGATCTCCAAATTAATCATCTGAAACTGTTAAAAATGCAAAATATTTCTCAAGTGAAAATGTAAAAATGCATTTGTTATGACAAAGAATAGTTGCCGAGTGTGCCCAGGTCCAAGAATAGTTTATCGGGGTATCTAGTGTAAACTCCAAAGTACACTATGTGGCCTTTATGTCTTCCAGCATATGTATATATGTATAACAAAAAAAAAATGGAGGCATTACATAATAATTCCACAGATAAATTTATCCGTGATAAATTCCACAGAGATCAGTATGACATTTCTACCCAAATGCAATAGTGGGCCCAGAAGGAGGAGTAACACCTAAACTCCTAAATATACTTCAAAAATTCTCTAATAGCATAACTGGTTTATAGAATATTTATTAAAAAATCCATGTTCATTAAGGCAATAGTAAATATTACATTTGCAAGTTTATCATTTGCAGGATATAATCAATCCACATATACAGTCCAAACTGCATCATTAAAGGGCACAAGACACCTTTTCTTTTGTACCCAGCCAGAGGTGCAGGCTTATAAAGCCTGCACTCCAGTTGGGGAAAACAATTGTTTGGTTTTTTTTCCTTCAAAAAATGAGTCCCCACCAGTGCTAAGTCATCAACTCCAAGAGGGAGCTGCCATGCCAATGCCAAGGTGCGGGCTGCCATAATTAGTGAGTTGCGGCACTCATTATGTGCATGCATGTGCCTCAACATCGTCACCCACACCTGGAGCTCCCTCCTGGTTCGGGCAGTCTAGAGCTAGCTAGGCAAACCTACTTTATACTCAACCCGGAGTGTGGGCCCTGTTAGCCTTCGCCTCTGGCAGGATAAAAAAAGGATGACTGGTGCCCTTTAAGGGCAGTAGCCAATTACATGTCCAGGCATGCTTTAACCCAATTAATATGGTGGAGAATGCAGGGAGTTATATTCCAGCAAAGTTTGGGTGGTGCTGTGGAATGTTAATATGATATTTAATACTTTATACTTAAAGAAGGGGAAGATGGAAGAAACAGTAAGTTATATACTCTAATCTTATATATAAATACAGTCTTTTCCTGTATATTTTTAGAAAGAGAGTTATGGCAGGTATTATGGCAAATATGCAGACATGTAGGTTTAGCCCAGGTTTTAGAACATGATAATTGTTATTATTATTCCTTAGAGTAGACTGATTAATCTGTTTTAGAGTCCTAGTATACAAATGTGTGACAGTTTTACTTTATAGTTAAAGGGAAACAAGTCTTAACTGCTCATGCTCGGAGGCAAATAAATTGTTTTGCTGCAAATGGCAATGAGCTCATGAATATGATTCACCTTAATCATATTAATTAGCTTATTAGTGTGTGTTATTATTTCCTGAAGTAACAAAAGAATGTCAATGTAACCACACTGTAGGTGAGCCTGCCATTAAGATCGTTTCACAAAAAAAAATAATGTTTCTTTTGAAAGAATAGTAGCAGTGAAGTTTTCTTTGTACCTCAGCATATAGGCAATATTTATCTTATTTAAAGGATACAGGTTTTTCAAGCATTTGAGAAACTACTTTTGCTTTTTTTCATTGTGTTGTGGGGGGTTATTTATTAAAGTCCAAATGCCAAAATTTTAAAAAAAATTAAGTTTTTTTTTCTGAAAAAGTCAGAATCTGAAAATCCAACATCTCAGACTTGCTGAGGTTGTATATAAGTCAATGGGAGAAGTCCCGAATATATCCTGATCAGCACTGGGTTTCATGCAAAAATCCGAAGATTTAGTGGTTTTCGGGCAAAAAAAACAGAGTTTTTGGGTGGAAAATCTGAAAAATATTTTCGTACGAGTTTTTTCCCGCACTGGAATTTTTTGGGAAAATGTATTGATAAATAAGGGGAAAAAAACCTGTGCGGATTTGGTTGGAGTATATTTCAGAAAATAATAAGATAAATTCGGATTTTGATAAATAACCCCCTTCGCTTTTTGCATTTTTTGGGTTTTCTAAAGGTAGGGCTGTAGGAAATTGAGCGAAATATTGGGCCAGAGTCAATTCAATGAGGAAAAAGGCTTATCATGTGAAAGCACGTGGACAAGATTCAATTTTGGATGCAATTCAATTTTGAAAATTTTATCTCACTTTTTATCATTTGTAAAGTTGAAGTCTGTGGGAAAAACTGGACACTGAATTAGGAAAAAAGTTTTTTCTCTTGGAATTGAATCTCGTCCATGAATTTTCACATGACAAACCACAAGATAATTTTTTTCTCACTGAATTGAATCTGGCCCAATGTGTGTTATCTCTTTAAAGAGAACATCAACCTTCCATAGATGTGTTATGCCACCATACTTCTGCTGGCCTACAGATATGGGACCTGTTATCCCGAATGCTTGGGTTTTTGGATAAGGTATCTTTCTGTAATTTGGATCTCATACATTAGGGGGCACATTTACAAAGCTCGAGTGAAGGATTCGAATTAAAAAAACTTCGAATTTCTAAGTGTTTTTTGGGCTACTTCGACCATCGAATGGGCTACTTCGACCTTCGACTACTACTTCGACTTCGAATCGAACGATTCGAACTAAAAATCGTTCGACTATTCGACCATTCGATAGTCGAAGTACTGTCTCTTTAAGAAAAACTTTGACCCCCTACTTCGGCAGCTAAAAGCTACCGAAGTCAATGTTAGCCTATGGGGAAGGTCCCCATAGGCTTGCCTGGGATTTTTTGATCGAAGGATATTCCTTCGATCGTTGTATTAAAATCCTTCGAATCGTTCGATTCGAAGGATTTAATCGTTCGATCGAACGAATAATCCTTCGATCGTTCGATCGCAGGATTTGCGCTAAATCGTTCGACTTCGATATTCGAAGTCGAACAATTTTAGTTCCTAGTCGAATATCGAGGGTTAATTAACCCTCGATATTCGACCCTTCATACATCTGCCCCTAAATCTATTAAAAATAATTTAAACTTTAAACAAACAGGATTGTTTTGCCACCAATAAGGATTCATTTAGGGATGCACCAAATCCACTATTTTGGATGCGGCCGAACTCCTGAATCCTTTGCAAAAGATTTGGCCGAATACCGAACCAAATCCTAATTTGCATATGCAAATTATGGGTGGGAAAGGGAAAAATGTTTTACTTTCTTGTTTTGTGACAAAAAGTCACACAATTTCCCTCCCTGCTCTTATTTGCTTATACAAATTCGGATTCGGTTTGGCCGGGTAGAAGGATTCGGACAAATCCGATTCCTTCTCAAAAAGGCTGAATCCTGACATATGTAAGGGAAATCTCAAGTGAGAATCTTCCCTACATGTGTAATCAAATTTTAGAAGGGCGGATATAGTCTACTTGTTCAGAATTAGATCGAAAAGTAAATTCCTTCAGTGCCAACATCCTAAAAAACCTTTCACAGAGTTGACAGGTTTTCATTTGAGGGTTGTCTTGCATCAGTTGGCTGTTGGGTCAAGAAACACTACTATGGAAAGTTTATGTCCCCTTTAACTAGGTACAGGTATGGGACCTGTTTTCCAGAATGCTCAGGACCCAAGGTTTTCCAAGTGGTCTTTTTGTAACTGGATCTTCATACCTAAGTCAACTATAATATCATATTAATATTAATTAAACCCAATAGGAGTGTTTAGCCTCCAATTGGGATTAATTATATTTTAGTAGGGATTAAGTAAAAGGTATTGCTTTATTTTTACAGGGAAAAAAATATAAATATGAATTATTTGATTAAGATGGAGCCTATGAAAGATGAACTTCCCAGAAATCTCTGCTTTCTCGAACACGTTTTACTGGATAACAGATCCTGTACTTGTAGTTCAAAGGCCATGGAACTTTTTTATTTTATTAAACCCATAAAAATGGTCAACTGTAGGAATAACAAAGCCTGAATCAATCCGCAAAAGGGACAATAGTGGCTCCAGAAAGAAATTATCTGGTTTTCTAGTATACAGTTTATGAAGTTGAAGCCGAACACAAACGTCTGTTTTTCATACACTGTGAAGTTTTTTGTTATTCTGTTTCTTGCATTTGTATTTAAACTCTTCCAGTCAAGTGGATTGTAATGAAATTACTGCAGAGAATAAACAACCTTTTTTCAAAGATGCAAAGCAAACAGGTAACTCCCATTGGTACAGGTGATTGTCTTCTCCTTGTTTCATGTATTTTCCCCGTGTGCACATCATGTGTATTTTCGTAGGATTTCCATCAAAGCTGCGAAACTGTTTGTCCCACTTTATGTAAATTAAAAATCTTTAGCCAATTCCATCTGAGAAATAAATAGTCAGACTAGCTTGCAGAAAACATTTATTTTGTGTGTACATTAATGGGTGCTTCCATTTTTCCTGGAGGCTAAAATGTACTTTGAAATTCATGTTTGATAAATTTCCTGGCTTTCTGAGTAATTTAGCTGTCTATAGGGCTGTTGATCCTCTGAGTGTATTGCTGAACCTTGGGGACTTGAGCATCCAAATCTGCATATCCAAGTTCAAATATATGCTCAGGATGATTGGTTTAAATTTAAGTTGTTGATCTTATTCCTGATAGATTTGTCAGAATAGCTCCCATTTCATTTCTAAAACCTGTGCCTAATCCCTAAATACCCTCTTTAAATATATTTTACAAGGTTCATTGATTGAGTTAGTAAATGTACATTTCAGAGATACTTTAGAAGAAGAGTTGGAAATGAACATTTCAGATTATATTTATCTTGGTAATCTATCTGTGTGGTTTAGTTTAAACATATCACGGTTTACTCATCTAGTTTTTCTTATAATAATATGAATCTTGGGCTAACCACATATTTATTTATTCCACATAAACAACATTAATATGACAGTTCATAGAATTTGTAATATACTTTCCTGTGTGTGAAGCCATTTAAAACAATTTTTACAATTTTATGCAAGATGTTGCCACTTTGCAGAGAGATTTGAGTAAACCGGAGAACTGTGCAGCAAATGATATTCAGGTGGGTATTTAATATTAAATTATATATTGTTAATAAAACAAAATCAACCTAATGCCCACCCACGAATTTAACTAATTTATTCAAAAATCAGCTTGAAAAGGTTGGTTTTTTTGTCTCGACAAAATTGTGCGACAATTCGTATCCCTCTAAAAAGTTTTCTCCTTTAAAAAACTCGACCAGAAAAATTGACGTTTAATAAATAGGCTCCTCAGTGTTGATAAATGAAAAATGATGCTCTTTGGTATAAATAAAATGAAAGCTAGTTATACACTATGGGCGGTTTTTACTAAAACTCCACTTTTTCTCACTATATTAGAAAAAAATCAAACATCAAGCAAAGTGTGTATGTACATAATAAGCAAGTCTCACAAGATGACTTCATGTGTATAATGAGTGAGTTGCGGCACTCACTCATTAAATGCATGCGTGTGCCTCAATATGGTCACCCACACCTGGAGCTCCCTCCTGGTGCTGGGCAAACTGTATCCCCAACCGGAGTGCAAAGTTTAGACAAAATTGTGCATCAAATCAATTTGTGTAACTTTTACAATTTTACTCACAAAAGACACAACTTTTTCAGATAATCAAACGAAAACCAGCCCAAAACCCTCAAAGATCATGAAGGCAAGAAATGTCTTGAAATTGTGAAAGGGGCATCTGTCATACTAGTTATACACCTCTATGCTTTCAAATGTTTGCTTAAGACCTGACCCCCTTCTCTTTGCTCACACTCTCTTTGCTCACAATTATTGGAATTTATCTCTTAATTCTGCACATACCATCACTATACCAACCAACTGGAACTCTATAGTTACATTGGTTACCCTCACAGTAGGGCCCTCCACCAACTGTTTATCTGTATATGTCAACAGTTTGGACATGTATTTATATTACTTTACTCTGCAAATCATTCTGGGAAACAATAACTGTATAAAACAATGACTGTATAAATAATACTAATAATAATAATTAGAAAAAGACGGCAGTGTGTTGGGGGTATCCTTAACTGAGAAGGGTTTGGGGATTTTTGTGGATAACAAGAGGTGTAACTCTAGGGCAGTGTCAGCGGCTACTAAAGCAAATCAGTACTGTCTTGCATAAACAAGGGCAATAAATTTAGGGAATAAAACATAATTCCCTCAAATTATCTACTTCACAAGGACCAAACCTACTCTACTACATGTTGCACATTGCTAAAAGGGCCTTAAAGGGGACATACGCCTTCCATGGCAACATTTTGCTACCCGCATTTTGGTGAACTGCAGCCAGAACAGCAATATATTATATGCAGACATATTCTGGTGTGCCACTAGTAGTCTGCTACACAACAACAGTATCCTCATGGTCATGGTTTTACCCTTTTCTGGCAGGCAAATCAATATCTAGGACCCAGTGGTAACTTCAAGTGGCCCACTGCACTGGTCATGGAGTAGTATCAGACTATTTAGAGAACCCCAAGACAAATGCCAGTGGCTCATTTACAGCAAGAAGCTCCTCCTGTCTGCTCTATATACATCTAACACTTTGTTTTTTTGTTCATGCAGTTATTGCTGGAGTATGTAAACATGCAAGCCCTAATCACTTTAACAGAACTATATCCCTTTATCTGATGTTTCTTTACAGATTAACATTGGCAAGCAATCTCAATGTGCTAGATGAAAGCGGGATGAATACATAGGACTGGATGGGATATTGCATACAGAAGAATCCTACTTACAAACCCTTAATAAAAAAAAAACCCTACCCCCATACCCTACATAGACCACCAGCCTAGCTGCACCCCAGGCAAATGCCCCTAACTCTTTACTTACCCCTCCGTGTAGATTCTGTCTGGCGGAGTTCAGGCAGCCATATTCTTCTCTTCGGTAATCCTCGGAATGATGATGGAGCGGCGCATGCGCACTTGGAGCAGTCTTCTGATTTGCGATAACTGTGCATGTGCCAAAACTCACGAAAATTGCCCAAGGGCCAATCTTATTCCGAATATTACCGAAGCGACTAAAGATGGCGCCTGTGAACTTCGCTGGACAGAATCTGCAAGGTGGGGTAAGTAAAGAGTTAGGGGCATTTCCCGGGAGGGCAGCTAGGCTGGGGGGGAGGAGAAAAGGGGGTCTATGTAGGGTAGGGGGATAGGGTTTTTTTTTACTAAGGATTTGTTTCTACTTTAAGAGCTGACAGTGGGAGGTAAGTTTACTTTTAGTTTATATCTTTTTTTATTTTATAGTTTTAGTTTAAATTCTTTTTTCATTATCCTGGGATAATTTAATCTAGCCAACACCTTGTGCCTAATACCCCTTTTTCCCTTAGTATTGTAATTGTTAATGAGCAGGGCCCCTTGCTCTTTTGTATCAGTTACCATATGTATGTATGTTTGATATATAACACTGTGGAATATGTTGGTGCTTTACAGATACATACTAATAATAATCAATAGTAACTTGTGGATTTAGGTGGAGATTTCTTTCTCTGAAATGTTTTACCTTGGGTTTGGCAGGGAAGAAAAGCCACATATGTTTAATAACTCATTTTATTGACTTATACTGAAAATAGATTTATTTATTTCACATCTCCTTACACTGCCTCCCTTTCCCTGAAGAAATTTTGTTGCCTCTGATAATACCTCTGCTAACCTTAAAATAGTAGAAACCATTTGAGGGCATTTTGCTTAAATGGATTATGTTGCTTCATGAATGAACTGATAGGCAGTGTATAAAATGTATAACGTGTGAGTCATGCCTTGACCAGCATTACTCTTCTGGCATAAATTAACAACTTTTGGCACCATGGAGTTGACATACTGGGCCAGCTGCCATCACATATCTTATTATTCATACAATTCTTCCATTATAACTTGGTTTAGTAGCACTAAGTAGACATATTTTCATTTCAATGATGAGGAAGTCATAATTAGAGCGACAGTGATATAGAAACCTATAAAATACATGCTTGTTCCAAAGAACGGACTTGCTATAATTTTTCAGGTTTCATTATTTCCTTATAAGACGCTATTATTACACAGAGCTGCTTCCATTGCTGTCAAATTTAGCACATTTTTTTCACTTTATACATGAATATGAAGGATTGTTTACTGGCAACTAATGTGCAGCCTTTGTCATTAGATCTGTTTAGTGAGTGGTAGAGTAATTAGGTGTCTCCTTACTTTATGAATGGCTACCAAAGCATGTTCACTGTCTATAGAAGAGCTGCTATCCTCCATTTCACACGCAGATTACACCTTTCACTAACTGCTAATTAAGCAATTTCAGTTGTCAGAACATGCATATTTCTTAAATGAACATTCGATATTCTCGTTAATAAAGTTGCAGAAAGGTTTGGCTTGTCATGCATTCTATTTTTCTAGGTATAAACTGACTACACATCGGTAGCATATTTAACACTTAAAGGTGACAAGAACAGTGTTGATCCTCCATATGTAAGCCAATGTTGCTGCACTTCCAAATAATATAGCATAATATTGATGGTAAAACATAGGAGCTAAAGTCTTAAATCAGAACTTATCAATTAAACTTTTTTTTTTAAACAATTTTCAATGAGGATTTAAGGTTTGGGAGATCATTAAATGTGAAGGTTCTCTAAAGAGAATACTGCTTAGTCTAAGCACAGTTGAATCTCTCTTCTATGTTCATACAATCTGACCTGAAGGCATTAATGGGGATGTAACCCTTGCAAAGATGTATTACTCAACCAACATGTCTACTATATTAAGCATTGGAGTGCTCCATTGCCATCAGCCCAAATGATGCATGAGAAACCTCCATGATAGCCCTGCTAGGTTTGTTTATGCTTGACTTTCTTTTCTTGGTGTCCTGTGATCATCATCATGAGACAGCAAACTTTTTTTTTAGCTTTCAGCTTGGCAACAGCACCATGTCTGCCTTTGTTTTTACACCATATGACTCCCACCACAAGCCGCATCAGGGCACCCAATATGGCATTTCCTTACTAGGAACAGTATGCAAAGTGCAGTTTTCAGGTGCAAAACACATTCCCACAGTGCAGTGTTTTTTCCCAAACTCCCAATGTGTGATTCCATTATATGAAGCCTGGTGTCGGACTGGGCTGGTGGGACACTGGGAAAAAAACCCAGTGGGCCCTGGCCCTCATGGGCCCGCACTGGCCCAGACCCCCTCCCCCGATCTGCTGGGCCCCAAAAAAAAAAACAATTTGCGGTTGCTGTGTGCTAGCATTCACGCATGTGCGCCAGGGGACCCCCGGAGGTTTGTAACCCGGTGGGTCCCAATGTCTAGTCCGACCCTGGGTGCTCTTGCTCTGGGAACATTCAGGTTGGCAGCAGTTTCAGAGTTCCCCAGCATCAGGTGAATGCATTTCATGAGAAGAGACAGGATGGAAGTAATAGTGCTCATCACAAAGTTGTGGAAGTTCATGGGGCATGTTTGGATGTAAGTAATGAACGGTGTTGATAGGTACAATAATTGTGACCATATTAGCGAGATGCACTTGCCATTGTAAATGACCCATCAGGTTTCATCATGGCACAACAAGCCTTGATAAAAAGGTGTAATAATGATCGATTTTAGTGGACTGTTATGTTAGGGTGGCATATAATGAATCAACTCTGTCTAATGTTTAGTTTAGGTTTGCTCCATCTGTGTCAAAATCATGTCAAAAGCATGCAAAGCAATAAAATAACTGGCTGAGTACTGTTGGCCAAGATTCTTATCTTAGAATAACTGGAGATACTAGTATTCTTTTGGGCAGTGGGGCTAAATCAGTGGTCCCATCAGATGTCTTAATCTCAGCAAGCATCAGGCACCATTTATGCCCTCACCATTTAATGCACCCTTTTTATATTTTTATGTTCCCCCACCTTTTACTATCTCCTCTTTTTTTCTCCTTCCTAAGGAGGTATCCTCAACTTTCTGAAATACTTTTTTGGCATTTCATTTATAGGTTATGTTTGGGGAACTGTACAGTTACATAGACTGAGATCAGTAGAACTACATGAAAAGTTTTGGCCTGCCTGTCTGTTTGCCCTCACCACTTTGTTCAGGCTTTTCCTTCTGCACTGTTTTTATGTACCGTTGCCTTAAGAGATCTATTTTATTTTAACCTTACAGGCCAAAGAATCATCTGCCTTCATTCTTGGTCACACACCTCTTGCCGCCAGGCAGTTGCATGATATAATCATGTGTAAAACTAGGGATTAGCCAGTCCTCCATAATCTGTCAACATCCACTGTAGAGATTGGTTTTTCAAACTCGTGTTATCACCCAGAAGTAACAGCAAAGTAGTGTGAGAGAGCATAGCCCAGAGAAGATGTAATCAACTAAAGCCTTAAATATATTACAATGCATAAAGTGATTTAAGCAATTTATAAAGAGATTCCCTGCTTATAACAATTTGAGTAACATATTGTTCTCTGTTGGAAATAACCTACAAAATACACATAAGATTTTTAGCATTTCTTTACTTTTAGCTCCAAGTCCTGTTTAAAATGCAATGAAAAGTAAATACTGTATAATGTTAACTTCTGATGATTTATTCATCAGTCTCGAGAGGTCCTGTGATCTTCCAATTACAATGTGAGATTATAGTTGGAAAAGGTTTTAATACAAGTGTATGCAGGGCCCATTACAATGTCATTATGAGCGGAGATTACAAAATCAGACCAATTTCAGTGCAATTTTATAGTGACCCCATTGCATAAGTTAGCAGCAGAATGAAAGCATTTTGGAGCTATTGCATTTATTTTCTCTTCTTCCCTGGTCCCTATTCGTTAATATTTTCTGTATCAAACCGTAGTTTTAATTACTATGCATAATTCAATTGCTTTTTTTTTGGATTCCCAAAGCATTATCATGTATAATACAAGGTTCCAAATCTTCAGAGGTATGTACCGAAATTCTGTCCAACACGAGCTAAGAAAAGAATCTTAAACGTATGAAGAATTTTTATAAGAGTATAAATTAAATAATACCTCATTAAGGACCAATTTTTTTTCTATTTATTTTCTGGTTAAGTTTGAACATGTAGCATAAATGTGTGATTGTGCGTGAGAGAGTATGTTCACATATAATATGTCTGTTAAAAACAATGTATTTTGGTATGTGCAGTATGTATTAGTGATGTTTGGGTTTACAAAAATTTGACCCAAATCTGGCCTGCACCTCCATTTTTAGACCTTCATTTGACCCACCCATCTCTTGATGTCATGGAAAAACAACCAGGCAGGGATTCACCTATAAATGGTGGCTGGCAGAAGCCATCTGAATAAGGTCATGGGTGGGGAGAGCGAAAGAAGAGCCAACCCGAACCTGTCTGTGACTTGCAAAATGTGTGTGAAAATCAGCGCAAACCGATCTCTGACATCATGAAAGATGGCAGGGCAGGCCCTTAAGTGTAAAGCACAATAGCTTTGTTCTACCTCTGTTTATTCACTTTCTGTCACATTTGCATTTTGATTTAGATGCCCAAATGCCTTAATTCAAGCCCACAAATATATTCGGCTGCCGGTGATAAACAGGTTAGAATAAATTTAAATTATAATTTTACTTGTCTGTTGACAAGGTAACTGCCCTGAGTTGGTGAAGAAGAATGTTTAATGAAGACAAAAATCTCACCCCATCTCAAGTAAAGGAGAGAATAGCCTGAGAGCACAAATTCTTGCTTTAAAAGGTTTTCATTTTATTTTGCAGAAAGTCCTGCACAACATGTTTCGGCTACAACGGCCTTCATCAGGTTTAAGAATTTGTGCTCTCCTGCTATTCTCTCCTTTACTTGGAATCTTTGCACTCCGGCATGGGGTCTGCGGTTCGTTGAGAAGCACTAAATACACAGATGACGACTATAAGGACAACTCCATATCTAATCTCACCCCATCACCCCAAAACACAATACAACAAAGACATTTTTGGTAGAACCTCATAATGCAACAGAATGACTTTCAACTCTTAATCATGTTTAAATAATAACAGATCTGTTGCTTTGCTATAAAACCACAATGTTGCTGCCAGATCTTATACTTAAGCGGCATCAAACCACTGTGGGCTTTATGCAGAGCCCATAAGGAGGACAACATGTAACAGAAGATGTTTAGGCAAAACAATATGCCATGTACGAAAAACTTTTTGCAAAACACTATAATCCTTCAAGCACATCATTTTTCGTATAAGTACAATAAGTAAAACCATGTTTGCCCCCTTACCCCCCTTTAATAATTAGACGTCACATTATGCCCCACCCAGTTTGCTCAACTTCTGGCAGTTAGTGTAAGGTACTTGCTAATGGTAATTCCTACACAGATAAAGCGGTAAGTCCTTTAGGTAAGGACATTTGAGGTCCAGAGGTGTGCAATAAAGGGTTTAAATGAGGAGGAGATGGTGAATATCTAAAACAAGATGATAAATAAAAGGTCTGCAGGGTTGTAGTGAATTCTAGTGAAAAGCCCAAATTCACCAAGAATCTTCTGGCTGCCTCCCTAGTTAGAGAAGGCCCACAATTCAAATATTAGTAGAGTCTTATAGTTATATAGGAATGTGTTGACTTGGTGATGTAGAATAGTGCTTGACAGGAAACATTAATTATATTCAACATGCTGTGTCATACCTCTCCCTGGATTTGGAAGTACTCGATAAAGTGGGTAGAAAAAAACATAAGCTGTTGAATGTGACATTTTGATCTAGGTGAGAAGAAAACATGTCCATTACTTGCATGTATAACACTACTGAAGCATTCAGTAGGGCTGTGTTAACAGGTGACCAATAAATGCTACCTGCTGATGGTTTTCCAAAGTTGACTAGACCTATAGCATGTTTTGCAACTTTTATTATATCACTCCCTAAAGGTTATAAAATTGCACCTATTATTAAACAAAGGTCCCATCTCTCATCCCTGACCTGGTTTAAGGCACAAGAAAGCATATTGTATTGCTGACACTATCCAAATAATACAAAGTAGGTAAAAGAACACCATGCTACGGTGAAAGAACACTTACCAGAAGAAGATTTCACGTTCAAAAAGTTCTGGTGCAACTTTCTGTTTGTTATATGTCTCATGGCGTGTGATAAACTCCCAGCGTAAGAAACTGCTGCATCAATATCAAAATTGGATCACCAAGTTCCAAACACATTAGCAGGAAAGAAAAATGTGCCGTTCAATGAATTTCTGCGCATGGATTCCCTTATGTAGCCAGTGTTATGTAAATAATGGAAGCATGTCCTTGATAGTGAGATATATTGTACCTATCGATTGAGATAAAAAAAATGTAGTTTGCAATAGCAAAGGTAAATTAGTCATCTGAAGTGGGTGCTTTGAGTATTTAGGGATTCAAGGTTCCTGATTGAATTTCGTAGCGTGAATCCTTGACAGAAAGTTTTATGTGCTGAGATTATGGAAAACAGCGCCGAAGTTTAAAGTTACAAAATAGCTTTCAATCAGGATCTGTATGGATTGGAACTTTTTTTTTTTTTTTTTTAGACATGGATAGAAATGTTTGGCGGGGGTAAGGCTTTACAATCAGTAGAATTCTACTGACTAGGAATAATATAATATTTCCCTGCTATCTAGATATCATTCGTTACTTTCCTGCACAAAGACTAATTTCATGGATCTCTGGTTTAACTTAATTATCTCTGAAATAAATCATGAAACACAGGAATTCATTGTTTTTTTCATCACTCTTAATTAGCAGAACCAGTTGTTTTCAGTTTAAAAACACTGATATATTATTGGAGGAAAAACACTCGAAATCTGCTTAATTATTTAAGAACGAAACTGTAAATCTGTGAAAAAGACATACGCATTTTTTTTTTTTTTTGGTCCCCATGGATGGAAAAAAAATTGAAATTCCTTTCATTGCTATTTAGATATGATGAGTGGGGCTGCAGAAGGTTCTGCCTCTCCATCTTGAAAACCGGGAGCCAGACAGCCTCTTGCGCTAAAGATTTCTGCTACATTTTTATCAGCTTTGTACTGAGACAACCCAATTAGCAGCATATATCAGACAATTACCCTGCCCACTTCTGTAATTCTAGAGAGTGTTTTATTGACAGTGGCTAATAAAAGCTTTTGATTTTATCAGCCTGAAACAATTTGGAAGTGAGGACAGGGCGGCTAATGATTTATTCCGTGGCCACCCTATGGTCTTTCTCTCATAATCTGATTCATTTATGTTGTCAGCGTTTTCCACTAGATGGCACATTAAAAAGATATCCGTTATGTGCTGCCTTATTTGTGAATAAATTTTAATTAAACACGCATTGCTGGGGTTTTTTTTTTTCACTTTACAAAGCTGTTTCTCTATCCACTGATGTCTAAGAAATGTTTGGCTTCATAGAAAACTTGGCAGGTTTGCTGCTAAATTTCTTCTAGAACATAATTCAGCAGTTTTTTTTTTGTTAGACAATCCTATAAAATATTACTTTTATAAAATAAAGGCAGACATTACAAGGCAAGTAAACCTTTCTTAATACAGACTCCTTTGCTGCCTCTATATCTCAAAAAAGGGTTTTCCAAACATACAATAATTACAGATGCAAGAGAATTCTCCAGTGAGAACTATCCTTACCAGGACTATGTTAGTCATCTTGTTATCTAACATAAGGGGTCATTTACAGTGCAGAATGCACTGTGCAAAGTGTAAAAAAGCCTTAATCTGCACATTTTTGCTCATTCCACACTACCTTCTTCACTGTGTAAGAGCTGTATTTGTGCATAACATGCACCAGAGGAAGGACCAGATGGGTCCGAAACATGTAGTGCGATAATAAAACTACATACTTGCAAAGACTCTCCAGACTTTCTTGTTATTTCATGTATTTGTGAGGGGCAGGTGCAAGGAGGCATAGGTACCTCCCCCACCATGCTGCCTACCTGCACCTCATCTTGTTGCCTAAGATGTGCAATTATTGACAAAATTCAGTCACGGACATGCAGTCATGCTATTGTAGGGATGCACAAAATCCACTATTTTAGGATTTGGCCCTAATCCATTGTGAAAGATTTGGGCGTATACCAATTTGAATCTGAACCCTAATTTGCATATGTAAATGAAGAAATCATGGGGGGAAGTGGATTCGGTTCTTCCAGGCACTTGGATTTGGCCTAAAAAAATCTTGACAAAATTCTTAACCGAATCCTGGATTCGGTGCATCCCTAATTTATTGACATCATTCATTAATGGTTATTGCGTGCAAACACATGCTTCTGTATAACTGCAGTTTCATTTCATTTGTCCGGCCTCTTCTGCTGAATCAAGTGCGCCTATTGTACTCTGGAACCCTGCAGCTGCCACCAAGAACATGGAAGAAATTTCACGGTTTCCACAGTGGGCTGCATCAATAAGCAAAGCAGCACAAGAATCACATGCAAATGTCATACAAATGCCAAGTGCCGAATATGCCACAATCAGCATCGGACTGGGGGTCCCAGGGCTCACTGGGCCTGCAGCCTCAGCAGCTTACCACACTTACGCAGAGCCCCCTCTCCTCCCCAAGCCAACCCATCCCTGCCAAAACTCCCACCTTCTTCCCCCCCCCTGCATGTGTGTGCGTACCTTTTCTTGCATGTCTGGGCTGGGCACAAAAATGGATAGGCATTTGGAGGTAAGCAGCGGCAGTGCAGGGTGCGAGTCTGGGCCCGGTGCGGCCTAAAAGAGCTGCGGTCCACCGGGCTTTTTCCCATTGTCCCGCCGGCCCAGTCCGACCCTGGCCATATAGCCACAGGCCGCCTCAGTCTATCCATTTCTGTGCCCAGCATGCACATTTCTCCTCCTATATCCACCCATTTCCCAACCCATTTTTCTGTCTCACCACACCCTCAAATGACAACACAGCCTGCCGCGGTGAGGAAAAGGTGGCAAAAAGCTGGAGCTGATAATCTAAATGGTGAAACACAATGTATCATGTAAATCCAACAGCTAAGAAATTATTTCAAATTGGGTGCACACAAACTTTTGTGGCTAAAGTTACCAAACTCTTCAAAATTGGATGACATAATATAGCAAAGCAGAGAAAAGAATGTAGGGAAAGTAAAAAATATGCATCCCATTTGAAGAAGGATAATCTCTTTTATGTGCTATCAAAACATAGTATGTAGATCTGGCCTATTCACTTAGATTTGACTACAAAGATTTTAGTCATGTTAATTTTCAGTCATCATTAAGAGATGCAGGCCTTGCAGTTCCAAATCCTTAGAGACCAGATTAACCAAAGTGATTGTATTTGAACAAAGTCTGATTAGAGTATTTCTCACTTTTTAAAACTGGTGGAATAAAAGAACTCGCTTTTAATGCGGTCAGAACTTTGCTTTTTTTGTTACTGCAGAATGAATTTTCGGTAGTTAGCTGCTAACAAGGTAAAAAAAAAGGTACCCAGGGATCATACGCATAGGCACATTTTAAATGGCCAGTTTGTGTTATATGAAGGAGAAGAGCAGAAATCAAATTCATACTCGTGTTCCAATGATTGATTTGAATGTGAACCAACCTCCAGCCCAGCAGTACTTAGAGGTCCAACTCTCTACTGAGATTAATGCATTGGTGGTGGGTTTAGAATGGAGGAATCCTTCTATAGCAGTGATCCGGAACCAGTGGCTCAGGAGCTACATGTTGCTCACCAACCATGAAAGGATCACCTTGCTCAAATTGCTGTTCCACTAAAAGATCCAGATTTAGGCTCAATGGTCAAATCAACAGCATGGATTTAAAAACCTGGAAGCCTACCATCCTGAATGTAATTTTCCACAAGATCCATTTTAGGCATGCGCTGAATCCTATTTTACTGAATCTCACTGTATAATACATATTTAGATCACTGGATGGAAGAATGTGGTATTTTTCTTCCTGCAAGTTGGCAAATGTACAATCATATATATATATTTTTGAATGTTCACTTTTTTTTTTAATATGTAAACTTATAGAATGGGGATCCATCTTACAGAATGGCCCTTTATCCAGAAAACTATTGGCCAGATGCATTCTGGATAATAGATTCCATACCGTTATGAAACAATTTTGGTTCATACACTTTATAAATAATTTTGCATGTGTAATCTGACCCTTTGGATCAGGTAGTTGGTTGGCCTAAGGGTAGGTACATGCCTAAAGTGCAAAGGTGGATGGGCGCAAGGCACCTACCACTTCTGTTGCCTTCCTCTAGTTCAGGCCCTTGTCCCCCCCACCTGTCCATCTTTTTCCAACACCATCCCCGTTTGGGCAACAAGCATGCAAGCACTAGTTTGCGCATGGGGGACGGGGCATGGTGGCCGGACAGGTTGCCTAGGGCACCCAGCCAGCAAAGCCTGGCACTGCCAGAACAGGTATGTAATATTTTATATGGAAGGCTTGGTTTGCTTGGATTTTCTGCATAAGGCATTTTTCCATAATATGGATCTCCATACTTTAAATCTGTTAAAATAAAACCTGATAGGATTGTTTTGCCACCAATATGGATTCATGCAGCTCAGTTACCATAAGCTTATTTGCTAAAAATTGGGAGATGACTTTTCCTTTATTCAGTGATTTTTGGATAAAGGGTTTCAGGATAAGAGATAATGGGTCAAACAGACCCACATACTGTGCCCTTTTTGGCATTAAATGCAGCAGCAGTCATTTAAGTTTCATAATTTCCTTAAATTCATTAGTCGGGTAAGTCTTTTTTTCAGCATGTGCAAAGTTCGATTTTCCTGTGTGGCACTTTAAAAAATATTGATTTGCAAAGCACATTTTCCAAGAGTGAGTGAGAAGAATGAAATCATTTCCTGCAATAAAATTATGAACTTCACTTTTCTCAATTTGGGAAAGGAAGATAGAAATTATGTATTTTTATGCTTAGTTTCATGTTTATGTCAGGCTTCCGGGCTCATTTTTGGAGCAAGCTTCACAGTCACAACTTCTAGCTGAGTAGTTTCCCCATCTACATTCAATGAAAGTTCAAGAACATATGCCTAATTCAGGCATCCCAGGCACAGGTGGGTAGAGAGTAGATGGGGAATTAAGCTGAACCCTGTGTTACAATAATCACCTGTGTATGTATATACACACCAAATATATTTGATTGTTGGTATGGGATCCGTTATTTGAAAACCCATTATCCAGAAAGCTCAGAATTATGGAAAGGCCATCTGCCATAGACTCAATTTTATCCAAATGATCCTAATTTTTAAATTTGATTGATCTTTTCTCTGTAATAATAAAACCGTACCTTGTACTTGATCCAAACTAAGATATAATTAATCCTTATTAATACTTATCGGAGGCAAAACCAGCCTATTGGTTTTATTAAGTTAATGGTGCTAGTTACCTCAAACAAATGCAAAACAAACTTTTGATCGAAGCCTTGTGATGCACCTCCGCCGTACGTGCAACTGCATAAATCCACAAATACCGTTTTTCAAGGAACGATCCAGACTGCAGGATTAACTGCTCAATTAGGTGTTTATTGTTCAACACAACATGTTTCGAGTCTCAAAGGACTCTTTGTCAAGTGTATACAATGGATGTGAAACAACGTATAATATAGTGTTTAACAGGAAATGACATCAAAGCGTTAAGCCCATCCTCCAAGTGGCAAACAAGTGAAGGAAAACAATGTTTCAAAAGTGAAGATAAACTTCAGTTTGTAACAACGTAAATCGTGTCCTTATATAATAAAGTTCTTTTTCCAAAAGGCTAAGGGCCTTTATGTTTCTCATTCAATTTTATTTCATAGATAAGCTTCAGCTATCACCAATGTGCTGTAAAAAAAGGAAATAATCAATACAATGTAAAAGGGGTAAAACATTAGACCAATGGGCAAAACATGTTAGCACTGCCAACTACGGCCTACTAGCCCAATCTGTCTCAAAAATAGCAGAGACTGACTCAGAGTCCTCTCGGACTTAAACGTATTCTACATGATAAAGTAACCGTAATTACTGTACGTTACCATAACTGGATTCTGAAACATTCTGAATGTGTGGCTAAGGGGTCAAAATCTGGAAGAGAGGTAAACACAAAGATTAGTATTAGCGGCGTTTCACAAGAAACTTTTTACACTCCAAGATTCATTTAACCCTTTAGGGTTTACAATGTTAAGCTTTCTAATCCAATACATCTCTCTTTGAGATAATCGCAATTTCAGATCCCCACCTCTTGGGGGGTTATGTACGACCTCCAAAACTAGCCATTTTAGTTGGTTTACGTTATGACTCATAGCCGAGAAATGCCTAGCAACTGCTGTGTCCGAATAAGTATCCTTTTTAAAATTCCTGATATAGCCTCGATGTTCTTTGATTCGTGATTTAACTTGTCTCACTGTCTGGCCCACATATGCCATCCCGCATGGGCATTTGAGCAAGTACACCACGTTACAGGTGTCACAGGTGGCATAATGTTGTAGGCGTATGGGGGTCCCATCACATGGATGATTGATGGTGTCCCCTTTAATAATAGATGTACAACATACGCAATTTAAGCATGCAAATGTACCCTTCTTTGGTCTTCCAATAAACCTTTGCGTACGTGGACCCGAGGGGTTAACCTCTGATGGACACAGGATGTCCCTTAGGTTACATCCTCTTTTATAACTGAAAAGAGGGGTATTAGGGACACATTTACCCAAAGTATTATCTTGTTGGACAATAGGCCAATATTTACGTATGGTATTTTCTATAGCTTTACTGTTTATGCTAAACGTAGACACAAATGGTAGCCGTTTACTCTCTTTTTTAGGTTTGTAAGTAAGGAGTTCTTTCCTATCGATTTTGTAAGTGTCTTCAATACATTTATTAATGGACTTTTTGTTGTAACCCCTATCTAGAAATCTTTTTTTCAGATTTTCGGTAGCGTTTTCAAACTTCTCTATATCGGATGAAATCCTACGAGCCCGTAGGAACTGTCCTTTTGGAATAGCTTTAACCACATTGGGGGCATGGAAACTTTTGGCATGCAGGACGTTATTCCTATCTGTATCCTTCCTATACAGGCTAGTGTGCACACGGTCTTCAGCGATGGTAAGGTGTACATCCAGAAAATTCAACGAGAGTCCACCAACCTCAGATGTAAATTTAATGGTTTTATGGGCTTTATTGGCTTCTACCACCATCTCCTCAAAAGTTTGAACAGGACCTTTCCAAAAGATAAGGATATCATCCACATATCGGAAATACTGGATGATATGTTCTTTAAATGCCCCTTTCAGGAATACTTTTTTTTCCCTATTGGGTTTATATAGGGGTTATTTATTAAAGTCCAAATGGTACAACCACAATTAATATTCACTAGAAAACTCAATTTTTTTGTTGCAAAAACCCTTGATTTTTTGGAGATTTATTATACCCCAATTCTGGAAAAAGTTCACATCTGAAAATCCGCTATCTCAGACCTATTAAGGTCCTGTATAAGTCAATGTGAGTGCCACCTATCTCAAATTGAAGTTATTGGAGTCTATTTGCCAGAAAATCTGACTTTTTTTGAGGTTTTTGGGCAAAAACTTGAAAAAAAAATGTGTGATTCTGGAAAAAAGCCTGAAAATTTTTAGCAAATCGAGAAAAAGCCTGAAAAATTCAAGCAATTCTGGTTTTCGCTTGATTTTATTGAGTTTTTCCAGGACCCGAGCATTCTGGATAACAGGTCCCGTACATGTACTGTACAAATGGAGCATGAGGAATTTTCCGACTTTCACAAATCCCCAAAAAATTGTATGAAGTGTTGATAATTCGCTTATTCCTGCCTTCCCCATTGGCTGCAACATTTGAGAACATGCGGCATCACGTCATATGAAGTAGCATCTTCATTTCACAAACTTATTTCCAATTCCTTGAGCTCCATTTGCTGTTTAATTGATTTGTTTTTCACTCTTATACAGTACTTTATGTTTCTACTGTATTTTGTACTCGTATATTCTGCAGATATACATGCTGTGTTATGGGAACATAGCATGAACCTGCCGAAGTAATGGCTGTATATGGGTTACTCCAGGTGAAGTATAATTGGAAGAGCTTTCCCTATATATAACAAGAAACTGAAAGGCAGAGTATGCCACCCAGAGTCGTAAATGTATTGCAGTGTGAATTTGTAAGAATACTAATGGGCAGAAACTGATGGGACTACAGCAGTGGTGTGAGGAGCCTGGGCTACGACCAAACTATCTACTGCATTAATCACTCCTGGGAGAATGACTTATCCATTTGCAAACAGCATCCTGTTTTAGGCCTTGTTTCATACATGCTTTCATCCAATAGGATTGCAGAAAAAAATTCACAAATGCCAAGTGTCACATTCTATGTCACATAACAGAGTTCATGTTCAAGTACAACGGAACAGCTTTTGATCGTGTTAATTCAAGCATTTAGAATGATATTCAGTAATAAGATAGCACGTAGAGAAAGGCTATTACAGAAAGTACTTTGCAAGTACACAGTAATGCCAACCCAGGCCCTTACTGTTACACTTAATTGAGCACGATTCTTGTCCTACATTGGCCAAGCTACAGCTTTTTTAAAGAAACTATTGTTGTATGTGGTTTGACTAGACTACAAATTTAATACAGTGTACATGTGTTTTTTTTTAAATATTTATAAATACATTTATAAATATTAATTATATATATATATATATATATATATATATATATATATATATATATATCTTTTTTTTGTTTTAGAAATCTCAAAGAGGCTTTAAACAAGATTAGAAACGGAAAGTGGTGCTCACATTTGGTGAAATTTAATTAGTGATCTTGGCTATTCTGCCATGTTGCCTTGGCCCCTCTCCTAGCTTTCATTCAGGCTGTGAATCTCAGAGGCAAGCCACGAGGGTGTTGTTTTGTGCTCTTTTACCCAATAAAAGTTGAACTATCTGTATAAGGCTTCTATGTGCAATTATGTAAATGTACCTGTGGGCTGCTGTTTGTTGCACTTCCAAGGGTTGCCAATTTTTGCTAATGCCAGAACCAAGTGGTTGAGGTAAAATCAACACAGACTAGAATTTTGGCTGACTTTTCATTACTATTGTTCACGCTTCGATTTAAGGGCAAGTGCTAGTGCACCAGGTCTAACCCATCGTCCAAAATAGTGTCTCTCCACAATCACATTTCAATCATGGGGGAAAAAACTGGAATTTGGGGACATAACATGGCCATTGTGCTCAAAACTATGCAGTAAGTAAATATACTCTATCATCTTATAGACAGTACAGAGGTACACAATATATTTAAAAACCAGAGAAAGGTCTTTTATGCTCCTCATTTACAAACCAATTTGTTTGGAAATATATGAATAGGAGGACCGAGCCACCAATTGTGTGCCACCTTCACTAAAACTTTCCACCCTAGGCCACAGCTCTACAGAGTATGCATCTCAAATGTAGATGTTCTCCAAGAAGACTCATCCTTATTAGGGCAGCATAAGTCATAAAGGGGCAAATTTACTAACCTGCGCAGTTGCGCTAGCGCAGGCTTCGCCGCACTTCGCCAGGCGAAGTTTCACCAGGGCGCAACTAATTCACTGAAATCCGAAGTTGCGCTTAGGGAGGCGAACAGTAGCGAAGTTGCGCTAGCGTTAATTCGTCAAGGAAAGCGAAGTTACGCTAGCGATGCCTAATTTGCATACGGCGCCAAGTTAAAGTACAATGGACGTATATGTAGCACCAAATACATTACACTACACAAGGCTGGGAAAGCTTCATAGAATAAAATAGAGTTGTTATTTTGCCCTATACATGTGCCCACTGTATAGTTTAGGTGCCATATGTTAGGAAATGTAGGGGGGGAAGAGGATACCCCCAAAAAAATGTTTTCAGACTATCACCCTTAAAAAAGAAAAAGACGCCAGCGTTTTTTGGGACTTAGAAAAAACCTCAACTTTTTTTGAAGCAATTCCTATCTACTCTATTGCACTTCGCCTGGTCTGAGGTGGCGAAGGCAAGTCTGGCGCAAGAGGTAACATTCAGTAAAATGCGCAAGTTAGTGAATTAGCGTAGTTACGTCCATTCGACATAGCGCAACTTCGCCTGGCGTAAGGGTGCAAAGTAGCGCTACAGTAGGTCCACTTTGCTAGCGAATTTACGCCAGCACCCGTTATTAAATCGACGAAGTAACGAAATGACGTCACGCTGGCAAATTTGCGCTCGCGATAGCCACTTCGCGCTTTAGTGAATCTGCCCCAAAGAGTCATTGACGAACGCACATGCAGTGAGCAAGGTGCATTTTCTAGTGCAAACACCATTATTCCCCAGAATCCCAGCATTGTTGTTGTTGCAAGGTGATGTTACACACAATGCAGTTGGTGCCTGTTCATCAAAATTAATGCAACTGCACATGCATTTCATTGCAAATCAGACACAATTGTGCTATACGTTTTCCAAGTCTGCTTGTTATCATTTCTATTTGGAATAGGAGACAGAAAGAACTACACTATACCAGAGTCCAAAGATCACATTTTGATGCATCACCTTAAAGGTTGGGGATTAATGCACAATGAATTGTGGGGAGCTTTGCAGGATGTCATAAATTACCCTTATATGCTAAAGAATTTCTGCTTGTCAATGTAATATTAATACAAAATGTTACAAGTGCGAATATAGTTCTATATAAGTTAAATTAGTAAAAATGGTAACCAGAAGGGGCAATAACTACATTAGAGTTAAAAGATTAGTGATTTTTTTCCCTATTGCTACACAAGCTACGCCTGGTCACCTATAAGCCATACTAAGGGTGTATCTTCAGTTTTGTCTCATAATAAATCAAGAAAAAGTCAAACTTTTTTCCCTGAAAATGTTTAAATTTAAATAAATAGGCCCCTTTGTGTATTTAATACAATAAGTAATGCAATAAAAGTGGCAAGAATGATCAATAAACTACACCCAAGACATAAGCTGCCCATAGACGCAAAGATCAGATCGTATGAATCATCGTACGATTGGACTTTCCCATCTCTCCGACCGGCCACTAACCATTCCGATCAAATAAAGTACAAAAGAACAGATCAGCCGATGTTCTGCCCCTGACAGCAATCATACGAAAATTATGTCCAACAAAAGCCAGTGGCAGTCTCCCTCTAAAAATCGTACGATCGGCAATACAGGCAGAGATATTATCCGCAGCGACAGAAATCTTTTAACCTGTCCGATCGACCAAATGACCAATCTCCGCCGTACAAAAAATGTCGGGACTCTCCACACGCAGTCTGAAAATCGTACGAATCGAGATCTTAGCGTCTATGGCCAGCTTTAGTTTAGTTTTTTGCAAACCGAAACAACAAAAATTTGTCAAAATGCATTGAAGTCCATGGGCGACAAAATTCTGTTTGTTGCTCGAGGCGGTTCAACAATTTTTTTCATCGGAGTTTATGGGCATAATTTTCATGGCGAAACTCGAGAAAATTTCTGCTCATCACCATACCCAACCCCTTATAGGTGTAAATGCTACAGATCCCCCAAATTAAACAGAAACATGTATATTAACAATGGTTTTCCTTTTTCCCAGACAAAACTGTTTTTTTAAAGAAAAAACTGCAAAATACAACACGTACCCTGTAGACTCAAGCATGCGTATTTTCTTTTCTTTTGGTACAATGCCATTAATTTAGCACGAATGGGGAATTATACTTGTGGCTATTGTAATGCATAAACATTTGTGTAATTTGACTGGTGAGTTGGATTCTGAACACAGAAAGATTATTTGAAATCAAACCAAAAGCTTTGTAGCTGTAGGCAAAAGCACAACGTATTACACATCTTACACTTCTATTTGTGCCCCATTATATGCCATTAATGATTTGTTTTCCAATTTAATACCGTATTAGAATAGACATGCTAAGGAATAAAAATAGTCTGGCAAACTTGTGCGCTGGCTGTATATCATGATAGGCAGCGTTGCCTTACCTGAGCCATCTGATACATAACACATTTATGGCTATTGTATTTTACAGGTTGATAGATTTTTATATTCTGTCCAAGTCAGGATCTTACACCTCCTGGTTTATTATTTAGTAATTTACAGTGCAGTCAGGCATGTTTGGTTTAATGCAGGATAAACTTATAAATCTATTGTTCCTCCCGTTGCCAGGGTGGTGTGCAATGAACTACAGAGGCTGATGCGTACATACATTTCAGCTCTGCTTATTTTCTTTGATAGGGAAGCAGGCAATAGATAACACAATGACAGTAGCATCCCCTGGGATAGCAAAATGTGAGAGCAACACACCGTCAGGTTAGTAGGTCATTATTGTATGAGCACTGAGCCATTAATTGACTACTGTACTATGCTCAGTCTGTGTCAGATTATGGCTTCTTGGCAGTAAGGGCTGCTTCCTAATAGCTAAGTTATACAACTCTAGTATCACCTTTTCAATTCTGCTTTTTATAGCTTATACATATATGTATATCATCCCATGCCAGATGCATATAATAAAGCCTTTTCATCTCAGCTGCAACTGCTGATAACTATATGATATCATTTATAAAATGTTCTTTATGGTTAGTCCGTCTTTTGATTTAACTCCTACATTTCTAAGAAAGACGGGACTATACGTATAAGTATAAAAATAATATAAATTGTATTTTTCAGGAAAAAGAATAAGGACCTTTGTGTCATGTGACACCCAGATAACAGTCACAGGTTTTTACAGTATCTCAAGTTAATGTGCTGAAATTTAAATTCAACTCCTATTCTTGCAGAAGAAACAAATGCGGGTGTAGGGCAGGCTTGCTGCATTAGCCACACAATAGTTGAATTCTAGCAAAGCTTTTGTTTTCTATCCTTTCCGAAATGTTCATTACAACAACTACAGAGAGCTGGGGTTGAAAAGGCACATAGCATGACTAGTTTATCTGTCTTTTTGACTGTCTCACTTATGCGTAAGCAGGAGTAACCTTAAAACCTGACCTGTCTGCAGCTTTTCAGGTCTAGGTTAAATATCCTTCTCCATAGCCATCAATGATTGATAACCTTGTTGCCTTTTTCTGTGTCACTAAAAAAAGCAACAATGCAAGCCAAAGTTGTATCAGCCTGGCCTATAGTAATCATTCTTTGATTCACAGCTGGTTTTAAAAATGTTAGCTCCTAAACCAGAGTTCATTCATCTCAACCACTCCAAGACATTTACTCTAATTGAGGTTTTAATTCTCTTTTCCTAGTAATATTGTTTTTATGTAAAAATACCTTTAAGGTGTACATCTTTTTTAGAGATTAAAAGCTGATATGAGAAGAGTTCCTACTCCATTTCTGAAAGTTATGCAAAGGAGCCATGCTTCTCTTTAGGTCTTCAATAATATGAGTTGTTAGGTCTCCCAGCAAAATACCCACTTTCCAACGAGGCTATGAATTATTATTACAATGGCGCAGAGCTTCTTGGCTATATATCTATATATATATATATATATATATACACGTAGAAGAAATTGCACTCGCAGGTCTTACGGTCAAGAAAGCTTTTTATTATAAATCGTTCACTAATGTTTCGGCTGTTGCTCCAGCCTTTCCTAAAGTTACACAATACATTAAAATCAACCCCTATATATATGAGGAGGATCAGACAGGAGATATAAGAAACCCAATGCCTCATATTCACTTTGGGGAATGCATGTGAGCATGTAAAGTACATGAGCTTATTTACTGTAGATGAAAACCAACAAAGGGATTAGGGACAACATGAGAAACTTCAGAGGAAGTCCTTAATGGATCAGGACATTTTATGATTATTCCATTAAAGGCATAGGAAGCTTCTGTAAGACCACAAGATAAATCACTAGGCACTAATATACTGTGATATAATGAATTGTAGCTGGTATTTGGGATCTCTGTGTTATATGTATGTGAACTGAAGGCAAGATGCCCAAAAGATTGAGTAAAGGAATGCACTAACAGCAAGTAGTCAGCGCAACAATTAATTCAGATTCCACCAAGTTATAAATGTCTTTATTGTTGGTGTACTGCCCTTATGTGTGCAATAAAGACATGTTTGACTTCTCCATGGGAAAGTGGCCATAGTGGAATCTGCACTATGGTGGAATTTGGATTCATTAACCAATTCTCTTGACATTAAAAATGCCTTTATTGCACACTTTACAACATTGCAGCAATAATAAAGGCATTTTTACCTTCAAAATAATTTGTTTTACTATTCCAATTTGAACCCGACCCTGGAATTACTGCAATTTTTAGGAAGGCAGTAGTTTCCAGGGTAACAAATGGCATCAGTATGTGTAGCATTTGCAAAATTAGAGTAAACTGTAGCTCACCATTGGCAGTTTTTTGGTGGATTCTCCTACAAGGGTGTCCTGTGTCCACACCCCAAAATGACAGGATTAAAGTATTGTAGTAGAATGCAGGACCAATCAAAGGCATTGGGGAAAATGCTCTACTACATGTTTCAGGCTAAGCCCTTTATCAAGTGTAATAAAGGACCTAGCCTAAAATATGTAGTGAAGCATTTTTTTTTTGTGTAGCATTTGCATCCACTGTAGTGTGACATGTATATATGACACAATCCCCACAAAATATAGGTATAGCAAACATTTGTCAGATATTAAATCAATACCCTACATGATAACTCCCCAAATCCCAACAGTTACCTTGTTTGCTAATTTACTTGCCTGGGAATTAACTTGTCTGGGTGGGGGGTTACCTAGACAGCTAACACTCTCAGCCCTGATGAGTATTTTACCATAAGGCTTCAGTAGGTATCTACTGTTCTGTTTTGTGTGATGAGGAACTTAATTTATTTGCAGTCGTTGAGCTTGGAAAAGTATGAGTAGGTAAATATTTGGCTAGAAGCAAATAAAGTAAATGGTTAAGAAACACTTCAGTAGAAAAAACAAATGTTACACTGTACATACTATTCAACGATATAATTTACATGATATGTCTTTGTCTTCCATTTGTACAATATATATTTTAATGGCTATATAGTGTATTTCTCAGGATACATTTTATTTTCAAACTTAACAACCCCTTCATAAATCTTACACATCCACTGCATGACAGCTCTGAATTGATAGAAATAGGAAAACACAAGTTGTTGCAAAGGGAGAGGGCAATATCACAAGAAGATCTCCTAATTATAGGAAGAAAAGCACAAAAATGCAACTCTCCTAGCACTCTTTTTAGAAAAAAAAAACATTTTTAAGGAAACCATCGTTATTGTCTCATTCTGAATGGGATGAACAAATATTCTTCAAGCCTAAAGTGTGAAGGGAAAGAAAGAAAGGTTATTCAGGAAATTCAGAAACAAAGAGGAAAAGGGATTATTGTGGAAATTCACTCTTTGTTACATATTGCATAATAGAGGTATGGGACCCATTATCTGGAAACCCATTATCCAGAAAGCTCAGAATTATGGAAAAACTGTCTGCCATAGAGTGTGAGGCTTACCGGTATCTGGAACCAATTAGCTGGAGGAAGGTCGCTTTTAAAGTACCCCACATGATGTGTCCTCAGATTGAACAGAGGAGTGACTGGTAGGGGAAGTTATGAGAACCGGAATAATAATGATGACAGCTGTAGAATCACGGCTCACTGCAGTGGAGAATTAGAGTGGTCAGGCAGGCCGAGGTCAGGACAGGCTGAACTCCAATGTAGTTTGTGATGGGCACAGTCAATTCAGAAAGGCAGAAGAAGTTCCAAGGGTATAAACAGGAGAGGAAAAACCCATCAAGACGAATTCCAAAGTCAAAAAACACACAGATAAGTTCAGGATAATGCAAATAGTATAGAGTTAAGACGATATCTGAGCAAGGTCCTGACCTTGATAGACACTAGAAATAGCCCCCCCAGTGTCAATAAGGTCACGTCATGATGCCGACATCAAGACGCACGTATCACAATGTTGCGACGAATACGATGTCAAAAACAGACGTGCCGCGTCAAAAACACTGGAATACTGATGCCTGCGCCGATGCACTGTGTCACAACCGCAGGGATCTTGACATAGACTGATTTTTTCATACCTTGTACTTGATGCCAACTAAGATATAATACATCGTTATTGGAAGCAAAACTAGCCTATAGGGATTATTTAATTTTTACATTATTTTTTAATAGACATATGGTATGGTGATCTAAACGAAAAAGAACTGTTTGTTCGAATGATCTGTTACCCAGAAAACTCCAGGTCCTGAGCATTCTGTACAACAGATCCCATACTTGTAATACGCTGTAGATCTATTAAATATGAGTAATATTGTCGGCCATTGAAGTCATCAAAGTCTAATGTGTAGATAAAGTTTGCTTCATTGCTTTAATCATAGGCACAATTTATTGTATTGTTTTATTTACACTTTATGCTCGTGGTGCTTCCATATTGAGATTGAGCAAGCATGTACTGTATCTGCTCAATACCAATGTTAAGGCCAACCAACAAACACTGTGCCCTTTGTGCAATAAATTAAAGAATGTCTTATTTTAAAAATGACATGCTTATTGAATTACTTTTCTTCAGAAATATACAGGTTTAACTGGAAAAAATGTTCCACTATAAAAAAACGGCATATGATATTTACTTGACAACCTGGAGTGATAGTGATAGTAATTTGGATCTCAAGTGATTTGCTGGTATTCCCTGTAGCTGTTTTGTCTGTGTCTTTTGGAGCCTAAGGACCAAATAGTCCCCAGGAACGTAACCACAATTTTCTGTTAAGGGCACCCAGTGGATTCCCTCAACACCTAATAGTCTAAACACATTTGTGATTTCATTTAAGAAAAAAATTATGGCTTCCAGAATGAAATTTCAATAAACTTTCCATTGCAAGTCAACACTTTAGATTTGTTTTGGATGAGATGGGGGTTTGGCATGGTTCTTCTAACGTCTAATGACATTGTTTATGAATTTCTTCGATATTGATTGAAATGATTCATATATTTATTTTGTGGTTGCCAGATAACCATTTATAATGTATAAATGAGGTTTGTCTGCCCTCTGCTTCTTTATTGATGGCCTCTCCCAAGGACAAAAAAGTCTTTGATGTCTTATTCCAAATTGATCTGTCATTCAAGAAATCCTATATGTGTCTCCTTTCACTTCCAGTCCTATTTTCTGTATATGTTATGGTCTCACATTACTGATGACTTTCTTTTTGGGCCAAATGTGGGCTAGTAGTTTTTCCATTTACCTATGTCATGATTTTTGCAGAGGCCCACATATTAAAGGTTAAATATTAGTGGTATGAAAGCTTTTTCTAAAACCACGAATGCCATGAAAGTTATTAAAAGATCTGAATATAAAAAGAATGAACTGAAAAAAACCCTGAATGATGTGCTATAAAATACAAATATTTCTAGTTTGTCGGACAATTACTAGCCAAAAAAATAAGGTTTAAAAAAGGTCCAATAGGATCAGTGCAGCTCCCATCTATTTCTATGGGACTTTCACTTTACAATTTTTTTGTGGTTTTTACACTTGATAAGTCTAAATTTTCAGAGTTTAAGAGAAATAAATAAGCACAAATATTTTGAGAAAAAATAAGATTTGTAAAAAAAAAATCCAAATGTTATTTAATCAGCCCTAGAGAGTAGTGCTATAGTGCTAGCCTATAATTAAGTGCTTTGTCACAAAACACATAGGGCTAATACATGTATGTATCCTACTAATGTTTGAATAAAGATTTACAGTTATTTTACTTTGCCTTTTCATGGTAATCTGTGAATGTCTAATAAAATCTAAAAAGGGGGGTAACTGAATATTAGAATACTCACCACATAAAGGAAGAGGCCCAAGTGCACCACCCTGAGCCCTCAGCTCGGAGGGCAGATAAACCAAAAATACAATGGAGCAGGCACTCAAAATGAAGGGGATCTTCCACCAGGCAGTTGAATCAAAGTAAAGAAGTTTATTATGTCCACAACCTTACACGTTTCGTGTTACAAACACTTTGTAACACTTTGTAAGTGTTTGTAACATGAAACATGTAAGACTGTGGACATAACAAACCTCTTTATTTTGCTTCAGCTGCCTGGTGGAAGATCATCTTCATTTTGAGTGCCTGCTCCATTTTTTTTTTTCAATCTGTGGGTGTCTTTCTTTAACATTAGTAGTCATGACTTCCACTTCTACTTAAACCACATTCAGTGGATTTAAATATCATGTAAGACCAGTATAAACTGGATAATTTACCCAGATGTGGCTCAAATTTCCAACATACTCCAGCAAATTAAGGATCCTTTGTAGAGAGCAGTAGTTGCAGGGTTCAATTCTTAAAACAATGTTGTTCACTAAAACTTTTTCTTAGCTCTTAATGACCCATTTCCAAGAGATAAATGTATTTTCCCAGTGTACAAAAAAATACAACAAAATCATGTAGAACATTCTTCATTTAGATGCATTCTCTAGACTTTTCCAGATTTCAGCAGATGTAACCAATACTCAGAAAACTAATTTTAGCCATGAAAAAAGGAGCAATTAGAAATTTAAAAAGAAATTTCAGAAAAAGGTTAGTGACATTAAGGGGGTTATTTATTAAAGGTCGTATGTCGAGTTTTTTTTATACCTCGAATGAACTCCAGTGGTATCTTATTTAAGAAAAAACTTAAATGGAAAAACTTGATTTAAGATGCAAAACCTGAAAACTCTAATTGATCGAGTTTTCTTTGGGGAAAAAACTCGAATTGCTTGAATTATTTGAGTTTTCGGGCAAAAAGCTCCTACACGACCTTGACAGGTTTTAGATTGTGTATTTTTGTATTCAAGCTATTTCCAGTTTTTTAAAAAAAATATTCAAGTGATTTTTTGACCTGAAAATGTGAGTTTTGACCAAAAAAAATCAACTTCAAAACTCGAATTGATGTGGAAAATTCATCTTGAAGCTTAATAAATAACCCCCTTAGGGCTCATATACTAAAACAGTGCAATGTGAAAAGAGTTTTTGCTAGAATTCCAGCTTAACAGCACATGCTGCAGCTTCCATGCAGTTTACCAGTGCAGGTGCAAATTATCATTTATTTTGGTAAGTCATAAGAATGTTGCAGTGAGGGTTTTTCTTAAGGGGGGTTCACCTTTAAGTTAACTTATGGGAGGTTATTTATTAAAGGTTGAGTTGTGTTTTGTTAAAAAAAACTTTTTTTTTATGCAGGAAAAAACTTTGAGATTTATTATGCCAAAAATACTCCAGTGAAAACCTGTTGAATTCATGTCAAAGTCAATGGCAGAGGTCCCTTTAACCATTTGAAGATGTTTTTTTCATTCATGATTTTTGGGTGTTTTACACTGATTTGCTCTTACAAACTTAATACATTTGAGGCATTCAATGGTTTTTAGCTATAAACTTGTTAAATTCGAGGTACTCCAGTTTTTTTGCATTCAGATTTTTTCATAAATAAGCAGTTTGTTTCAAAGCTCACAAACTCGACCTTTAATGAATAACCCCCTTAATATGTTATATAATTGCTAAATTCTCAACAACTTTTCAATAGGCCTTCAATTTTTCTTTTACTTTTTTTATTTGCCTTCTTCTTCTGACTCTGTCCAGCATTCGAATGGGGGTCACTGAGCCCATATAAAAAACAATTGCTCTGTAAGGCTACATATCTTTCTATTCAGGCCTCTCCTATTCATGTTCCAGCCTCTCAATGAAATCAATTAATGATTGCTGGGGTAATTTGGACCCTAGCAACCAGCTTGTTCAAAATTGCAAAATGGCATTTATTCATACTTGTAGAAATATCAAATTTTGCTTTGGAAGCTGGAGTTCCCCTTTAACCGCAGTGAAAAACTCTACAATAGAACATTTTGACAATATCTTGTATAATTGGGACACTCTGCCCCTTAGGGCCTTGACTCCCTTAAGGATAACAGAGAGCATTCCATTCACTCAATGCCGGTGGGTACAGGTGGGTGTGGTACCTGGGGAAACAACCCGCCCCCAAGGTTCAGTTTAGATAAATCCTGCTAAAAATAGGTACTTGGGGGATCCTGGAAAATATACTAAAATCCCCCCAAATGGTGGAGCATTAACTTATGATACTGTCCTGTTTTTTAAATTTTTTGATCTTCTAAACCTTTGTTTTAATATATTTGATTTTATTTTCTTGTGGCTAAATGAAGCCTGAGATTATTTACAATCCACAGTGTAAATCCAGGGAATACTTATTGGAACTTTTGTATGCATTACAGTAATTGGAAACAATTGTAAAACCAAATAAAAATAATGTTACAAAAAGAAACTTCAGGGACCTATGCCATTGACTTCTACAGGATCTCGACAAGTTTGAGATGGTGTATTTTCGGATTCCGATTTTTAGCAGCTTTGGGGTATGATCAATCTCTAAAAATTTAATTTTTTTTCCACAAAGTAATTCAAGTTTTCCCCATAAAAACCTTGACCAAAAAAAAAACTTGAGCTTTAATAAATGGGTGCAAGTCATTTGCCTGTGTAGGTGCAGCACACATAGGGAAAATGGAAGTAACACCTTCTCAAGTCAAATTAGATTGTAAGCTTCACTTGTCAGAAACTGATTTGAATTCTTAAACATTCTGCCTGAATGAGTCAGCAATAGTAATTTATCCCCTACTGTATGTGCTTATTTAGCCCCTTACTCAGCTTATCACCGGTTACAGGTTAAAACAGACTCTCTTTCCGGTGGAAATCGTTTACTAGCATAGTTGCAAACGTGCACACGTATGAACACCCATAGCAACCAATTAAGGGTTTTAGTCTAGGGAAAGTTATATTAATGAAAGCAAATACATGATTTATTGCTGTATTACTAATGCATCTGCACACCTATGTAAGTGAGAATTATACATATAATAAATGACCTTGTTATCATCATGAAGTTTACCTGATTGCTTATGCATGCCCTCCATGGTGCAGCTTGTTTTGTAAAGAAAGAATTTAATTTTAAAAGAAACACTGGAATATCAGCTCTTTAAATGTGAATGTTTTTGTCCATAGGAAACACGGCCTGCCTTGGGAACATTATACTATATACCCAGCTTTCTCATTTTTCAGAAGATATTATTCCATTTCCTAGAAGCATTACTATCAAGCAGCCACTTTGACTTCCGTTAGGGCATTTTTAATTGGAACAAAAACGGAATGTTCTTGGTGGGATGATATTGAGTTATTATGTATTGATTATACATAGGCCGTGACAGCATGGCAATTCACATCACAAATCATAGGGTCACGAGTTCAAGTCCTACCGCTGACACTCTTTATGGTCCTAAGCAGGTCTCTTTATCTCCATATTCTAAGATTAGATTGCAAGACCTCAAAGGCAAGGATATCTCATGATTACAGAATGCTTTGGAAAAATTCTTATAACAAGAGGACAAAAAGGACTGAGACAGGCACTAACTGCTACATTTTACAAACATACTGTATTTTGTATGAGTCATGAAACATTAATGCAGCTTTTGTCGTCTCCATATGAAAGGGAAAAATCACTGCTATATGTAATTCTGCCAAAGCATTGTGTAGTATAAATTCTTAAATGTTATTATATTCATTGAAATCAATGTTTTTCCTGAAATTGGAAATGTTTGACATTGCTGAACATATAGCGATAGAAAAAAAGCCCTAATAAAGTTGGGTGCTATTTACTTTGCACTACACAATATGAATAAACAGCAATAGTTTTCCCATTATTTACAGTTGTGGGTATGCAATATGCTAAAGTTGTAGGCAGGGTATCTGCTAACACACATACAAACCTTGGTTAATGCAATATGAAAGGTATCTGACCTAGGGTCACTGATACGAGATATAAGTATTGTGTCTAGGTACACATATTCATTAGTAAAATCTGAACCCTGTACACAGGGTAACTACTTAGAGACCTGCATACGAAAGTAAAAAATATAAGTAGGGTATCTGCTTATAGACATAAGAGGTTATTTTATGTTATGGGCAGGTTCATTTGAGAATTGAAATGTATCATTAAAAAGAGGATAAGGCTACACATTCAACACGCTGGTAAGATTGGTCCCTCCTTCCGATTCTATTACATTTTGACTTTAAAGGAGGTGTGTACACCTAAGTATTTCAAATTTGTGAAAGGCCATCTCTAATGATCCCCCATAGTCCTCCTACTCATACCCCATAAATGAGCCAAGTAACACATCCCCAGCTGGTGTGATTGTCAATTAGCCCATTTTCATAACTCAGGTCTCAGGCCCAGGACATGATTAGAATTCCAGCACTTATAGATTTGTTCTGAACACAAACCAGCCTATAACTGTAAAATATATAAAACTCATGCTTCTTTAAAGCAGATGTTCCTATTTTCTATTAGCCCTACCATGAGCAGACTTTCTATTCATTATCAAGCCAGACCAGTAACATCAAAAAAATGTTTTGAAAAATTTGTTAGTATACATTGAAAAAAAAACACCAGGGCAAATTAAACATAACGCCTTTATTAAGAAATAACAACCTAAACTCCGCTTGTGCTCCCTTCAGAAATAGATTGGGCGATCCATCGTGCGGCGCTCAATTTCTCCTCCCTGCCTTCCTTATATTAGCCATACCTATATGGCAGGTTTGAAAATCCCATCAGGTGAGGTCTACATTGGCATGTTAATGCAGCCCTCTGCTGACTGGTCTCTGTAGGCTATTATGATCTGATCTTGGCCAAATGGCTAAAAAGACAATTCTGGTTTGTCTCAGCATGTTGGTGGCCAGCTTAGGTTTATATATAAAAATGTATAGCGCTTTGTTGGCCTGTACAACTGATATCAGCCCAAACATCAGCCAGATATCTATCGGACAGGTTTGAAAATCCCATTGAGCAAAACAGAAACCTCTCATATTCAAATAAATATGATGGTGAGATTTTAAAAGTACAAACTTGTGCTGTTTTTATGAATGTGGTGGACTTCCATGTAGTCTTCTGCTGCAGTGCACATAAGCAGGGCTGGACTGAGAATTAAAATAGGCCCTGGCATTTCAGGTACACAGAGACCCAATCAGCCCACACAGAGGCTCAAACAGCCCCCACCAGCCCACTAAATAGTGACTTTTTTTGGCACCTTATAGCAGCCCCTCTGGCATTTGCCAGAACCCACAGATTGCCAGTCCGGGCCTGCACATAAGTGCGCTTGATGCTGTGGTTCCCTGGAGCTACTACCGCCCTGAACTTGGTAGTAATTCCATGTTTCCTACAGCAGGATGTGTGAATAGGTGCAACAGACTTGGGCCATAAGAATCACACAATAAAATGATTTTAATTCAGAATATTAAAAGTGAAGCAACATGCATTTGATTTGCTACCACGCTTATGTGCAGTAGTGTTCATTTTGACACAAAGGACGTAACTGAGTTAGATGCAACTTCTTATGCTATTTCCACTTATACACTGCTCTTTTTAATTTCCTGGCCTTAAAGCCCCTTAGGTGATGTTGCAGAAATAGGCACAACTATTCCTAATATTTCTAATATTTGCTATCCAGTTGAAAAACATAATATACTGTATGTTGATGCACAAAGTATACAATCATCATTGTATAATATCATTTTGTCCGCCCCGGAGGGATAAGGAGGTATACAAATATAGATAAATGATCAAAAACACATAATTGGTCCTCTCTGCTGCAGTGTTAAACACACATGCTTCTTTTCACTCACCCGGCACACGGGCTGAAGAATGTAAAAAGTAATTGCATTTTCCATCCGTCTTCCCTCTTCAATATACAAGCACCTCTAGAAACCTACTTGTAGAATATTATGTAGGTTTCTCTGCTTCATTTAACCCCTTTTCTCTTAGGAAAACACATTATGACTTTTTACAAGCCTTGATCGATTTCTTAAGAGGCCTTATCTGATTGCTTTTATATTCTATTGATTTTTCTGAATTAAGTTTTATGGCCCTCAATTATTTTCTTGTATGATTGTTCACATCTATGTATAGCGCACCATATAATTACACAGTAGCATGATTAGGTTCTACTTGATAATCTCATTTAATATATAGCACTTTTCTCCCTTTTATTTATGGAGATAATCTTCCATATGCAGACTGCTCTGTTCAATTCCTTGCAAGGGAGATAAACCCCTATCGCGGCGGCACTCGTTCACTGCTGAGGCCACAATCAGGCATCCGGTGACATCTTGACAAAGGCGTTCATTGCAAAAAATGTTGTGATCATCAGCTTCATTAAGAAAGCATTTAACAATCATAGTAGATGATTTTTATAAACCTGCTGTTCTGCTGACTGGGGGATACCACTATCGCAGCACAATTAAGTTTCAAATGGGTTTTGAGCGCGGATGGCTAATATAATTCTGCGCTATCCGTAGACTGAACATTATACCATCATTTATCATTTGTGGGGGAATTCTGACAGATCTCAAATGCTGAGCCCTCGATTATTCTGTCTCTTTTCCTACAAAGCCTTTTGGAAACAAGTTCAGTCTCCTTCAGGTGATGTCTGAGGAAGAAGTTAAGACAAAAACAATTGGTCGAGGAGAAGTTTAATCAATTTATTAAACGAGCTCTGCGCTTGAAGATATTTTTCTTATATAGTACATGTCTATCAAAGCTGTCATAAGTGACACTGTAAATGCCTGAACGCTTTATGGCAAATAGATCGTTGGTATTGTTGCAGGCTCTCAGAACCTTTTATGAATATAAATTTACAGTATAAAGCATTCGCCAGGATCTATTTGCCCCCTTCCAATAATTTATATTCAGAGCAGCGCTGCTATCGTTACACAGTGGCTGTGTTATTTTATGCACTTGAAATTTGTATTATTATTTTTTACATGAGAAGTCTTTTGATCTGCATTTATTAAGGCGAAAAAAACGGGGGAGCTTAACCCACTATGACATAAATGCTGCAATATGTTCATTTTCTCCCACTACAAATTCAATACATTCATATTCAGAATTCTTTATCTAATAGTGCTTATTAGATTGTTTTGGCTACAGCTGCAGAGCAATACATCACTGAAAAATAATAGGTATGTCTTTTTCCAGCGATGATGTGATTTTCCTTAGCTACGCCAGCATGAAAATCTGTAACATTTATTAATAAAAGACAGCATCAGATGAACTAACCTGCATACCAGTACAAAAGAAAACACCCAAACCAACAATAAATGTACTTTTACTTGTGTTTATTTTAATTTCCATCTACTTAGTCAGCAGACTGCATGAGAAATTGGACTTGCCCCTGTTTACTAAACTCATGCCATAGGTGCATTCAGGGCAAAAGGAAGACAATGGATTTAGGAATCAGGGGATTTCAGTTCAAGTTTGAAGTTGGTTTCAGTTTGATAGAAAAGGTTAAAAGGCTTCCAGATATATTAATGGACTCAGCAAAGTTCAAGGAAAACAAAGACAAGAGTTCAGGTTTTCAGATGAGTGGGTGGACGATTTGTGTGCAACTTGGACTGAAAATGTATGATAGATGCATAGATTAGACTAGTATATCACTAGCAGTGGTAACATTATAAGATGTGAGAGTTCAAGAACATATTCTTTAATGAAGTTCAAAACTAGTGTTGAGAGAATTTTTTCACCAGCCAAAAATGTTGCAGAGACAAAAAAGTCCCCATATGAGAAAACGCCCATTGTCTTTAAAGGTGGCCATAAACGGGCCGATAAAAGCTGCCGACAGACCAAGTCGGCAGCTTATTGGCCCGTGTATGGGGCCCCCCGAAGGGCTTCCCCGATTGAGATCTGTCCAAAAGTCGGGCAGATCTCGATCGGATGGGACAAAAAATCCCGTTGGATCGTGGCCGCATCTGTTAGTTGATGTGGTTCTGCGATCCACCTCCCATTTCCCATGCGTTAGGATCCAATCGTTGGGCCCTAGGGCCCATGATCGGATCAGCCCGATATTGCCCACCTCAAGGTGGGCATTTCGGAGAGAGATCCGCTCGTTTGGTGACATCGCCACACGAGCAGATCTCTCCATGTATGGCCACCTTAAGGCATTTGGACAAAAAAGTTGCCACAAGTAAAAACGTACATTGACTTTAATGCATTTTGGGTGAGCAAAATTGCAGCATGTAAAACTATTTTTGACGCCCATTGACTTCAATGCGTTTCACTGTTTTTTTGGCAAAGCCAAATGGGACAGATTTGCTTATTACTATTCAATGTAATCCCATTGAGCTGTGTCTTACAACAGGGACAAGGCAAAGGTTGTGTTTGCCCTGACCATTTAAACCCACTCAACCAACCACTAGATACTGTAGCTTTCACTGGTTTAGTAGTTAAAATAGTGGTTAAAACTGTGAAGCTGCCCCTCCAGTAAATCTGTATAAATTCTAATGAAAGTCCCAGGCTGAAGGATATAAACGTATTATGAATTTAATGGGGGGGTGTTGAAGAAGTCATTACCAGGAAGAATATGCATAATGCAAAGGAATTTCCATTATGTGAATACTTTTAAAATGTTTGAATACTTTGTGAGTGTAGCTCACCTTAACTTTTAGTATTTCTACTCTAGAATTAGTAAAATATACCCCCCCCTTTTTGACATGAGCTCATTCAGTTCCCTTTAGGCTCAATGAATGAAAGGAATGAAAGGAGACCATGATATGCCTACCCTCCCTCAGGCTCACAGTGGCATTCAACCCATCCTTCACCTTCTTCCATTGTAAAGTGATGGATACTGAAACCTAAAATCTGTCTGCTTTCCAGGGAATGTGTGTGCCATTATGAAAAGCAGAGGGACTTAAAGCCCCACAATCCATCACTTCAACATGTAATAAAGGTAAGCAAGGAAGGTAAGTAAAAATTTACACTCACTGTGAGCCAAAGTGGGGTGGGGAAAATAGTTTGCCTGTGCTCACAGGGACCATCATGATTTCCTTTCAATCTCTGGAATCAAGTAGGTCTATTTTTGAAAAGATATGTTTTATTTTATGGAATTAAGTTAATTACCATAGGCAACATGCAGCAGTTTGGAAGGTAGAATCAAAGATAATTAACCAAGGATCAAAGGGTAAGCCAAGCAATAACCAGGAAACCAAAAAAAATTCAAACCTCAGAAGCATTCTGGTTTTAATTGAGACTATCAGAGGCCCCAAGAATCAGATTGTGTTTTAAGTCATCCCTGGTTTGCCCAATCCCACTCTCATGTTCAACAGATTTGTTAAGAATGCTAATATTTCACAATGGATTTGATAGGTACTATGCTTTACAATCAGCTTGCTTTAAAACTTCTTTATTACATGTCCTCATAAATCAGCAATATCTTTATTTAGTGTTGGTACTGCCCATCGGTCTTAATAGGTGAATACGAATGCTGGAAGTTTGTGACTGGCATTTGATTGTTAACAGGCAAAATGGGAATAAGTAAAGCCATGACTTTTGCCTGAATGGTAGTTAGGGAGTGATTGCTTAAGAATGAATGCTTGTTTACTTTGTTTGTATTAAAAAGTAATTAAAGTAACAGTTATAGTTTTGAGGTCACAATTGTTGGTACTGCTGATCTGAAGGAATATGAATGACTACTCTGGAGAAAACTTTGATTTCTTTAATACCCCTACATCCTGATCCTGATCCCAGTTTAGGGGCAACAATCTCAAATAATGGAGCTCCCAAAAAAGTGGGCCTTACTGGAAGGGGGTTGGGGGTTAATGAGAGGTGTGTCAAGCCATAACTGGACATGATCATGGCAAATCAGGGTAAGGTTTAAAATGTTCCAATTTTTGATTTTCAAATGCTACACAAATGCTTGCTACCATTTAACTGCCTATAATGTATAGTAAATCTGGGAATACTGAGCATTTGAACATTGTTATTGGAAGGTAGAACACTAATTCAACTATTCCTCTAAGTTGGTGAACTTCTTCAGTATGTCTAAAGTTCTTCATTATTTTGTTCTCTCTAAGGGTGGAACTTTAAGTCTACTGCCATGGTCCACTTGGAAATGACACAATTAAGTATTTATCTCTTTCCCTTTCTATGTCAAATAATATATGGAATCTTTAGCCTTTGTGGTTTGATGCCTGTCCTTATGCCAGTCTACACAACAAAGGAAAATACAAATGGGCACAGATTTTGCAAACATCAGAAGTCACCTGAATATTTTATAAGTGGCTTATCGTTTATTTATTTAATTACAAGCAGACATAATTTGCTGCTCGGGAACTCCTGTGCACCTGACGAAAAAGGTCCAATTCCCTCGAAACGTTAAGCTCTAATTAATGATGGCTCATAATTAAATTAATATGAGATAAGTCCCTTATAAAATATTCAAGTCCCTCCTGATATTTGAAGGTCTAAGCCCGTGTCTGCTTTTGCTGTCTGAAATGCCACATTAATATGTTGCTAACATGTTGATCTCATCTACAATGACCAACTAGAAGTCCAACCTGGAGAATGGCAATAGTCAAATGCATTATATTGTAGACAGATATATAGATGATAGATATACAAATATTATAAACATGCATATGAGGAGTCTTATTGATAATAAAACTTAAGTAGTTACCATCTGAGAAAACTATTTTAATTTCAGAGCGTTTGAGATTTAAAAGTTGCCTATATGTGGTGGTGTTTTTTTATTTGTTGCTTCTATAAGCAGCTCTTACTTTAGGTTTAAGCTAGTGGGAACCCCTATCTACCTGTTTTCCATCAGGGTGCTGCCAGAGATCAAGTGCTTCAGAAAAGGGAATTTTATGTAGTTTGTTTCACTTCCCTCGAGACTGTTGAGCAGAAATGTTCACTCCTTAGAGAACTTTTCATTACAGCCATATAGGTTTTATTTCTATATAAATTATAAAATATATTATTTCAAATAATTCACTCTACCATATCAAATTGTATTCTTGAAGAAACAAGTGTGTTTTGTGTTAGTCTTAATATTGGTGTCTTGGTAGCCAAGACTTGCTTTAAGAACATTCACAACAATATATTTTCAAAATCCCAGCACTATGGAACTGCTTTCCAATAAGCTACTGTTTCTCCTACTCAGTGTAACTGGAGGAGTCACAGTGGGATTGTTATTAATGAGTACTTTCCACATCTACAAGGGAGCTGTTATCTGGTTACCTTCCCATTGTTCTGATGAAAAAAAAGGGAGGGAATATGGGGAAAGGAAGGTGGGTGATATTACTCCAACTTTCAGTACAGCAGTAAAGAGTGACTGAAGTGTATCAGAGCACATGACTGGGGCACCTGGGAAATTAACATATCTAGCACCATGTCAGATTTCAAAATTAAATATAATCTTTTGAAGAATTGATTTCAGTGCAGAAGTCTGCTGGAGGAGCACTATTAACTGATGCATTTTGAAAAAATATATGTTTTCCCATGACCGAATGCCATCTTGGCTAGAAGTGTAAGAATTTATTTAAAAATAACAATTTATTTAAAAATAAATTGTTATGAATGTTTGAGGAAAAATGCTTCAACTTTTGTGGCCCTTAGCAGCTTGTGGGCCTATGGTCTCTAGGTTACACCCTTGCTGTCACCAATACTTAGTATCTCTTTTATTGAGAAATACCTGCTCAATGACTAGATCAGAACTAGGTCTGTGCTGTCATTTTGTTGGCAGAATGTAACCTTGTTTTTCAGGGCCTTCACCAGCAAACTATATAGGGTATTATAAGATTCCAATAAATAATACATTGTTAGCAGTATTACATTAGCATTCACGCTCACACACCTATAAGCTAAATTACCTGGCCAGAAATATTAGATAGGTACTGTAAGTGAAGCCCAATGTATTCTGTTAATTTACTGAGATATTATTTCCTTGGGATTGTACACAATATAATGATAGTTTTTTTTTTATTTCAAAAAAGAACCTTCTGGTAAGGTTTGTAAGCCAGTGAAAAAGTGAAATACAAGATAAAATATATCAGTCCTATTGAATGTACTTAGGGTCTTCAAACCATAAAATTGAAAGTCTCACTTCTTCAAAAGTGAATGGCTGAATTGGAGCAAACTAAGAAGATAGTGGAATAGAATGGACTTCTGCACAATAACAGGTTATTTTCTGACAGAAGTCTGTGCAATCTTCTCACTTCACAAAACAAATCTCTCTATAGAAGTAGCAAAGTGTCTGTAGAATTTCAATACAGTAGAACTGAAAAGCAGAATCAAAATGCCTTTTGGTGGTGGGCAGCTGTGTGTTCGACTTATATCAGAATTTTTTTTAAGCGATACTGTCTCAACACAATGTCCTTTATTTTTATAATCATGCTTCGTTTTTTTCTGTGCACATTCTACCCATAAATCAGACATAAAATAGCACAATAAGAGCTCACTTAAGCATACTAGTGCAATGATTGCAATGCAGTATGAGAAACCAAAAATGGCATGTCACTTTTAAGGTCGAGGTTTAAAGGGGTTAGTGCAAATTTTTCAAGAATATAAGACCTAAAATTTTTAGAAATGTATTATACCCCAAAGCTGCTTGAATCCGAAAATACTCCATCTCAAACCTGTAGAGGTCATGTAGAAGTCAATGGCAGATGTCACTGAAGCTGTTTCTTGACATCGTGATTTGCAAGACGAGTTTTAGGAGCGACAATTCGATAAAGTCCAGTCAATCATGCTATTCGAATTGACTTTTGATTTTGTCGCAACTTATTTGCTCCATATTATAAGTATTATCGTTGAATTCAATTGGTGGATGGGAGTTTTAGTAAGTAGAGTTTTAGTAAGTAACCCCAAAAGTGAGATAACAGCAAGGTGACTAACTTGGGGCTAGTGAGGGTGATGCCTTTGCCTTAATAACTAGTAGAGGTATGGGAGCCGAAATCCTGAATGCTCAACGCTAATTCACTGAAGTTGTGTCCAGGGTGCCGAACGATGGTGAATTTTTGCTAGCGTTACTTCGGCAATCAAAGCGAAGATGCGCTAGCGTTGCCTAATTTTCATACTGCAGGAAATTATAAAGTTACATGAACGTATATGTTGCAGCAAATACATTACATTACACAAGTCCAGGGAACCTTAATAAATAAAATAAAGTTGTTATAATGCCCTACACATGAGCCCACTGTATAGTTTATGTTCCATATGTTACAAAATGGAGGGGGGAACCTGGTTACCCAACAAAAAAATTTACGGACCTTTGCAGGAAAAGACGCCAGCATTTTTTGAGATTTAGAAAAATTTACCTAAAAGTTGAGGAAGTCCTATGCACTCCATTGCATTTCGCCTGGTCGAAGCTGGCGAAGGCAGGTCTGCCGAATGAGGTAGCAGTAAAATTCGCATCTTACTAAATTTGCGGAGTTACATCCATTCGCCAGAGTGAAAATTCGCCTGGCGATGGAGTGCAAAAGAACGCTAGCGTCTATCTCCTTCGCTAGTGAAGTGACACCTGCACCCGTTAGGAAACGACGAGGTCCCTGCGGGCAGTAACGCTAGTGAATTAACACAAGCATTCACACTTTGCCCTTTAGGGAATCTGCCCTCATGTATATTAAAATATTATTTAACATTTAATAAACCCAATAACAATGTTTTGACTCCAAGGATTAATTATATCTTAGTTAGGATTAAGTACTGGGTACTGTTTTATTACTACAGAGAAAAAGGAAATAACTTCTAAAACATGTAATTATATATTTAAAATTGAGTCTAAGGGAAATGTCCATTCCCTAATTCAGAGCTACAGTAGCTTGAATTCCGGATAACATGTCCTAAACCTGTACTGTGATTGGCATTATAGTGGTTTAAGTGGAAAAAAGAATATTGCAAATCAAAAATTTTGATTCCTAAACTAAATTATTGGTGAAATCTTTTTGCTCATCTCTTGGCCTGAAGCTGGGCTAAATTACTGCTGATTGTTAAGTCAATACTTTTGCATCCGGTTCTTGCATGAACATATTTGTATTTTTCAGAAATCCATTCAGGATATTGTGCCTTCTTTTCTCCATTCTAAACTAATTTTTGTCCGAAATTCTCATGATTTCAATATAAAATGAATGTTTTATGTAAGACACAACGTCCACTTGTTTGGCATCAGTACAAGCCAGAAAGTGTTACTAGATTTTCGCTTCAACGTTTGCAACAAAATCCCCAGAGGCTTTCACAAAGAGATTTACTTATGTGCTATGTAGAAATGTGCCAGAGAACGTCAACTTTATGTGTTTTAATATGTTTTGGGGGGAAGAATATTAAAAAGTACTTTAAGGATAATGTAGCCTTTTTCTGCTCTTGCTTGTGTTTGTAAATTGTATCTGTTTTGCAAATAGAACAGGAAAAATGCTGCTAGAGTAATATTAAGATGTTTAGCTATTTTTTTTTTTGCAGTGTCCATGGAATCTTTTAGCGTTGTATTTTGCTTGTTGTATGTTGTGCACTTTTACATATACACTGTATATATACTGTATATACTTAGAGATAGAGAGAGCAGCCAGGAAAAGATGCCAAAAAGTTATAATAAAGATGTAGCAAATCGTCAAATCCATTTACTGGGACCCCAACATTAAGGGGCCGATTCACTAACTTCGAGTAAAGGATTCGAAGTAAAAAAACTTCGAATTTCGAAGTTTTTTTTGGGCTACTTCGACCATCGAATGGGCTACTTCGACCTTCGACTACGACTTCGAATCGAATGATTCAAAGTAAAAATCGTTCGACTATTCGACCATTCGACCATTCGATAGTCAAAGTACTGTCTCTTTAAAAAAAACTTCGACCCCCTAGTTCGCCATCTAAAAGCTACCGAAGTCAATGTTAGCCTATGGGGAAGGTCCCCATAGGCTTGCCTAACTTTTTTTAATCGAAGGATATTCCTTCGATCGTTGGATTTAAATCCTTCGAATCGTTGGATTCGAAGGATTTAATCGTTCGATCGAAGGAATAACCCTTCGATCGTTCGATCGTACTATCTGCGCTAAATCCTTCGACTTCGATATTCGAAGTCGAAGGATTTTAATTCCCAGTCGAATATGGAGGGTTAATAAATAAACCCTCCATATTCGACCCTTAGTGAATCGGCCCTTAGTGAATCAGCCCCTAGGATTCATTTTTTTCATTAATAAATCTTGAAAACTCATTCTGGAAAACTTTAATTCAATAAATATCAGACTCTTTTTTTTACACCATTTTCTCAAATCACAGAAAAAAATAAGATTTTAATACATTTGCATCTTGCAGATAATTAAGAAAAAATTGCACCAAGTGTAGTAAACCATAGCAAACAATCAGATGTTTGATTTTAAACACCAGATCAGTAAATACTACTTTTTGCTTGATTTCTATAGGTTATCAGACCTTATGCCAATGTTGTAACTTGTATTATATTAACACCTTAGAACTTATTGTAAGTTCACATCTCTGTGGCATGATTTTTCTATAATGTCTTTAATGCAACCCTCTATCCTACAAGGAAGATTAAACCCCATGTGCTCATATGTAATTATGAGAACCCATAACAATCAATAAAATGTTTACTTTTAGACAGATGACGAGTCTGACACGATTCTCCAAAAATGTTGCCAAAATGCATTAAAGTTTTTGGGCGTCATACTTTTTGTTGCGAAATGCGGCACGTCAATTTTTTTTATCCACTGAAGTCTATGGGCTTCCTTTTTGCAGCGAAACTCTACGAAAAATTTTGCTCATCGCTTAACAAAGGAAAAAAACACTCAATGGGGTATGTTTATCAAAGAGTGAAATTCTGCCACACTCCATTCATTTCTATGGAATTTTTAAAAGGGTATTTATCAATGGGTGAAAGTGATAGTTCATAGTGATGGGCGAATTTATTCGCCAGGCGCGAATTTGCGGCGAATTTGCGCAATTTGCCGCCAGCAAATAAATTCGCGAAACGCCCGCAAAAATTGGCGGCAAAAATTCGCCAGTGTCAAAAAATTTTTTTACGAAAAAACGGACGCCGGCGTCAAAAACGAGCGCCGGCTTCAAAAAAAGGGGCGCCGGCGTCAAAAACGAGACGCCGGTGCCGTTTTGTGAATTTTTCGCCGTTTCGCGAAAGCGAAACGGCGCAAATTCGCCCATCACTAATAGTTCATCCTTTGATAAATACACCTTTCAAAAACCCATAGAAATGAATGAAAGTGGTGGAATTTCACTCTAGAGGACTGTGGCAATCTCTAACTTCGCTCCTTGATAAAAATACCCAATGTGTTTATCCAGGTGCATTGCAATTTGGAAATCTAGAAGGCATGTAACGAATAGTGTGCCATAACACAAAATATATCTATATCTATCTATCTATCTATCTATATATATATATATATATATATATATATATATATATATATATATATATATATATATATATATATCTATATATATATATATATATATATGATGTTTTGTATATATAAGCGTAGGATCAGGAGCATAAAGACAGGGACACAACGTCTTCAGGCAAAAACATAGGTTTATTCAGGCAAATTTTTGAGCATAAAGCAATGGCGTAACTAGAGTGCGCTGGGCCTCCCCACAAAAAAGTCTTCAGAGGGGCCCAGCGCATTCCTATCCCCATTCCCCACCCACTTCTGGCCCATGTCCCACCCTGACTCCACGAACATCCCACCCAACTCCGCCCACCTCCCGCCCCTGCTTTGTATCTCCTACCTCGCCAGTAAGAGAACAGCTGGGGAGGAGGGGGTTTCTTATTAGCTATAGAGGAAGCAGACCTGCACAGTCCAGGCCCCCTGTTCCTTGGGTTCCCCTGTGACTGCAGGGTCTGCTTCCTTTATAGTTACCCCACTGACATAAAGGTAACAGGAACACAGTTCATAAATGTTTCAACAGCACTCATTCTAGACTTTTCCCAATTCTGGGCTTTTCACCATACAGGGTGCCTTCTACACTCTGGAGACAGAGGCTCAAGGCAGGTCCCCATATTAAGTCACTGCCAGTCACATGACAATATCGCAAGTATATTGCAGTCTAAATTACAACCTGGCAAGAGGATCTGTTGGGGTTTCTTGTTCCCTTAAATAAAGTGTAATTCTGCACCTATAACATTCTCTTCATGTTTGGAAGCATAGGATTTTGAAAATGTATTTATCAACCTAAAATAATACACATTGAAATAGTTCTTTACACAATGTAAATGAAGACAATCCAAAGAGCAATAATAAAAAAATACCCTAATTGTTTGCAGTTTGATCCACTTCTCTATTGTCTTTATGAGTATGTTTTTTTTTTTATCCTTTTTAATATTCAACACACATACCCTAAGAGCAAATTTGAATTGAAAATATGTTGTTTATCTCAGTTCAATAAACAACAATGACTCCCTTTGTCAAAATTGCTCTGTTATGACATAGTTTTAATTGACTCTTGAGCACTAAACTATAGGGAAATCATGGGTTTTGATAAGCATATGCATTTATGCCATTAGAGCATAAATTCACTATAGAGTAAAATGGATTAGACATTGCCGTACTGCATCAACATGGTCAAACAAGAAATGAAGAATAAATGAGTGCTTTCACAATTTAAAAAAAAATGCAGGAATTAGGAATATGGTGTGCAGCTAATGCTCTGTTTGACTGCTTAAAATTAATGTAATTCAATGAAAAAATGAAAATGCATTTATATTTTGTGGCCACAATAAAATCTGATGTATGAAAAACCTTGGTTGTTTGAACATATTAGTGAATCTTTCACATAAGCAAATGTTAAAGGGATACTGTCATGGGAAATTTTTTTTTTCAAAACGCATCAGTTAATAGTGCTGTTCCAGCAGAATTCTGCACTGAAATCCATTTCTCAAAAGAGCAAACAGATTTTTTTATATTCAATTTTGAAATCTGACATGGGGCCAAAGACATTTTGTCAATTTCCCAGCTGCCCCCAGTCATGTGACTTGTGCCTGCACTTTAGGAGAGAAATGCTTTCTGGCAGGCTGCTGATTTTCCTTCTCAATGTAACTGAATGTGTCTCAGTGGGACACGGTTTTTTACTATTGAGTGTTGTTCTTAGATCTACCAGGCAGCTGTTATCTTGTGTTAGGGAGCTGTTATCTGGTTACCTTCCCATTGTTCTTTTGTTTGGCTGCTGGGGGGAAAGGGAGGGGGGTGATATCAGTCCAACTTGCAGAACAGCAGTAAAGAGTGATAGAAGTTTATCAGAGCACAAGTCACATGACTTGGGGCAGCTGGGAAATCAACAATATGTCTAGCCCCATGTCAGATTTCAAAATTGAATATAAAAAAAAAATCTGTTTGCTCTTTTGAGAAATGGATTTCAGTGCAGAATTCTGCTGGAGCAGCACTATTAACTGATTCATTTTGAAATTTTTTTTTCCCCATGACAGTATCCCTTTAAGGGATACATTTCCAGCACATGTAAAGGCAATGAGGGTGAGACTTGGCATGTGTGCTGAGTTTATGTAACAGTGTACTTTATATATTTGTTACCATGTTATAGATGAAGGTAAGCTCGAGCATCAAATATAAAGATCCAGGCAAGAGTACACCAGAGCTTATCATCATGCCAGTTTAGTGTCACTTTTTAATAAGAATATAAACCCTCCCTAAAACATTTCAATGTGTACCTCTATCTTTCTTTTTTATTATCTCCCAAGTGCAAAAAAGTGTGGAACAATCAGACTTCTACAGAGAAAAGTAGCCTCAGACGTTGACTTCCCTGGTAAAAAGGCACAACAGACCAAGGATCCTCCTTTGGCTGAAGATTAGGGAGGCCCCTTGGTACCTAACCCCCTGGCTAATGTCACAGCTTGGGAAAAGGTGTTTATGTCTCCTTTGCTCCAAGGCTAGGAAGAGTCCCTTATTCAAGGGCATCCATGGAGCAGAGGGGAAGTAACCTAATGGCTGCATATCACCTGAAGCTCTTCATGGCAGGATCCTAATTAGCTGAACCAGATCCCTCAATTCTGTGAAACAATATACAGTATAAAGTGGCAGGGAGGTGTGAGTGCAACTGAAAAGATAAAACTCCTGTGCAAAGTGCCCCACTAAAAATCACCCTGTTTGTTTTGTTATTGTATTGTTCTACTGTGCATCGCTGTGAGCACAAGAAGTGCTTTTTAAATAAAAATATGCATATATATACATACTGTCACCACTCCAGGGTCACATTGCCAGAGGGACAAAGTAAAACTGCTTAAACAGAAGCATCACTGTATTACTCTAACTGTAAAGAACAAATACTACCATTGATTGTAGCCAGAGGGCTAAGAAGTTTCCCAAAGTAGATATGGTAAACATAATTGTATATGCATGAAGATTCTCAACTTTGAACCAGCCCTGCAGTGCTATGTCAATCAACGATTTGCTATCTAACACAGAGAGATTTTTGTGTCTTATATTTGGGCTGGAGATTATACACTGTAAGCAAACATTACAATGGTGGACATGGTGCTTGTTTCTACCTGTAGATTGCAGTTCCAATCATTTTAAATAAGAGGAGGAAGCCTTGGAGGATCATCTTGCATTTATTGGACCACTTACCCTGAAAAGCTACTTTCAGAATTCTATCCTCATTGATATTCAGATGGACCACCCATAATCACTATTGTTTCATATGTTTTTGCTGCTACAAGTGTTTACAGCACATCAAATATTTTTTAGTGGTGAAATTATCATGCCACATGCTAGAATAAGTATCCTTAAGTACTATTTGGGGGGGTGGTTAATATTGCTCAAGCTTTTTGGCTTGATCAATCTTTAAGGAAACCCGATTTGAGTTTGCTAACTCTTGGTTTCTGACCGAAAAAAACTCTACAATTTCTGTAAATTTTACCCCCTACTCAGGATTCAAAATAAAAAAACTGCCTCCTCGTGTCTTCCCATCCGCTAAATGAAAAGTCGCCTGTGCTTAAGCACGCGCGGTGCAGTGTTTTCCGAAGTCGCCTCAAGTTGCCTCATGAGGAAACTTCGGGCGACTTTGGAAAATGCTGTGCCGCGTGTGCTTTAGCGCAGGCGACTTTTCATCGTAGCGGATGGGAAGACACGAGGAGGCAGTTCAGGGAGATTGTCGCCCAGAAGTCATGGGGATTAGTCGTCAGACGACAAAATCTCCCAGAATTTCCTCGTGTGATCTAACCCTAAAACCATGCACAGTGATCTACCAATAAATTAAATTGTATTCACACAGACTACTGAACTAAATAGACTGATGTACTTAGTCTCAGCCTCAGTAAGACAATGACTTATTATCATAATTGATCTTAAAGAACTTATTTTTCCAGATCATACCATATTGTTTATGGCCATATGGGTAAAACGAAATTCATCTGCAAATCATAGTGAACTTCTGTGCCTCTGCACTACCACTATTGCATGATAAAACGGTATCTGCCAGATTTTTAAGCCATGGCAGTATATAGAGCCCTTACTGAATATGTATTCATAACCAGATTCACAACACAGCAGTGACCATACTCAGCATACAGTTTGTTTAAAAAACAGGAATATAATCAGGCCATAGAACCATCATTGTAAACAGTGATTTATACATGGACGACTACTGTAATTTAGCAAGCCTGCAGTTCAAATATGAAAAGTATAGAACACAGATATACACACTGGCTATGCAGTCTTGGCTGCTTAAAGGAACAGTAACACCAAAAAATTAAAGTGTCCTAAAGTAATGAAAATATCATGTACTGTTGTGCTGCACTGGTGAAACTGGTGTCTTTTCTTCAGAAACTCTACTAGAGTTCATATAAACAAGCTGCTGTGTAGCCATGGGGGCAGCCATTCAAAGCTGAAAAGGAGAAAAGGCACATAATACCCAGCAGATAAAAAATAAACTCTGTAGTATACAATGGGATTCTTCAGAACTTATCTGTTATCTACTGTGTATCCTGTGCTTGAATGGCCACACAACAGCTAGTTTATATAAACTATAGTTGTTTTTCTGAAGTAAACACAACTGTTTTGCCAGTACAGGAAAACACTACATTATATTGCCTTTTAATTAAAACTCTTTCATTTTTGGTGATACTGTTCCTTAAAGTGTATACAAATATATAACTGCTTTAACATATGTACAATGTGGCTGCCTACATCTAAGCCAGAATTGCCCTCAACTCTTAGACCTATATGTACTGCATGTATATATGCCCTGGCCTGCAGGTTGCCCTGGAATTAATTGTTAATCTTATTTAACTGCCCCCTCCCTCACCCATCTGTAAAATTCATAAAGGAATTGGTGCCACATACACCACTGCTGCCAGTCGCTTTGTGGACAGGCATTTGCCCCTGGACATGCTATACACAGGCCAGGAGAGAACACGGATTAAGGACAAATAAGTGATATCCAACAAAGAAAGGCACATTTCTAAAACCCTTTGTGGGAACCCTAGTGCTGCTGTTGGGTCCAGGATGGTGTGTAGGGCCATAGGTGCAGTTGTGCTCCATTTATCAGAAGAAGAAAGATGGACATATGGGCAACCAGGTTCATATTTGTATGCCAGTGCCTTACATAAATACAGTATGTGCCCTCCATTGCCTCCTTTTTGAACACCTGTACTAACGAATACAGGTGCATCTGTAAATGAGTGTATTTTGGTGATCCTAGACCCAGATCAAAACACAAATTGCTATTTTTAAATTCCTGCATTATTATATTGAGTTAATTCTAAGCTCTGTGCTTCCCACAATTCAATTGTATTAAACAAGTCATTTTAATGATGTAAAAAAAAAAAATATGCATGTCCTCTTTTCCCAGCACCCATCACCTTTATTTTAAACAACAATTGCAACTGGCCTCATTAGAGTCAATACATAAAAAAAGATAACACGTTCTGATTAAAATTCTTTACAGGCAGAGAGCGTATGACCCAGAGCTCATATGATCAATATTTCTACACATGATGTAAATCACTTATACAGTATTATTAAAGCACCTTCAAACTCACCGTAATATACTCATTTGAGGGCATTTCTATGGCAAGATAGGGAGGGGTCAGACATATAACACCGTAGCACAAGAGCACTGTTGACATGAGATTAGCTTTGAAATATGGGAGGCCTTCATCAATTACATAGGGAAAGGTATTAAAAGGAATCCTTTGAAGCAATTAAAACTGAATTTACAGTAGATGCTAAGGAGTTGCCTAACAATATTATTTTATGTTTATAACTGCAATTAGAAAACCTACGCCTTCCATATTATGTACATGACAAGTACCAAGAAACCAGTGTTTTTTTTTAAAGGTTTGTAGTGAAAATATTGCCTGAAATCACTACCCATAATAATAATCTATTTGCATACATATTTATATGCTTTGTAGTCCTCCCCGGTGCTGCTCAGGAGCTCAGCAAACTGTCTAACTAGCACATAATTTATAGTTTTAGTGTAAAGGGCGTATCCCTTGATAGAATTCTAAAGACAAGATATACACTGTACATGTAGATACCTCCTTTACACTATAATCATAATCCTCTACAAATGTTCACCCTGGTCCCTAATGACATCTGTCCCTTAATCCAGACATTAGTTTCATTTTATGAGGCCTTCCCTTGTATTTTTTATGCTATTCCACTCTGCTTTATGTCTCCAGTCTTCAAGAAGAAATGCATTTCAGCATCTGCAAACCAACCTCATTTACCATGGCTACAAGCACAAGTACACTTGCACCTGTACACATTGGGGGTGCAACCTGCACTGCAATAAAAATTATTTTACAGGTGTTAAATACAACAATCCATTGCAGCTTACTTCCCCTGGTGCTCTTGCCTTGCAAACCACTATTCTGTAAGTGCAAAGAGTAGAATCCATGGGAAGCTTGCACAAAATGCAAAATACATGGTATTTCAGGCATGTAGTTTGTACTTTTCAACTTAAACCTCATTATTGTAAGCTTAATATGGAAGTAATGAAATGGTTATGGTGAATATCCAGGGTCAGATGCTCTTGGAGAATTATTTTGTGTTTAATGGGGTCAATAGCACTTGGGAACAGTTTTACTGAGCTTCATTGGTTTAGGAATACAACTCTGATGTTGATGGACTAAACACCTCAAAATGCTTTTAACCTTCATACTACATGTTAGGGTTCCCCAAACTTTTTTTCACCATTGAGCCACATTCAAATGTAAAAAAAAGTTGGAGAGCAACACAAGAAAGCAAAAAGTTTCTGGGGGTGCCAAATATGGACTGTGATTCACTATTTAGTAGCCTCTATTTGGACTGGCAGTCTACAGGAGGCAATGTTTGGCAGTCCACCTGTTTTTTAACAAATTTTGCTTCCAAGTCAGGAATTCAAAAATAAGAACCTGCTTTGAGGCCACTGTGAGCAATATCCAAAGCTTGCGAGACACTGGTTGGGTGGGATGTATATTAGCAGAATAAGCAATTAGTCTATATAAACATGTTGTCATGCTAGTCATTTATATGTAGGGGTCCAGCCAATGATTGCATTGTGTAGGATTTAAGCTCACCTGCAACCATCAACTCATTATTTATTTAGTTCGATTATAATAAGTAATATCACAATATGCTTTTTCTTCCTCTAATTGATCTGTAAATGCTTATTCAGCTCCTTTCTATTTCTGTCTCACTGTCTCACTTATACATTCATGTCATGTATCACCACTTTCCAGATGTTTTTGCCCTTACACCAAACCTTTCATGAGCTTAAAGGGTTTCTCGCTTAATTTGCTGAAATTGCAAAAGCCAGTATACTTTATAATTGCACTTGTTAATAATAATAATAATAATATATAATTATTCTAATATAACCTTTTACACAAGATGTTAAAGCATGTCTACTCCAAACTTGCTTTATCAGTAGAACTGTGAATTGTTATAACAACAAGGGGCAGATTTATCAAGGGTCGAATTTCGAGGGTTAATAAATCCTCGAATTCGACCCTCGAAGTTAAATCCTTCGAATTTGAATATCGAATTCGAAGGATTTAGTGCAAATGCTTCGATCGCACCATATAATAAAAATTGTTCGATCCGATTCGAACGATTTTAAGCGATCGATCGAAGGATTTTTATTCGATCAAAAAAAGCTTAGAAAAGTGCTGGGGAAGGTCCCCATAGGCTAACATTACACCTCAGTAGGTTTAAAGTGGCGAAGTATGAAGTAGAAGTATATATTAAAGAGAAAGTACTTTGAATAGTCTAACGATTTTTACTTTGTTTGAATCATTCGATTTGACCAATTTGATGGTCGAAGTACCCAAAAAAATACTTTGAAATTCACATTTTTTACCATTCGAATTCTTCACTCAAGCTTAGTAAATCTGCCCCCTGATGTAGGACCTTCTTGTGCTACTCAGTCCTATATTATGTGTTGTGCAAAATGGCAAAAAACTATCCATTCTTGTTTTAGTGACTCAATTCCCTATGTGATTATTCTGTTTGAGCTATTTCAGAAACAATTACAAAACATATTTATCAGTCGATTTTTCGTTTTATGCCATTTCAAATTGTGAATTACTTTCATCAAAGAGATTTGAGTTTTGGAGGGTTAAATAATATATGTTTAACTGAATACAAATAACTAAACTGATTTTGCTGAATATGACAAAATCAGGACAAAGTTACAATTCAGCCCAATTTAGTTTTCTCCTTTTTCTGCTGTTCTCAATTTAACTTAAGACATACAGTACAAATGAATAAAACAAAACCATCTGATTCCCTTATAGAGCAATTTATTCTACCCAGTTCTATCCAGTCTATGGGATATGAATCAAGCTGATTGCCGACTCAGCTTTTTAAAGATAAAATAAATTAATATGTTTTAGCTCAACCATGCACAGTGTAATTTTCATAAGAATGATGTCTATTAAAAGTGGGTTTAACAGCCACTGTACCTCTAGAAATTTAACTTTGCATGAACTCCCTATGGAAGGGTATTGAAGCTTTGCAATATGTCGCCTACGTTGTCTGACAGGTTTTTACTACCAACACTGGTCTAGTATTATGGTGTTACTTGGTACATATGCTCTTATAACCCACATTAGCAGATATATAAATCCTAATAAATATTTGTTCCTACACAATTTATGCTTGTAGTTCAAAGTCAGGATGGTTTACATAATCAGAAGTAAGGGTAACTCTACCACTTATAGTGTTCTAGTGAAAAAATTTCCATCTGGCTATGCTATAGAACCCTTATGATCAAGAGCAGATGCTGCATACAAAATGCAAATTTATGTATATTGCAACTGAATTATATGTGATATCTAGTCTAAAGCAACTGGACTTGCTGAGTAATCTTGGAAAAGTTTCACCAATCCAGTGGCACCATCAAGTGGCTTCTTTAATTTGAGTATGAACAATTCAAGCAGATGTTAGCTAAAAATTAGTGTGAAAATGGGCTGATATTTCTTATCAAGTTACCACCAAATTATGGTCTATATTGCTAGTTAAGGCAATGTAATATTGTTAGGGCTTATATTCAGATTTGGTCCATCCTCAACCACAGGTAGTGCAATCAAGAGGCACCTTAGCACCATATCTACTCAATGATCTTACTTTGTGTTAAAGAAACTAATGTTGCCCACCACATATATTGCATGTGTCTATGAAGATTTACTCTCACTCAGGTCATTAAGGGTAAAAAAAAGGCACCAAAATCCAATCAGAATGGTTGAAAGTAGCATCCAGTTGTAATAATAACAGTTCATGATAAGTAATAACATTTGACAGGGGTCTGTGTACTAATGATGGACCCAACACACCATAATAATGTGTCTCTACATGATCAACCCAGTGCTTAAACACCTTAACAAACTTATATCCCCTTTTATTTTCAATGTTATGTTTCCTTCAGGGCTGGACTGAGAGTCAAACGGGCCCTGGCATTTCAGGTACACAGAGTCCCAATCAGCCCACACAGAAGCCCAAACAGACCCCACCAGCCCACTAAATACTGATTTTCTATGGCACTTTATAGCAGCCCCTCTGGCATTTGCCAAAACCCACAGATTGCCAGTCCGGGCCTGGTTTCCTTATTATGTATTCATAAAGAGAATGGAACAATTAAACTATGAGGGAGGTGTGCATGGATTTGTGTAAACAATTGTAAATAGAGGCACATAGTTCAAAAGTATTTGTTTCCTAATGGGGAGGGTTTATTTTGATTGCCATTTGTCTTTTTCTTAGCCATATTAAGGGGCCGATTCACTAAGGGTCGAATATCGAGGGTTAATTAACCCTCGATATTCGACTAGGAATTAAAATCCTTCGACTTCGAATATCGAAGTCGAAGGATTTAGCGCAGATAGTTCGATGGAACGATCGAAGGAAAATTCGAACGATTCGAAGGATTTTAATCCAACGATCGAAGGAATATCCTTCGATCAAAAAAACTTAGGAAAGCCTATGGGGAAGGTCCCCATAGGCTAACATTGACTTTGGTAGCTTTTAGATGGCGAACTAGGGGGTCAAAGTTTTTTTTAAAGAGACAGTACTTCGACTATCGAATGGTCAAATAGTCGAAAGATTTTTAGTTCGAATCCCTCTATTCAAAGTCGTAGTCGTAGTCGAAGGTCGAAGTAGCCCATTCGATGGTCGAAGTAGCCCAAAAAAACCTTTGAAATTCGAAGTTTTTTACCTTAATCCTTCACTCGAAGTTAGTGAATTGACCCCTAAATGTCACAATATAAATAATACTTTACAGGCCAATGCAAAAGTAATTTTGGTGTCAGATGGATGATTTACATCTTACGACATTCCTCCTAGAGGTTTGCCAATCAGGAGACTTCAAGATATTTTATTGTTGCTTTTTCAATTGGTTCCTTCTACCTTTTTGCAGCCTCTTCCAGTTTCATGCTCCTTGTGGTGTTCCATTTGATATTTTTTATTCTTAAACACTTGGGAAATGTATTACTGTCAGTTCAATTAAAAATGCCGCGGAGAGAAAAAGGAGAATACTTTTTAAGACATTCTGTAGCACTGGACCCAGATTGAATTTGGTCCAGTAAGTTATTACCAGAAATCCACCTTTAAAGAGGAAGTTAGAAAAGAACAGATTCCAACCTATATTGACTTCACCAACTTAGAGTTGTCCCTTTACCAACATAATGTAGGGTTGTCCAGTTATAGGTCTATCCTGGAGCAATACATTCTTTTGTTTCTGGTTTTAATGGGAATGAAGGAAGAATGTTCAATTTTCTGTAGGGTAATGCAATAAAATTTAATTAGTCTAAACTTATCAAAGTTACACCGATTGCACAAAACCACAATAAATAACAATGGTATGTCAATGTCTTCTCATTGAAATGAAAGATAAAAGACAGCAATGTAGCCATGTAAACTTTATTATTTTTAAATTGAGCTTGCATTCATGTCAAACTAAATAAAGTTTTAAAATGTAAAATATGCTTAGTGCATTATTTATCTTGATCCCAAATCTGCATGGGAAATTTAACCCTTAGGCCCGCATGCTTGTATCCCACTTATGGAAATGTTAATAGATTTTCTCTTTTTGTGTGAGACATTGTGAATGATCTGATGAGGTCTTTCTTATGCTAAAATATTAGTGCCTGTAGTCCACCTTTAAGGAGATATCTTTTTTAAAAAAATGCTGGAGTTTTCTACCTCTTGACAACATCCCAGCTGTAGACTAGCAAGAGCAATCCTCCCGTGGCAGTTTTAATTATCGGCACTGGCGATACCATCAGTAAGTGTGTAATTATGTGTCAGTTTTCTGGCTGTTGGGTATGAAAAGTGGAACTGGTGAAATGATTGTTGAAGCTGTAGGCTCATATTTAAACAATTCAAAATGTGTAACTGGCAGTGTCATTAAACAGAGAGTGTCTGACCCCAGCTGTCAGTTATTTCTTTATGCAGATTATTTTCCTTTTTATGCTGTCTGTCAAAAGAGCTTCATCATTTGGAAGGGGACAGAAGAGGAAGCCAATAGCTTGAGTACAGAAGTGCAGCTATCCCTAACTCCTGCTGAGATGTTCTTTTAGCCTAAACAAATAGTGCTGCAGAAACTGTAAATAAACCTTAGACATTGCAGGAAATTATATAGACTTCTACCGATGAATAAATAAAGATAGAATATCAAACAGAAATTGTAGCCTTAGAAAAACATTAATTTATTGAGGCTAATTTCCATAAACTAAATGAAAAGATGACTTAATTTTTGTGTATTTTAGAAATAGAAAGAGTTGGTTTTTATTGGCTATAAGCATTGCGCCTGGAACCAATGTTATAAACCTCATGGACTGAGTGAAAGAAATAATACAGCAGAAAAACTGTAGCTCTGGAAATCTCAATTTAAAGCAGAACAACAGAAGTAATTGTGATTAATGCTATATGGGATGTAATGACAAAAACACAGTAATACATTAAAACGTGTGCACATTGTATTTATTAAACTTAAATCACAGCTGAACAGTTTAGTGGTGTCAAGTGAAACAGGTAAAAAATCCATTGCAAGTTAATCTATAGCGTGGAACTCTGATCTTGTGGTCCACATATCCATTGTTCAACTGAAATGTAAATTTTTTTTCACGTCTTCTATTTTTTCTGCTTTTCTCTTGGAATTAACTGTGTTTATTTGCAAGAGTTTTAGAATTATGAACCTTAAAAGCTGCGTGGATGAATTTAGTGAAATTTAGTGAACTCGAGAAAAAATTATCCCCAAATGATGGTAAACTCTAGCAGTTGTGTTTAAATAAAGGATAGGTTCTGTGAGATACTCTGTCTTCATAAATGACTAATTAACCTCCCAGAACTCTCACTTGTTGTTCACCTACTACGTAATATAAGATTTTTTAATTAATAAAATGAATACAGATGGAGATAGATTTAACGATGCATGATATGACAATATTCTGCAGGATGTTTGCAGAGAAGTTTCATTATCTACAATGAAGTACCATGTTGAAGCATACTGAGATACAGGTGCCATTAAAGCTTGCTTTTTAGATATATTTCTGGTAATTTTGTCATTGGCCACCAAACTTGATTACTACCCCAGCAATTATGAAGCCATTCCAAAGCTTAACTACCTTAAAGGGGGAACTATTGTGAAAATGAAAAATTTATATAAACTTCATCATACCAAAATAAAACATTTTCAAATATTATTTAATCAATTGAAAATTCAAATCCATTTCTGAAATAATCAAGTCTCTCATTTCAGCATCTGTCTCTCTTCGTTCTCTCTTCATGCTGGAGTTGGGGATTTTGAATGACAGTTAAGTCCAATGTAGTTTTTGGAAGATGCTCCTTTTGCCTAGAATATGTTTTAGAACTCACTCTCTTAAAATCACCAGAAATACAGTTGGTTATTTTGTTTGTGCTGGAGTCAGTTATTTCAGGTAGCTACAATTCATCTGCTAGAAAAGGAAACCTCCCCCTAAAAGATATATTGACTCTAAAGGTGGCCATACACGAGCCGATAAAAGCTGCCGACAGACCGAGTCGGCAGCTTATTGGCCTGTGTATGGGGGCCCCCGACGGGCTTCCCCGATCGAGATCTGGCCGAAAGTAGGACAGATCTCGATCGGATAGGATTAAAAATCCCGTCGGATCGCGGCCGCATCTGTTCGTTGATGCGGTCCCGCGATCCGACCACCCGTTTGCGAACGCTAGGATCCGATCGTTGGGTCCTAGGGCCCACGATCGGATCAGCCCGATATTGCCCACCTCAAGGTGGGCATATCAGAGGGAGATCCGCTCGTTTGGCGACATCGCCAAACGAGCGGATCTATCCATGTATGGCCACCTTTACTGTCAATAAAAATCTGACACCCAACTCCTGCATGAAGAGAAACAGAGGCTGAAGATGCTGAGGGGATAGGGAGGATAGACTTAATTATTTCAGAAATGGTAAAGAACTTATAATTGATTATACGTATGGCTGTTCATTGGTTGAATGAGACGTTTACAGACTGCACCCATTATGAATTGTATTGGCCATGTTTTTGTGAAGAGAGCTGACAATAAGATGACCTATTTTCCTATTATAGCTCAAGAAATTGTATACATACAGTAGTTGTACATATACATAAGGGATTTATGAACATATATATATAAGATAGTAGATTTCATTTAGTGTAAAGTGCAGTGGGCAAATACAATTTCAAATGCATGTCATCATGTATTTCCCACAATTCAAGTGCAATAGCAGCCACAAGGTGGAAATGTATAAAAATTAGCACAGTTAGCTTCAATGTGAATTGAACACAATTGCTCTAAAGATCTTTGTGAATGGCACACCTTACATAAACACTGTGGCCTAATTTGTGAGACTGCAGTTGCACATAATAAATTAGTTCTAATAACTTCAGGTTATTCAATGCATTCCTTTGTGCTAATTTTTGGACTCTTGCTAAGTCTATTCTAAAAAGTCTCAATGTGATTGTGCTTGGCTGGAATCTATAACTGTAAATCAAGGTCAAATTAGCTTGATGCTAAATAGAAGTTGTTTCTGAGACTTGTGGCCAGTGCTGGAATTGGGGCGGAATGCCATCCCGCCACTTTTTTTTTTTTCCACCAAATAGCATCCCGCCAGGCAAAGATTGTCCATACCGGAGCTGTTCTGTGGATGTTGTGCTCCCCCTTAGTCATTGTATTTTCTGTCTCCTCCTTCTGACTTCAGTTCTCTGTTCTCCTTCCTTGCCCCTCCGAACTGTTATAACATCTCCTTCCTTAAGCCTTCCTCCTTCCCTCTCTGTAATTGAGTGCTCCTCTGCAAAGCACATATTTTAATTTGGTGTTCCAACCTCCCCCCTCAATCACTGTACTTTTTCTTCTTCTCCCTCAACTTCAACTATGATACTATATTTCAATCACTGCTCATGTTCCATGTAATTTTAATAAATCATGTTTTAGCAGGCATTTCAATTTTTTTAAAAAAAACACTATACTAATATTTTTTTTTTGCAGCCATTAATTAATTAATGGGAAGTACTAAGATTAGCATACTTTAAATTAAATACTGTAGGAACATAAGCAATTTAATGAACTTGTAAGTCCAAATGCAGGCCAATATGAGGTTTGCCTGCCTACATGGCTGCAAGAAATGGCTTTTTTAAAGATTGGAAATGCCTGCTTAAACATGATTGGTTAAAATTAAATAACTAAAAGGATATTGGCGGGTCGTTCACAGTATTATGTAAAAAAATTATCGGCGGGAAGCTAAAATGGGCACCACATGGAAAATGAGCAGTGAAATATAATATTAAATAAGGCAGAAGTCGGAGGGAGAAGAATGAAAAATTCAAAGACTGATGGCGGAGCACAGAAGTAAAATACACACTTTGCAGAGGAGCAAGATCTCAACTTGATTTGTGGCCAGGACAGAGACACAATGGTGGAGATCAAAGCATGATATATGGCAGGACAGAGGAGTGACTACAGCTTTTTACCATGTGTGAGTACAATTCCTGACAGGCTGCATTCATTTACATATGAAATTGTCCCTGTGCCACCCTGCTATGGGTTCTGGGGGTATATATACATGAAATTACCATTTAGGTGGGGGCGTGGCCACAAAATTGGGCATGGCCTCTAGAAAACCTCCTTCTGGGTGGGTGGGCCGCACACACCATCCCTTCACCTTTTTGTTCCCAATTCAAGCACTGCTTGTGGCCAATTTTAGACCATGTTACAAATATAATATCGAAAATCAACTGTATCCTTCAAAAAGTAATATAGTTAGTAGGAGTCAAGTTGCATGTACAGTAGTACTAGGGACTATTTCCACACCCCACTTCTGAATTCCATATTTCATTCCTGCTAATGGAATACCTCTTATGTGTCTGAGAACACCCACAGCATAGCAGAGAAAGAAGGAACTCATTATACTGTATAAAGTTTTCACTTAATTTTAATTATTTTACTGTTAAAGGATCATAGGTACTGTACATAGCAATGAGCAAAATTTATTAATGTGGATTTTAAACAACTGTCCGCACAGATAGCATGACAACTAAGGGTATATAAAGAAGGGTATATACATCAAGCATATAATTACTGACCAATACAGACAGTAAAGAGGGCCCTACTCAGTAGACCTTACAATCAAACTATATTTATTCTTCTACAGAACTACTTATGATGCTTATATTGCATAGAATATGTCACGCAGAAGAAGTTTCCTTCTCTAAGAACTGTAACATTAAACATTGTTGGGATAATTAGGCAAAATATGGAGATTACACATGGTTCCTAAGGTCACATGGAGGTGACCTGACAAATCTTAATCAAGAACATTGTTTTACACAGTTACCCACCAGAAATATGAGAGTAGAAAGTAATTCTCTTTTCTATCTCAATGGTTCAGTTGGCAAGACCTCAAAGACATTAGGAAGCACCATAATGAAAACAGAAAAAAAAAATTGGTTGCCACCTTTGCTTTCGCATGAAAAGTCAACAATGCATTTTCTGCACATGATAATTTACCAGCAAACAGAGCAGAAGGTACTAGTGCAAGAGGAAAGGTGTTATAATTGTGTTCTTGTACATGATATCTGCTGTGCAAATGTAGAAATAATCATGGTGACCTTATGTAAAGTGAAGTAAATGCTAATACATCTGCTGCTGCTGCATATTAACGTGCTTTTGTTCAAGGTGCGACTTTATCTTGCGTTGAAACTGTCGAAAATTGGTGTGATACCAGGGAAAAGGTTAATTTCTATTACATGTTGTAAAACACCTGATGGTGCAAAGAAAAAAAAAATTCACATATGTCTACATTTTATTAAATTTCCTTTTATTTTCCTAATTTTATATCAAAGGCTCCTGCCTAGGAAATAATTAGTTAACAGACTAAAACAATCCAATAGACATTGCAGGGGAAAAAAAATCAGCAGAGGATTTAATTAGGTTTCTCTAACAATTTTCTTTCTGCACAGCAAATCTTTTGCCAAAACAATATAACAACTATAAATAGTGACTGCATCCCTTTTTTCCTCTATGCAAATGAGTTGCAGTTTTTAGTTTACTCACAGTCTTACTGTAATACTTCATCAGATTTAAAGTGCTTTTTGCAAACAAAAAAACAAATAATTTCAATGAACAAATTAAAAGTAATAAAATGCAATATACTTCTCTTATCTCATAAAGAGCTTGTAACTCTTGCAGTAAATATATGTGTATGCTCCCAACAAATAGCATTATCTCATGCTTTCAGACATGTATAGCTGTTTGAAACTCAAATACAGTCTATTAGTGGCAACATTACCAAGGAGAGGCTTCTGGGATACTGACCTTCTCCATCCATTGCCATACTTTGGTGGGAGAATATATTAATAAATAAAAATATATTTTCCTTGAAATTAAAAACATGCATATATTTCTTATATTAAGGACAGTAATGCAAGAGTATATAGACAGTGTAATACTGCCTGTATTAATTGCAGTACTGCCTTTACACTTGAAAGTAATAAATAGGGACATATTCTATTCTCCAAGGATTAATTTGTAGTAATATTTTATCAGCTGTGAAAAGGGCAATTTTTTTTACATATCGAAACTTAAGAGGGAGCCCTATTAGAATTTCATTGGAAAACAAATTCTGCATATATTTCATAGCAGCTGCTTTAGAATTTCACATGCAGCCGGGAGATGGGTAAGTCTAGGGAAATGAGAACTGATAAAATTGCAAAGAAAATATACATATGACTATGCAGTTAAAAATGTCCTGCTCTGTTTGCGCATATGATTGAATTAAAAAGCAACAATCATATATGTCACAGTTTGGATATTATTTATATGGCGGGTGAGACTGAATTCACAATTACTTTGACAATTAAAAAGGAGAGGATTTATGTTAAAGAGCAGTTTATAGGCAAGACCTAATTATGTTTGTGTTCTTGTCTATCATACCATTATATAGGTGACTGTGTTTATTGCCCTCACTTTGTTCCTAATCAGAATAGGGATTGAGATCCCAAAGAACTGGCAAAGTGTTGTGGAGACAATGGTTAAATCGATGGGGACCATATACACGTCCTACCATACATTACACTATCCACTCACTCTAGTTGGTCATAAAATAATATATGGAATAAACTGATTTATTTACTCTCTGTACCATTGCATTCAGTAGCCCTGCACTACTTCTATTAAAGGAATGCTAGTTGCAGAGGATCTCTGTACTCCCCTAAATTTTATAAATCATAAAGTTCACTGACATTTTTTTCATATCAAAATATAAAAAAAAATCAATATGAGGAGAAAAATATTTTCTCCATATTTAGTTCTAGTTTTTTCCCATAGACTTCAATAGAGCTTACACATGATAAACAGTGAGATATGTTTTTATGGGGCAGATTCACTAACCGGCTATTTTTCGCCAGTGTCCGTTTCGCAACAGTTCACCAGGCGCAAATATACTCAGACTACACCAATTCACCAATATGCGGAGTTACGTCCTGAGCACCGAATGCTGGCGACTTTTCGCTAGCGTTACTTTGGCAGTCTGAGCATTTCAAAGCAAAGATGCTCTAGCATTCATTTCTGCCTAGCGAAAATTTGCTAGTGATTGTTTACTCAATTTGCATAGGGCGGGTAATTTAAAGTTGTATGGATGTCTTTATTATAAATGTTGCTACAAATGGTTTAAGTTACTGGTTTATATAACACATGTCCACGGAACCTTAATAAAGGTAAGAGAGTTAATATAATGCCCTATACCTGAGCCCACTGTAAAATGAATATTCCATATGTTAGGAAATGTCTGGAAAAACTGGTTCCCCAAAAAAAAAGTTTGTTACTTTTTCAGGCGATCACGCTGAAAAAAGGAAAAGACGTCTGTGTTTTTTGAACTTTGATGAATTTTCGGTTTACAGGATATGATGTATGTGACAGAAGATTTAGGAAGATCCAGCTGCTTTATAGCATTTAACCTGGTCCAAGGTGGCGAGGGCAACTCTGGCGAAGGAGGTAACGTTTAGTAAAATCCGCATTTTAGTGAATTTGTGGCGTAATGTCCGTTCGCCTGAGTGAAAAGTCGCCTAGCGATAGAGTGCGAATAACTGCTAGTGACGGTCCCGTTCATTAGCGAATTGGCGCTTGCTCCTGTTAGTGAATTGGCGATGTCCCTATGGGTGGCAACGCTGGCGAAAAGTTGCTACAGTAGCATAAGCCACTTCGTTCTTTAGTAAATCTACCAAAATGAATAAAATTGCATCTCAAATTGAACCTCGTCCATGAGTTTTCATGTGATAAACCAATGATATGCCACATCCACATAATGGCCCAGATTCAATTCAGTGAGAAAATCACTGAATTGAATCTGGGCCATTATGTGGATGTGGCATATCATTGTCAGATTTCCAAAACTTAAATGTAAAGCTTTATTGGATGCAAAGAAACTTGATATCTAAAAGCTGGCGAGTTAATATAGGGAGTTGTTATTTTAAAATTCAAGCTATTTTTCAATTAGATATTTTGTAATTAATTGGAAATTTTGCATTAAAAAGAAAGGCTAGAGTGTGATTTCAATGCATTGAGTAGTTTTTTTCATGTTTTACTTGAGTTTTCAAGATTTAAGTTATAAATAATGAATAAATTAATTTTGTTTGTTCATAAATACTCAAATGAATAAATCTACCTCCATGACAATTGATCCTTTATAAATAGAGTAACTAAGGTGGACCCAACTTTTTTGAATCTCAAATGTTTCCACCTCCAACGTACTGTTCTGTACCTATGTTGCACTACATAAAAAGATCTTGCTCAGAATTTACATTCATTTTTTTTATTTCCTGATAATAACACTGATAATATAAGGATTTTGAATAGCAATGCTGACAGAGGGTTACCTGATGGATGCAGAAAATAGCCAAATGTATTTGGATAATTCTCTGAACAATTCTCTCACTAATTGTCAGCTGTCAGTTTTACAATCTAAACCAGATACAGAGAAGAAAAAGAAATGTGGAGATGCTTCTGGCTTTAGACACTTGAACATCTTCCAGCCATTGTCCAGTAAAGCAGTGCAAAGTGCATCTTACAAAGTACATTTTACAGCAGTGTAAAATGCAAAAGTGTTCACAAATTCAAAACCTATAATTCACACAATGCTGTGTCTCACAACAATACTGTTGCCCTGGTTTGATAGGTTGGTTGAACCAACTTAAGGACCTGTTTGTTGGAGAGCGTGTTGTAAACCAAATCAAAATGAAGGCTAATAATCGGGAGTTACAGAATTTGGTGGCATACAAATGAAGTATTCAGACATAGAATTACTTTTTTGTTCTATATTTAACTGAGATCTATGCTGTAATTCCTTTTTTAACACATGGTGGCAGAGATGTCCGTTATTGCATTTTTCTGATTTAACGTATTCTTACTCCAATCTCCAACAAATATAACTTTTTTTGACCTTGCACTACTTTGCCAGTGTGTTTTATTATTGTTTTAATAGTATTATAGTCATATTTTAGCCTTTGCTGAGGTCAACGTCGAGATCATTTTTGGATTTCAAGAGATCAATCCAAATAAAACGACGTTATTACTTTTTTCCTCCTACTAATTCTTGTCATCCTTTTACTATTCAATAGGATAAACAAAACCCTTACCATCTCCTCAAGCAAAGCACTTTCATATTATTTGATAGCCTCTATCAAAGCTACCTTTGTTTGCTTCTTCTGTTAAATTATGTAGGATGCATCTATGTAACATCTGGCACATCTGTAATTACTTAGCTATCGACTGTACGAAATTACTAATTCAAGCTTTCTTAGTATCTCACATTGATTTTTGTAAGCAGTCCTGGGCTGTTTGCCAAACTCAGCTTTACGTCCACTCTAGTTGATCCGACACTCAGCAGGTTGCCTGATTTATTAATTACCAAAGTTTTCAGATACTATTTAATTGTTACCGACTCTACATTTGCTTCTGAAATGAATATTACAATGCAGCATTCATTTTGCTTGCCCATTAAAGTATTAAAAGCTAAACGTATTTCTTGCTTTTCTTTCTAGTTAATATGTTCAACTGTTTCTGGTGATTATTATTTAAGCAAATTGATATAAAAATGTTGTATGCTCTGATTTATTCTCTTTGTGTTAAATTCCATCATCATGCTTTGCACTGTTGACAGATACATTAGACAAATATCTATAAGTGCTTCTTATACCACACTGAGGGTCTGGCCCTATTGGACCAATTAGGGTGTGACTTTGTATTACATATTATCCTCATAAATATAATACAGATAATGATAAGTGAAACTGCAACATTTTGCCAAAAAACAAACACAAAAAAATTGATAAATTCTGCGATTCCAGCAAAACAAAACACATGAGAAGTTCTAATAGTGTCACCATTTCATTAAAAAAAACTGGCAAAAAAGTTTGTGTCATCCCAAATTATGTAGGCTGTTCTAAGAATGTTTTCCTATATATCCTGTGCATTCATGGTATGAGGGGCCGGACCAAATATTGGCTAAATAGAAGCTAATAAACCCAAAGAGAAAGATAACATTTGTTTTAGTAGGAATACAAAAGGCAAGCAGAGACAAAGGGGCAAATTTACTTACCTCTGAAATTGCGGCAGAGACAGCTTTGCTGACATTGCAACACTTCACCAGGCGTAGATTCGCCAGGATAATGCTAATTCCCGAAAAATTGTGCTAGCGTTACTGCGGCAAGCAAAGTGAAGTTACGCTAGCGTTGGCTAATTTGCATACGGTAGGAAGTTAAAGTTGAATGGACTTATGTTGCAGCAAATACATTATACTACACAAGCCCAGGGAACCTTAATAAAATAAAATAGAATTGTTATATTGCCCTATACATGAGCCCACTGTATAGTTTATGTGCCATATGTTAGGAAATGTAGTGGGGAAGGAGGGTAACCTAAAAAAAAAATTACGATCTTTTGCAGCCTATCACCCTGTAAAAAGTAAAAGATGCCAGCGTTTTTTGGGACCAAGTCCTATCTACTCTATTGCACTTCGCCTGATCTGAGCTGGCGAAGGCAAGTCTGACGCAAGAGGTAACGTTCAGTCAAATCTCAATCTTAGTGAATTAGCGTAGTTTCGTTCGTTCACAAGAGTGCAACTTCACCTGGTGTTAGGTTGCAAAGTGCCGCTAGAGTTTATCTCCTTTGCTAGCGAAGTTACGCCAGTGCCCATTAGTAAATCGGCGAAGTTCACAAATGATGTCACGCTGGCGAATTTGCACCAGCGTTAGTCACTTCGCTCCTTTAGTAAACTTCACCCAATGAAGTCTTTAATAGGCTCTAATAACTCTTCCTTCTGTTGTCACTGTCGAAAAGGGGCATAAAATTTGATTAAAATGATGTCTCCTCTTATACTTATTACAGTAGTCCAAGAGGCAGGAGAAGGGGTAAAATGAAGTCCACCCTTGCACTATCATAAATAAATAATACAATAAAATACCAGACAATCCATTCTAATCTCAAGCTCTTTTGATTGGGCTCATGAAGGTGGATGTTGCTCCTCAAGAATGATGGTGATATTGAAATTCATTTTCATTGTAAAATATATTTAAAAATGTTCTAGTTTCTTCACCATTCATGTAATTAATTGTGTTTTGTTGTGTATACACAATACAGAACCAGCCTAGAGCTTTTGTGTCTCAATATGTAGTCCAAGATACATTTTACTTGGGCCTAATAAGCTCAATGTACATATGAGGCAGCATGAACTGAGTCAATCAGTTTGCAACATGCACATGTATTAGCTTTAATTTTTGTAGGGAAACATATAACAATAAATGTGACTCAATATTCTTGTAAAATCAAAGAGCAAAGCAAATGTTTAGCTGGTTGATTTGGACTGTGAGTGATGGATGTTCTGTTTGCTTGAGCCAAAAGGGATTTGATCATATATGTATGGGGTATATTATCTGGAATGCTTGGGACCTGAGGTTTTCTGAGTAAGGGGTCTTCCCATCTTTCCATTTGGATCACCATACCTAAAATTATTAAAATAAAAAAAAACACTTAAGCCTAAAATAAACCCAATAGGATTGTTTTGTCACAAATATGGATTTATATAGTTTTGTTATGATCAGGTACAAGGTATTGTTTTATTTTCAGTGAGAAAAAGGAAATCGTTTTTAAAAACTAGAAGAATTTGCTTAAAATGGACTCTATATGGGAGATGGCTTTCCTGTAATTTTCAGCTTTCTAACAGGTTTCCAGATCAGGGGTCCCATACCTGTTTTATACATGAATAGTGTTTTTTATCATCAGACTAAAGGGCAAATTTATCAAGATTCAAATTTGACTTTTAATCACAATTCAAGTTTTGTTACAAAACTCTGTTTTCAAGATTTATTAAGTTCAGAACACATGACAACTTGAAAAAGCTGGCACAATACAATCTAGTTTTTCATTTGAGATCCATTTCAAATGATAGGTAGAATGTGTAGAGTGTGCATTTGATTTGTTTTTATGAGATCGAATTTGAGTTCAAGATTTTTCAAGCAGTTTTTTCAAATGCTAAAATCCTTAATTTCCCAAAGAATGACATTGATTTTCTAATGAGTTTTTTTTTCAAACCATATTCAGAGAAAAAAATTGCAGTTAAGCTTGAGCTTTTTCATTTGTGTTGTTTCTTCATCAATAGTAAAAAAAACTTTAATTGGAAAAACTGTATAGCTTTAAGTCACAGATTTTTCAATCCATAAATTTTGTAAACTCAAGTAAATTCATAAAACTCAGATTTTCTCAAATCAGGGAAAAAGCATTTCTTCCTTATAACACATTTGCCCCTAAATGAATAAAATAAGTTCAATAGTGTGGTGAAGAAAGATAGCTTAATCCTCACTCATTTTAGGTATGCAGGCGTTTATTACATTACTAGACACATTTATATTGCTCTTGTATACTATATCAAGGAACAAAAACCTTTTAGCAAATACAATTTTTGTAATTGATCTCCACTAAACCTCAGTTTATCTATTTATTTTTATGTTTTTCATTCACAGTTAGAACTATTTTTTTTTTGTGCATTTGATGTTTCCAAAAGGGACTGTCATGCCTTTTCTTCTGTGGAATTAATAGTTAATGATGGCTTACTACATGGTTGGAAGCACATATTATGTGATCACACATTAGTCTTTTTATAGCCTATATGTTGTGTGTAGGGTCTAGTGACAAACAGGTAACAAACCAAGCTGTCATGTACACACAGGAGCTTATGTGCCTAAGGCAGTTTCAGGCTGGGTGCTTCAAGGAGGTGCTAATGCTGCACATTCAAGGAGAGTAGCATCTTATAGTGATTAGCCAGGAAACTCTATTATTTAGAGTCCTTTATCCCAGTGGAATCCAATTCTGTAAGTGGTTAAACATTTATTGTTTCTATGAACAACATTCATCTGACAATGACAACGGCTTTAACTTGCAAGTGCAGTCATTTTTCACGCTGGTTCTTTCATTTGAGTTTGTGTGCATGCAGCACTACAATAAATGTAAAAAGGGCATTTAATTAAAAGTAATATATTTTTGAAAATCCTTTAGAATGACAGACAGTATTTGTTTAACAGAAAATCTATCCTAATAAATGTATGTACTTTTTTTAAGAAATAAAATGTTATTTTGGTGCAGCAGTGAGGGAACCCTCATGTGTAAAACATATTTGATAAACAAATATTTCCATGTGTAGAATAAATGTACGTGTATAATAAGGGGCATATTTATTAAGATTTTAATTCAAAATTAGAATCTGAGATTTACCATCCCCCTACCCTAGAAGTAACTGGAATTCGATAGGTCCGCTGACCTATTTGAAAAAGTTAGTTGCCTTCCCGACATTTGAGTTTTTTTCAGAGAAAAACTTGATTAGAATTGTGTTCTAATTTGTTTTTGAGTTTTTGGGTCGGTAATATTAGTTCGAATTTTAGACGTTCGAGTTTCTAGGTCATTCGAGGTAAAAAAAAAAACTTCTAACATTCGATCTTTGATAAATCAGCCCCTGGATGTAAAAAGGGAATTTAATGAAAAGAAATTTATTTTTGAAAATTCTTTAGAATGATGTATTTGCTTAATACAAAATCTATCTTGATAAATGTACTTTTTTAAGAGTTAAAATGTTAGCTTGATGCAGCAGTATTCTTCCAAAATGGAACCTGTAAAACATATTTGAGAAGTGAATATTTCCATGTGTAGAATAAATGTACGTGTATAATAAGGGGCAGAGTTACTAAGGTTCAAATTCAAAATTAAAATTTAAGATTTATCATCCCCCCTACCCTGAAAGTAACTTGAATATGATAGGTAGCCACCCAAAACCTACCAAGTTCATGTAGAAGTCAATGGCAGCGGTCCGCTGACCTATTTGAAGAAGTTAATAGCCTTCCTGACATTTGAGTTTTTTTCAGAAAAAAACTTGATTCGAATTGCGTTTGAATTCGATACAAGTTTTCAGGTCGGTAACATTAGTTCGAATTTTAGACGTTCGAGTTTCGAAGTCATTCGTGGTAAAAAAAAAAACCTCTAGCATTCGATCTTTGATAAATCAGCCCCTGAATGTAAGAAGGGCATTTAATTAAAAGAAATATATTTTTGAAAATCCTTTAGAATGATGGACAGTATTTGCTTAACACAAATAGTAGAAACACTTTGGTTTCCTTCCAGCTGCAGTTTTAACCATGCATGGTGTATGAATAACTCTGTATTAGCTTTCTATAAAGACCGTATCATAAAATACTACAAAATACAATGCAGCATAATTGCATTCCTTTTTCTATATAATGTTCAAAAGCTGTAAATGAAAACCTAATGTACTGCTTCAAATAATACTTTTTTACCCAGATGTACCAGTCAACAACAGTAAGGGGCAGATTTACATAGGGTCGAATATCGAGGGTTAATTAATCCTCGATATTCGACTGCCGAATTGAAATCCTTCGACTTCGAATATCGAAGTCGAAGGTCGTAGTAGCCTATTCGACCGTTCGAAATTCGAAGTATTTTTTCTTCTAATCCTTCACTCGAGCTAAGTAAATGGGCCCCTAACACTCAGACAGCATAAACCACATTATATGTACATGTAATCAATGTAATTAATACATAAGGCCACCCTCATTATATAATTAAGAACTCACACAAGTCAAACAATGCCCTATATCTCTCTTCTGTTATACCTGTCTCTTTGCATTTACTGGAAGGGAATCATCACTGTTAACTCCTCGTTCAGTCTCTTTAGGGAAACTTGACTTATTATTGGCTACAATTCATCCCCATCTTAATCTTTACTATGGCCCCCTACCCCAGACTTTGGACATGAATCCAAGACAAGACAATGAACTAGACTCCATTCATACTTTGGGCCATATTTAATTCAGTGAGAAAACGGTTTTTCACATGAAAAGTCATGGACAAGATTCAATTTGAGATGCAATTCAATTTAGAAAAACTTATTTCACAGTTTATCACATGAAACCTCTATTGAAGTCTATGGGAAAAAAACTGGAACTGAATTTGGAGAAAAGTTTTTCTCCTCAAATTGAATCTTGTCCATGAGTTTTCACGTGATTAAACCTTTTCTCACTAAATTGAATCTGGCCCACTTAATCCAGTCTGCCTTTATCATCAGAGTGAACATAAACCATTTTATGGGGTAAATTTATCAAAGATCAGATCTTTTTCCCAATTTAGAAAAGAAAGATCAATCAAACTGATCAAAATAATATTTGGATCAAAATAGAGATTTATCGTTGTCCCAGAAGTCAGAGATACATTATCTCAAAATGAATGATCTAAAATTTGTAATTCTGTCAAAGGATATGGTCATGGTTCTATTCAGTGCAGATGATTAACATCGATATTGATTGAATGCCCTATCCTAAATGATTGTTCAGAAATAGAGTTATTCTAAAACAAACCCAGTTGCTCTTCTTCTTTGGCTTATGAATTTAGGGCATTTGCACAGCACTTCCTAGAAGTCTGTGTTTATAGTGGTATATCTATATGGTGGCATGTTTGCTAAACACTCTAATGCAGGGATCCCCAACCTTTTGAAGCCGTGAGCAACATTCAGAAGTAAAAGGAGTTGGGGAGCAATACTAGCATGAAAAATGTTCTTGGGGTGCCAAATAAGTGCTGTGATTGGCCATTTGGTAGCCCCTATGTGGACTGTCAACCTACATTGAGTCTCTGTTTGGCAGTACACCTGGTTTTTAAACAACAAAAACAAGCCTGGAATTCAAAAATAAGCACCTGCTTTGAGGCCACTGGGAGCAACATCCAAGGGGTTGGAGAGCAACATGTTGCTCACAAGCTACTGGTTGGGGATCACTGCTCTAATGGATACATTAAAATACAACTACACTAACCTTTACTTTATTACTTTTTTGGTATCTTTCTAAAATTGCCCTCTCCCCAAACTGGAAAACTACAGAAAAAAATATAAATCATTAAAAAACACAAAAAAATTCAGTTGCCATTGCCAAGGAAAATGTAATTTTAAGGGGAACTATCCCTTCAACTTTTTTACATGTAGCATACCCATGGGTGGACTTGAGAAGTGTGTAGGGAGTGATTATAATGTGACTTGCTGCCAGTGATATCCTTGGACTTTGGACAACTCCTTGGAACTCCCAGCGGTGTGTGTTGGCCCCTTTAAGCACCTTACCCTCAGGTGAATTCTATGTGTCTCCTGGTGCACAGACCAACCAGGTTGGAGCTAACAGCTGTCCAGTTGGTTGCTTCAAACAATAACTTATTTATTGAAAAATGGCAGTAAATCTTGGTCACAACATTCAGGCAGTTTAGATCTTCAGGTACATTTAAAGCAAACTATGGAGAAACCTTCACACATTTAAATATTGCAAGTAGGTCCCTCTAAGGGGGGTAGTGCAAGCAAGCTGCTTTTAAAATAAACTGCCTCTCCTAGAGCAACTATTACACAAACTTTTATCACTAAATAGATCTGTCCCTAACCAGGGCTTGTGACCGACCCAGACCCAATCCTGTACCCATCACCCTGCATGGTGGGATCCAGGAAGAGAGGTCTGAGCACATGTGCTCTCCTTTTTAAACCTTTAAACACTGCCACCTACTGGGCAAGCAATAAACCAGATCAGATCACTGTCTTCTATAGTGATGTTTTTTTTCTAACTTGATTACATTCCACAATTTCTGAGACACAGAGATGTAGAAAGCAATGGATAATTTTAGTGTGCTACCCAGAAAATGTAATTTCAATATAATTATGGCTACTATTTATTACTACTATTTATTATCTGTGATATTACATTATAAAAACATGGGAGGACTAATTTATTAAAATTCTAGTGTGTTTATTGCTTGAATTTAAGAAAATGAAAGCAAAAAAACTGACATGGAAAACACTAAAAAAAATATAGTTACGTTTTTAGCTGCAAATTTTCAAATTGTATTTGCAAAACATTTGAAATGCAAAAATTGCCACCTAAAACCTAGCGAGTTGCTATAGCTGTCACTAGGAAGTGTTTTTTCATCATTACAAAAACTTGCTCATCCCAAAACAGGATCAGTAGTGATGAGCGCTGTAAACAAAATGCACTGAGAAATTCTTTTTGCTGCATTTTTTTGAAAAACAAAATGGCAAAATTCTAGTGTGGATTTGCAGAAAATTTTTGCTGCCGCTGAATTTTATAAATTTTCTTCTCCATGACAAAACTTGTTGTTAATGGAAAACACAGTTGTGTTCTATAGCAATTACCCCTCCAAATCTAAATTATATTAATAAATATGCCCCGCAAGATTTTTTTGTTTCTAATGAAACCATGGCAAATGGACATTTATTTAGTTAATAACAAAGGCATCCTTGCCGTAAGGGAATCTAAAGAAGTGCAAGATGATTTCCTTGATAGTCTGAATCTGTACTTCCGATGGATTAAGATTTAGATTATAGTATACAATGCACATTTCTTGAACATAAAATCTGAAGTTTATTAGGCCAGATCCTCATCTCAAGGCATATTTAGAGAGCGCAAGTAGAACAAATGCCACATAAGTAAAAATTTGACACAAGTAATATGTGAACTTCATGTGACTCTCATATATATTCATTGCATTCACTACATTTTTACTTTTAGGCTATTTTGTCTTTTTTATCTTTTAAAACTCTATTTAAGAATTTATTTCAAGAGTCTGAGCTCTATAGAGTTGACACATGTATAATGGACATTCCATTTTGTCTGAAACTTTTTCCTTGCTGCAATAAAAGTAAATACAAATCATAGAGATATATGAAAGATTTTCTTTCTGCTGCTGCTTTTTTTGATGCAGATGTAATGACCAATTTGCTTTCAAACTTTCTTTACTAAAAAAAAAAAAACAGGCTTGTTTAAAATAAAATACAACAATAAATAACAAGCAATTTGTCTTCCAGCAGAAATATAATGTATTATACATCCCGTTTTTTTTTTTTTTGGGCAGAAAAATCGCTAAACCATCAAAATCTCATTTTAAAGTATAAATATCATTTCATTGTAGAGCATATAATATTTACAAATGAAGCACAATTATTTGCTTTGACTCTACTGTTCACATCACTATCCTTCTGGATAGATTAAATACAATTGTTCAATTTGCTGTTGTCTAAATACCAAGCATATTATTTTAATCATATTTTAACAAGTGTTCTGATACTTGAAAAATTGTCCCATAAATAAGCTTTATTATCTGTCAAAAAGGATGAAAATATAACTTTACAATTTTTTTTTTGTCTTAAAGTAATTTTAGTGCCTATTAGCTATAAAGTAACAGTTATATATAATTTAGAGTATGTAGTCATTCGAAACAACTTGACATTTTCACACAAACACAGAACCTTAATAATAGCCTTGGGATTTTATTGGAAGTATACACCACTACAGGATATTAAAATAACTTATGATGCACTGTAATTCTTGTTTTGTATTTGTCCAAGTAGTTTTGAAGCATGCTATAAAGTAGAAAAATAAAATTCTAAGCTCCAAAGTCGACTAAGCTGCGTTCTTAAAGTTACAGCGGTCTTTTCACGTTGAGCATTGGAAAAACAGGTGACAGGTCTTATTGTCTTAATCCCCTGCTTCCGATTCATTACTCTCATTTCCTTCTCATTCCTATCCAAGTATTTAATGGGTTCTTTTTACAAGAGCACTGCAGCTTAACTTCAAAATGGAAAAATGATTGTATTATTTTTCTCACTGTCGTCAGTACTGACTTGTTGAGGAGTTAAACAATTCCCAAATTGTGCATTATATTTTTAGCAAATACATGAAACAGCTAAACTACATCATCTAATATATAATAAAGGTATGGGATCCTTTATCCAGATACTCATTATCAGCTCTGAATTACTGGAAGGCCATTTCCCAAAAAGTCTATTTCATTAAAATAATTCTAATTTTTATAAATGATTTCCTTCTCCTCTGTAATAATAAAACAGTGCCTTGTAGTTGACAGTAACTAAGCTGTCTGATTCCATATTGCTGGTAAAAAAATTCAGTTGGGTTTATTTCATGTTTAAAGGTGTTTTTTAGTAGAATAAAGGGATGGTGGCCTAAATTATGGAAAAAATCTCTAATGGAAACAAGCATTATGGCTAATATCCTATCCCTGTACACAGAATGAGTATTTTTATTTTAGGCAGGCCTAGTTTTAGGCTTGCTCAGAAAGTGTATTTTCTGTGACCACCAGACTTGCCCAAAACTTTTGAATCGGTTGTAATATTTATGGCACAGCGGATTTCATGCTTATTACAGTATGTTGCTCCGGAGTGCTTAAAATCTTTCTATGAGTTAAAGTGATATCACGTAATTAGCGTTTTGCGAATTTATTCGCTGGCGGCGATTCGCGCAAATTCACTGTGAATTCGCGCCTGGCGAATAAATTCGCCCATCACTAGACACAGCTGAATAGTATTTATGAAACCTTTAAAACGTCAAGCATGGCAATAGTGCCCACCATCCCCATGATGGCTTAGAAGTTACAAACCAATGAATGGATAACCATTGCTTTATATTAAATTTGGGAATTATGCTAGAAACTATTTCACCCATTCCATATGTCTAAGAATGCTGACCACTTACCTGCCCTTTCCCAGCCTCAGCATCTAGCAGCTAACAAGAGGACTTCTGTATGCCACAACAGCTGCTCAATAAACAGACTTCCAATGCAGTTTTTTTTAAATGTAGGCAAATGACATTTTTCTACCATATGCTGCCTGGTGTCAGTATGTGATTTGCAAATATGTCTTATCTTAGAACTCTTGGTGGTAGCTCAGTTTAACATTTCCCTAATAAAGGCAATCTTTTAATGTCCTCTCTAATGATGCCATGCATTGAAACACATACACATTGTCCCTCAGCCGCAAAATCCACGCTCTCAGCTTAAGTGTGGGTCTTTCTACTCTGTGCCATGCTTTTTGGGCAGCTTGCTTAATGTGGCAGTCTTTGATGAAAAAGGAACATAAAAAGGGACACTGCATTTTGAAAATATGGTGGTAACATTTTAATATTGTAAATTACTATGTGTACCGTATTCAATGTTTGGCTGAAATTAACTTTTCTCCTAGTGCCTTCAATAACCCACCCAATAAGAATAATATACTAGTAATGTCCACGTGTAATTTGTTGTACTTTGGTACTATTACAGACAATTTATTTGTAATTTCTTGCAAATTAAAAAAAAAATCTGATGAAAACCTCAGTAGAGACTGCCAGCCAAACATTAACATGACATGGCACAGTGAAATCCTGAACATAAACTTCCACAGAAGCAATAAACTTATATTAAACAAATTCATCTTTCAATTGATTTTTAAAGTTTAAGGTTAGCAGTGCTAATTGAGACTGTAAGGTAACTCTTGAGGTGAACGTGGTGATTAAGAAGAATTCTGTTATCATCATCTTTAAACAAATAGCAGGAACATCAAAGGAAACTATTCTACATAGAGAACGAGAAGAGACAAACTTAATAATTCACCCAGGTTTGTGTTTCCTAAAAAAATGTACATGGCAAAAGACTAACTGCCGCTAGTGAATTTCACTCTACAAAATGGGAAAAAGTTAAGATACTGTCTCAGATAGTGGCCTGGTATATCAAATTAAAGTTAAATGTTCTCTCTGGTTTTTCAAAGGAAAGTTACATGCTCTCTTTCTCTCTAAAGTGCCCACATGAGCCAATGTTTTCTCCAATGAAATGTATAACTCCAAGGACTGTACAACCATTACATGGGTTGATTACTTGTAAACCAGAGGTTCGCATTACATTTTATTTTACAAAGCTTTTGCCCATTCTGGGTGCAAGGTAAGTGGGCCACAAATATGTGATTTCCAAAGCTTTGACAGAGGTTCTATAGTACTAATATTTTTTTTTGTACAACCTTTTGTAATCTAAAGGATTGCAACATGTGAACTGAGTTTTAATAACTACAATATAAACAGTATTTTGACAATCCCACAATCTGTTTCAAAACAAGACTCATAAGAAAATCAGCAGCTATTATCACAATGCAGTGTATAACTTGCATTATATTATTTTTGCCAAAGTGCATAACCTTGCATCAACCTTGCATCAACATCAACCTCATTTTCCAGTTTGCTCCCCAGTTTTTCAACTTAGACAAATCTTTCAAAGTGGCATCATCCTGCATGGAACCTATAGTTTTGCACACTTTAGTATCATCTGAAAAAATAGAAACAGTACTTTCAATGCCCACCTCCAGGTCATTAATAAACAAGTTGAAAAGCAAGGGACCTAGTACAGAGCCCTGTGGCACTCCACTAACAACACTGGTCCAATTAGAAAATGTTCCATTTACCACCACTCTTTATAGTCTATCTAGCAGTTTAGTTTCCATCATATGACATCATTGGGGACTTGGACACCTGCAAGACTTAAATGGAACTCTCAAGAACGTTGGCTACTCCCTTGCTACATCTTGCCTGAATAGAAAGCCACCATAAATCTAAGTCAGCATAAGGGATCATTTCTGCTTTTATATCCCTCTTGCACTGCTGTCAGGGGTATTTGTAAATGATCCTGAGAGTAACACCTTGTAGTAAACTTGACCAACTAATCTGACTAATACTGTATGAAGAAAGCGAAACATAACAAATATACATACTGCATATGAACGCCTGTTGAAATACCCAGACCTGCTTCCATTTGCTCTTAATTAGTTCAGTGTTAGAAGAATAAGCTGTTATAAAAAGGTCACAACGAACAATATGCTTATTTGGAAGGCCAAAGGCAAAATAGTAAGACACAGTCATAGACTGTATCTGAGTGCCTGAGCAAGATGGGGATTTATCAGCTTGCCCTTTCATCTCTAAGAATATACTGTATTGCTAGAAGATCACACAGTAACTGCAGAACGTTGCTATCTGGCATCCATTAATTGAAGATGTTCTCAAGGGGCTATCATGACCATTTCTTGCTTTGAAAAAGTATCAGTGCACACTCATAATTCTCTAATATCCAGCCCAAAATGAAACTGCAACCAGGACCATCAATATTAGAAGATAACCACAAACCTGAAACAGAAATCAATTAAATGATATCAAACAATAATTTGTGAAAGTGCACTGTATATCTTTAATCATTTTCCTTTCTTGACCGTTATCAATATTATGCCATTGTAGTATACTGTACATTATTATACTTGAATGGCATTATCTAGTCAATAAAATTGCAAAACAATTTAGGGTGTTTATGTAATAAAGATAAAATAGCATATTTTATTATAAATCTATCTATCCATTAATCCATCTGCATTTACCTACTCTATCATTAATCTTATCAATATAGTAGCTATGATATAAAATACTTTAGAAAAAATATGTTCATACACAATGCTTCCCTGCACTGTAGGACATATAATCAAATCTAATTTTACTTTGCCTGATGTTTGACTATAAACTCATTGCCCACAAAGTATCAGCAGATATAAATTAGTTTAACAGATGAATATTTAGCAAATCCCTGGTTGAAGAAAGTTAAGTTGGTAAAAACCCGAGTCTCTAACTGATCCATATATGGCCAGATAGGGATTATTAGACAATGAGCGGAGTCTTGAGGACTGAGATATTTATTCCAAGTCCTAGTAAGTAGATGAAAGGATGCCAAAATCTGGCAGAAACATCACTGTACCAGTGGTTTACATTATCATGCATCCCAGATTGTAGGGGCAGTGTGATCCCCCTCTTTCTTTCTTTTGCTCATGCTTCATTTTACAGATTATTTGAGGACACTAGTATCAATTTTTACACATCCCAATGAGGGTGTTACCATAAAGGTTTCAAACACACTTCAATAAAAATAAAAGCAACGCCAGCTGAAGAATAAGAAAAAAAATTTCATGCATTTTCCCGAGCTCTTCCTTTCAACCCGTAGGAGGTCTCTAGAATCAATTAGAGCAACAGATCAAGCAGTAAACCAACAAAGAGCCAAATGAAAGAGAGATGGTGCTGAGGGATAGCTGGAAGACAAGGTCATTTACATTTTAGCAACAATCAAGGCATTCACGGCTCTCCAGCACCGCAGACCGATTTGCTTGTTAACCCCTTGGGTGCCAGATAGATTTCCATTCAATTTGTTTCTTAACCCATGGGATCTGCTTTTACCTCCTTGCAATAAAATTGTACAGTAACTCCCACTTATGAAATCTCTAGCATCTTAAAGGTTAAAAGGTGTGTTGCACTTTGCTCTCCTTGAATTTCCTTTTCTTAGAAATTCATGCAATTATCCATTCATCATTTTAGATTTTTGGGGCTAGTAGTTAATACACTTGTATATTAATAAAGGATCTAATAAAAATCAGTTTGTCTGTGGTACTACTTCATCCTTCCCACCTGCCTTTCTGTTGTGGCTCTGAATTAGTTATCATTTCATTTCATTTGTAATAATATTGTAGTTGAACTATAGACACAACCATTTCACGCTGTTCTTGATTTTCTGATCGGAGTGCAAGCATTAAGCATCGGCAGTAATAGTATTTTCATTGTAATTAAGTGTTAATTACTTCCATATGTTAATTGAGTTTCAGAGAAAGGGTTGTTGCTATTGTTGCTCAGCCTAAAATAATTTCCATGTGATAATTTCCAAGATATCAAAAACTGAATAATTACAGAAGGCACTAATTAAGAATGTAGAGACTGAGCTAGGAGTTAAGACTGCATTAATTTTAATGTTTTTACAGTTCTTTAATTGGGGCGAGAGCTGTAAATTGAGAGCTGATGGACTTTTTTTTTTTTTTAACCACATTTGCAATCTGCCTTCTGTACGCTGCAACCCAAGGTCAGCACAAGTTTGCAAAATCCCTCTGCTCTTCATAGGAAATGTACTGGTGTTGAAGCATGCATCTATCACTTTGACAAGCATTGAACTTTCCAAGAGCACATGCTCTCGATTCTTAAATTATTAATTGCATTAAATACATTTTCATATTGTGGACTGTTTACTACAAACTGTTCCCTGGCAGAGAGGCTCTGTCCCCCCACAGTATGATACAGTTTGCCTTCTGTTATTTCACTACTGAAGTACAAGGATTTCTGAGTTTGGGCTTCCTGGGACTAAAAATGAAATATGCTACCAATCCGAGGTTTACATAAAAAAATCAATCCTGAGAGCAATGGTTTTAGTGGCCATGTAATTTGATTCTACATGTCTATAATTTTGTACTCAAGCATGCACGTTTTCAGTACTTCCTCGCCAGTGTGATCATCATCACCTGGGCATCATTAGAATCATGATTATCATCTTTGGGATGTTCAATATTTCACTCAGATATTCAAAAGGATTTGTCAAGTACTGTCTTTCTAAGAGCTCTCACTGGCAGCAGTACATAATAAGTTATTATTTAAGAGCTTAAAATAAATGTAATTAGCTCTTTATATAAAGTAAATAAATTTACAGCCACAATGTAGAACCAAATTTTCAAAATAAAACTTAGGTAAATTGTTTTCATCCCAACCATACATTTTTCTCATGATTGATCAAGGACAGGCATAATTTTGTTCCACTTGAATAAACTGAATTTGCAATACAATATAATGTCTATAACAAGGTAGAAATTTGCTGAAAAAAAGACTTTTCTGCAGTTATTTGAGTCAGTGTTTCGGTACAATATTGTAGGGATGGAAACAATACTGCAAGTGGATATAATGGTTTATCCCAACTCCCGGCATGCACATATTGCTACAATAGGTTAATGGAAAAATTGAAAGACACATAAGCAAGTAGCTGGAAAAAAAATAAAGATTGTGAAAAACATTTAACAAAAAGCATAAACAGAGAAAGAAGGGGAAAATACATTTTACATGAAGGCATGCAAATGCATCAGTTTTAATATTAGTAAATATAACATTTATAATAAATTTTTTCTCCTCTGAACATTTTTATTGACAACAGTAAAGTATGATAAAATCGAATTTCGTTAATTCATTACATTCGGGCTAATCGGATGATTTGGCCCTTGGGACAACAATCTGATCACAAAACTTGGCTAGCAGCTGAGTTGACAGCAGCCTGTATTCATGGCTCACTAGGGTCCTCAGCCTTCTTGGATCAATATCTTAAAGGGATCTGTTCAGGTATAGGTTTAAAGCTGCCCAAAGATATCTGTGATGTTAGCCATTGTCAAATGTTCATTGTAATTTTCATTGGTTCTCACAAGACAAATATCCAAAAATGTGTTTTGTCTTTTAAGAAAATTTTATTTTTGAATGATATGATATACATTTCCTAGTACACTTGCAGTAAAGGCATATTTCATTATATATTAATAGAAAGACATCATCAAAGAGCATGATCATAAGATTTTCTAGGGAAACCTGTGTACAAAAACCTTTAATTTGGAGGGCAAAGTCAGCCTAGAGCTACAAACTGGTTCTCATTCTTCACTGCATAATATATTATTATGATTGTTATTATTATTATTATTAACAAGTGTATAAAGCATTAACATATTGCTCAATAATGTACAGACATACAGATAACCCATAAATACAGACAGTGACTAAAATATCAATAATTCAGATGGATGTTCAGATCACTTATATACACACATATAAATATTAAATGACTATTGAGTTCATCAACAGAACATTATTTCATGTGCAGACAGCGCACACTGTGCTGTCGCTGACATATACCACTTGTAATGTATTTGGCTTCTGTATGGTCTTCTGTCGCTACTGAGCTGGGAAAGCAATCAAGAGGTTTCTGATGTACTTAGCCTTACCATCTATTTTCTCTTTTGAGGTGCTTCATTGGCTAATTATGACCAGCCAAACATGGGTGTATAAACCAGTTCCTTGCCAATGCTTCAGAATTCTGACAGGGGTACCAAAAATATATTGGAGACAGATTGGTATTGAGTTCTTCAGGCAAGGGGACAGCACAGGCCCAGAGAAAAAAACTTGGGGAACTCACTGAAAATAACTTTAACAGCTCACACCTGTCCCTTGCCAGTTCTCTACTCAATGAGAGACCCAAGTGTCTTCTCTGGTGCCCAACCCAGTAGATGTTTCAATAGATTGTGGTTATCCCTGGCATTACCTGGTAAAGCAAGCTGATTTCAGCAATACTTAGGGGGTTATTTATCAAGGTCTGAATTTATCTCAATATCGGGTGCTACAAACTCCGATCTAACCCGCTCGGGTTTTAATGCTTATTTTTTATTACATTTTCCCGAAAAATTGCTTTGTGGGAAAAGCTCAGATTTTCAAAATTTTTTCATGAATTTTCCCTGAAATCTCCGAATTGTTCTGAGTTTTCACCTGAAACCTCCGAAAACATTGTGAAATTGCCCGAAACCCCCGACACAACCAAAAATCAATGGGACTGTTCCCAATGACTTTTAAGCAACCTCGACAGGTTGAGATGCCGTGTTTTATAAAATTCAGAAAAATTAGTCATTTTTTTAAAAGTCCGATTTCATTAAAAAACATCACAAATTCTTCGGATTTTGAGGAATTTGGGGTATTCAGAGCTTAGTAAATAACCCCCTTAGTGTTTTCCAATGCCCAAGTGCCAAACTGCAAGACTTTTGAAGTGCTTGGGACCTAAGGTTTTCCATATAAGGAGTCCTTCCATCATTTGGATCACCATACCTTAAAGCTAATAAAAATACATATAATGTTAAAATGCTCAGTAGGATTACTATCCCATCACAGATTTATTCAGTTTAGTTACCATCAAGTAACATGTTCTGTTTTATTATTAGAGGGTAGTGATAGATTACATTTTTGCCACATTTTGTTGTAAAAAATTCATAGATTTCAATTTATTGTACCCTGAAAAAGTTGCTGCAAACAAAGCCCATGTGGAATGTAAAAGGATGGCACAATAAATGCCCATTACTTTCCTCATCACTATTAGAGGGTTAAAGGATTCCAATCCAAAAAATCAATTGTTTCAATGAGAAAGTGAAAAAAAAATGTTTGAAACTAATTTCATACATCCAGGAGCAGATTTACTAAGCTTGAGTGAGTAATTCGAATGAAAAAATATTCGAATTTCGAAGTAATTGGTCAAATTCGATCGAATCAGATGGTTCGAACATTTTGAAGTAAAAATTGATTGATCATTTAACTTCGATATTTGAATTCGAAGGATTTTACTTCGAGTGTCGAATTTGAGGGTTTTCTAACCCTCGAAATTCAACCCTTGATAAATCTGCCCCCCAGTGTATGAGTTTGTATTTAGTGGTTTATTTGCATATAAGCAAATAAACAAAACTCCAGACATGATGAATCCTTCTATAGATAGTACTAGAGATCTCAGATCAATTATTTGGATAGTAAGTGAGATTTTACTTTACTAATATAAGCAGTCGATGAGCCAACTCCTTAATAACATCATTAGAATCCACTCACCACACCCAGTTCCTTTACAGGAAGCTCCTAAAGAACTACATTAATGCTTATTTACCTTAGTAGTGCAATATGAAAATGACAATTTGTTTCAGTGTGTTCCCTCCCCATAATTAATTTTTACAATACAATTATTTTTACAATTACCATGACATCTCCACTGATAAGTAATGAGTTTGTATGTTGGAGTTTATATTTGTGGAGACAGAAAAATGAATAGTATATACGTATTTCTCCCACAAACTTTTTTACCATGTGAAATAAAAACAAAATAAAAACCTGCAGAAATAATGAATGGAATATTACACTAGCATCCGTATATCACAGTGAATGTCTGATACTTTGACAAATTTTGGAAGTGCAGGCGGCGTATTCTATGAAGAATTCAAGCAGCGAAACAAACAAATGCATTTCTCACAAAACAATTCTTCCAGCTCCAGCTTTTCTAATACTCTTGCATTAATTAGGATTTTAGGTAAATGACATAAGTGCCCTAATTTTTTATTTCTGCCAGGAGAACAATTAGGCTGTTGGAAGTAACAAATGGCTTGGACGCATGTTGCCTGTTGAAGATTTTCAAGCTACATTATTTCTGACAAGCAAAAACAAATAATAGTTGTTTTGGCCAATTTTTACCATAAGCGATGTCAGCTTTAGCAGATGCAGCGTACCACTGCCTTCTTTATTTTCCTATTGTCATGGCTCATTAAAGTGTGCTGACTCTTGTGAATTCCTATTTCCTTTAGGTAAATAGTTATTTACATGAACCATGGCATTTTTCTTTTGGTGACAATTCCTAATTATTCAGAGGACCAAGGGTGATGCATTAGCTCTTTTATTTACAAAAAAAAAAAAAACTTAACCCAGGAAGGCATTCCTAAAATTAACTATCCTTTCAAAACGAATGCTAAATTTTAAAATGGACAAATTAGGCTGCTCTTAGCTACATATGGTAAATGTTTTAAACATTTCCCAACTGATGCTTACTCTGGAGAACAATTCTTCATGATGGAGTGGAAGTATTCTAAGCTCATCTGGGGGTCTTTTTTTGTTGCCAATGTTTGCCAGTGTTCTACTCAGAAGGGATCATAATATGGCAGCAAACAATATATTCTGCTCATTATTTGAGGCTTCAGCAACTCCACTCCTCCTTTCATATGGTAGCTCCTTAATGTGCCACAGTGAATTGATAGAGTTGAGCTGTTGTATGTCAAACTAATGGAGACAATCTATCAAAATAGGAGGCTTTTAAAAAAAATGTATTCTAATATAGTGCTGGTGGTGTATGCAGTGCTGGAAAATAAAATTGTGAACACACAATAGACCCAGATGTGAAAATATTGCATTCAACTTGAGTCTGCATCTCACAATTAATTAGAAAATCACATGGCTTTATTTTTGACTTTTAAAAGGCTGCACATTTTTCTATTTCATATTTTCTTGTTTCTATGAATCATTACGGAAGTATTATAATGAAATATAAATGCATCAGTACATTAATACAAACATAAGTATGGCTTTCTCTTTCATACAAACAATACATTTAATGAAATTGAATGATCATTCCTATGATGGGTCACCACAACCATATCAATGCACACACCCACTTAATTCTCATTCATATCCCCTGAGGAGAAGACTTTATTCTTTGTTCAGTGAATCATGGATATAATTCTTAATAACGAATGTTTGTCAAGAAAATAGCTTTCATAACAAACAAGTATCTATTTGTCAATAACAGGGAGAGCTTCATAAATGCCAAATTTAAAACTATACTTATAAGCTCTTACCCACATATGAAATAAAAGGCACTATATTTGCCCAGGAGCAGTAACCTATAACAACCAATATGAAGCATGCTTTTAAACAAGTAACCAGTAAATGCTACCTGCTGATTGGTTGATATGGGTTACTGCTCCTGGGTAAATTGCCTAATATTTATTACGTAAACCCATTCAAACCCTAGGCACTTGAGTTAGGTTGCAAAATAGGTTTAACTAATATACATGTGAGGGGAGCATGGGCAACAGCTTAGAGTAGATATTGCTGAAATTGCGAATAAAACTCTGCAGTTCCATACTGTTATAATTAATAAATGTATACAAGAGATATACCATAGGCATATGTATATTTGAGTTTCAGGATGATGATCATATGACACATACACAAAATAGTAAATGTATTATACAAAGCCATGATAAATTTGCTATTTCCAGGATGTATGCAAGACATTGTTAGTTTTTATTTATCACAAGCATGCAATGCAATGTGTAATTAACCCTTTCCCTGACTAGTGATGGGCGAATCTGCGCCGTTTCGCTTCGCCGAAAAATTCACGAATTTCGCGAAACAGCGAAAAATTTGCGAAAAAAAAGTATAACCCCGGCGAATTCGCGCCTGGCGAATAAATTCGCCCATCACTATCGCTGACACCTTTCTTCCTGATATAATCTTGCTTCGGTTACATTTCCTGTGACATCTACAGAAACCCAGAAATGTAGATGTATATCAGCAGTCCTTGCCTATAAGGTAGAATTTATTATTTAAACAAATAATATCTATCAATACAACTACAGGGGAAAATGTGAGTATTTTATATAGGTGTACAAAGATTAATATTGTATTCTCTTATACTGAAATGGATGGGTGCACTTGCAGCTGCATTTGTAAAAGAGCCCTTCTGAGTTCATTTCTGATCTGTGTTTCGGCTATCCCTCCACTGTACTTCACAATAAACCTCAGCCATTGTAGCCACTTGTGACTCATCACAATCATGTCCGTGAATTTGCTATTAAAATCAGTTAAGAGTTCTTCTTGAGACATTACAATAAGGGGCAGATTTATCAAGGTTCGAATTGAAAATTTAAATTTTTAAATTAAAATTTCGAGTTTATTTTTGTGTAATTCGACTAGGGAGTAGTACAAATTTCGATTCGAGTTAAAAAAAAATTAAATTAGAATTTCAAAATTTATCATGTACTGTCCCTTTAAGAATTGAAATTTGACTATTCACCATCTAAAATTGGTGTTGATATGGGTGTTTTACACAATTGTTCTACAATTTGGAGTAGTCTGGTGGACTTTTGAAAATCACATTATATTTTTGGTGAAAAAACTTGAATCAAATTTAATTAAAATTTTTTGCTCCGAAAACTACAAATTATTTGGACCTTGATAAATAACCCCCTAAGTATATGATTATAGTGTCCAGGAGCATAAAAAAAGCAAAATCTCTTGAAGCAAATAAACACTGTCACAAGAAAGCCAATGAGCCATGAAATCACAAATTAAAAAACAAGTTTAAAGTTATAATACACACCTACCATTGATTTATACAGAAAACTGCTAGCTTTTAGCTGGCAAACTTAAATTCAAGTTGTCAAGATTTTTTTTAAATCTTAAAAAGATGTGAACATTTAAAAATAATGAAGTAATGCAAAAAATAGTCATAGTCACATTTTTTTTTGCTTGAAATGTGAGCTTAGATTTAGGGAAATCAGTACCAGTTATTTCATTAATAGAGTTGGGTAAATTGGTCCTATTTCCCTTTGCGAAATAAATGACGAAAATTTGCAAAACACATTGGCAAAAATAATATAAATGCAAGATATACACTAAATGGCAGTGTGTTGGGAGTTTCCTTAAATGAGAAGGATCTTGGGGTTTTTGTAGATAACAAGTTGTCTAATTCTGGGCAGTGTCATTCTGTGGCTACTTAAGCAAATAAAGTTCTGTCTTGCATAAAAAAGGGCATTAACTCAAGGGATGAAAACATAATTCTGCCTCTTTATAGGTCCCTGGTGAGGCCTCATCTGGAGTATGCAGTGCAGTTTTGGACTCCAGTCCTTAAGAGGGATATAAATGAGCTGGAGAGAGTGCAGAGACTAAGTGCAACTAAACTGGTTAGAGGGAGGGAAGACTTAAATTATGAGGGTAGACTGTCAAGGTTGGGGTTGTTTTCTCTGAAAAAAGGCGCTTGCGAGGGGACATGATTACACTTTACAAGTACATTAGAGGACATTATAGACAAATAGCAGGGGAACTTTTACCCATAAAGAGGATCACTGTACCAGAGGCCTCCCCTTCAGACTAGAAGAAAAGAACTTTCATTAGAAACAACATAGGGGGTTCTTCACAGTCAGGACAGTGAGGTTGTGGAATGCACTGCCGGGTGATGTTGTGATGCTGATTCAGTTAATGACTATAAGAATGGCTTGGATGATTTTTTGGACAGACAGAATATCAAAGGCTATTGTGTTACTAAACTCTATAGTTAGTATAGATATGGGTATATAGAATTTATATGAAAGTAGGGAGTAGTGATGGGCGAATTTATTCGCCAGGCGCGAATTCGCGGCGAATTTGCGCGTTTCGCCACCAGCGAATAAATTCGCGAAACGCCCGCGAAAATTCGTGGCAAAAATTCAAAAACGGGCGCCGGCGTCAAAAACGAGACGCCGGCGCCGTTTCGCTAATTTCGGCACAAATTCGCCCATCACTAGTAGGGAGGGGTGTGTGTATGGATGCTGGGTTTTCACTTGGAGGGGTTGGACTTGATGGACGTCTTTTTTCAACCCGCTTTAACTAACTATGTAACTATGTCAATGGGCATCAAAATAGTTTTCAACAATCTTGATGCAGGTGAAAATTTTGAGAATTCACAGCAAATCCATGCCTGGTCGAATTTATTCGCTCATCAGTAATAATTAACCAAGCAGTGGTTTTGAAATTAAGAATTTGAATGAACAGGAGAAAACCTACAGCAATTGAAAATATACAATTTTTCAAAAATGTTCAGCCAAATATTTATGCAGATGCATTACATGAGAAATCTTGTGTAGTGCAGGTTAGTTTTGGCCTCAGCCTAAAATCATCCATTCATATTCATCTGACTAGTTTTAGCTCCCTGTTTCTTAAACATTTAATATTATTATTATTATTGTTGTTACATCTCCAAAATATCCATTTCTGTTTACTAAAATATCCATTTCTATTTACTATATACTAAAAATACCACTAACGTCCATTTATTTGTAAAGTGTAGTTGCCCCTAAATATTGATGCTGACTATATGCCTTTCTAAGAATAGTTAATAAAAAAATATTGTATACTGGGGTGCTTCAAGCTCATTCTCTTAGATAGTTTTAGTTTAATAAGGTGGATGATGTTCAAACCTTGATTTCACAAAAAAATGTCCCTGTCTTATATGTGTTGTAGATTAAGCCATGTGGAGCTGTGACCTTAATATAATAGCAGCAAACCTCATTTGCTTACCTTTAGCTAATTAAAACATATACAGTGCCATCCTGCTATTATTTATCCTGCTTTCATTTTGATCACTGTGGTAATACATTCTGAAGAAAGATGGCTGTGTCATGTAATTAAGCCGTAATGAAAAAGGGAACTTTGATGCCTTAATTTTTTTTTCTTTTACAATAAATGCAAATTAATTTATTATCCAGTGAAAAGTGATCATCTCAGGTAGTTATTGTGAATGAGTAATGACTATTATTTCATCCCTGTATATCAATAATTTTCATATTTCTTTAAGATTCATTATAAAAGGCACAGGCATTTGTGGCTTTGGCAACACTATTGTGTCCCCAAAAATAATTAAGCAGATAATAATTAATAGGTTTTGAAGGATATTTATTTTCCTAAGCCTGTTTTACATGGAGTGCTTTTCATTTGTGAAATTTGAAGGAGCTGTATACTATGGGGCACATTTACTGAGCTCGAGTGAAGGATTCAAATGAAAAAAACTTCGAATTTCGAAGTATTTTTTTGGGTACTTCGAACATCGTATAGGCTACTACGACCTTTGACTTCGACTTCGATTCAAATGATTCGAACGATTCCAACTAAAAATCGTTTGACTATTCGACCATTCGATAGTTGAAGTACTGTCTCTTTAAACAATACTTCAACTACATGCTTCTGCAGTTTAAACTTACCGAGGTTCAATGTTAGCCTATGGGGACCATCCCCAGTACTTAAGTTTTTTATGATCGAATAAAAATCGTTTGATCGATCGATTAAAATCCTTCGATTCGAAGGATTTTATCGTTCTATCGAACGGTTTTTATTCGATCGAAGTATTTGCGCTAAAATCCTTCGAATTTGATATTCGAATTCGAAGGATTTTACTTCGAGGGGGTCATTTACTATTAGGAAGGCATTGTGCAAAGTGCAAAAAATTGGTGCAATGTGTTATAAAGAATTGTTCATTTTAGAGCATAGAGACATGCAGCTACCCTCGTGAATATAGTGCTGCCTAAGTTTGGCACCGCTGTAGTTATGAGTAGTGGATAAAGTGAGACATATAGGCATCCACCTATCCTTCCTTCTACATGATTTTGACAGGTTTTAGCTGGAGTTTTTTCGGATTCTGAATTGTCACAGTTTTGTCACATAGTAAAATAGAGTCTATAGAGTGAAGTTAATAGTGAAGTTCCGCCACTAGAGTGAAATTCCGCCACTCTCCATTGATTTCTATGGGATTTTTATAGGCATATTTATCAAAGGGTGAACTTTCACTTCACCCATTGATAAATACGCCTTTCAAAATCCCATAGAAATGAATTGAGAGCTGCGGAATTTCACTCTAGTGGCGGAACTTCACTCTTTGATAAATTTACCCCTATGGGAGATGGCCTTCTGGTTCTTAATGCAGATCCTATACCTGTATCAAAAAAGTGACTCTGAACCTGATATAACTGGCCATGGATATTTTGTGACATTGGTGATTTTGTGCCCCTTATTGGTCAGGCATTTGTGTCAGGGGCCATGGTCTTTTTATAGATTGAAACAAAAAAGTCTATTTTTTTCGGATTTTCCCTGTGGCATGCATTGTATTTAAAGGAATTAAAGCCATTGTAGCTGATTTTATTCTAGGTCTGACAACGCGCAAGGCTTTGTGATGCATGGTTCACTTCTTGTGTCAACTCTTTGTGATCTTTAGCAAATCCCTTTATATAAATGCATCGGAGATTAATCAACAGCTTTATAAATGCTTAATGTGTTTCATGTTATAACCTTTTCTTTACTCCATGTGATATATTTAATAGGACTATCTGAATTACTGGGCGGTTTAGCATATACATTTCTGCACATCATTATTTAAAAACACTATAGGAGGAATGTAATTAAAGTCGCAAAGAGAAAAAAAAATGGCACCAATAAGAATAAAAATCCACATCTCACAATGTAATATTGTACCTTAAACTGTTATTGCATTGCGAATTTTAATTGCACACTCTTAAGAAGTGCTTAAAGGCGTCGTAATCTTTTGGAGCAAATATAACGACTTTTTCAGTAAGAAGAGTTATTACATTTACTGAGCATTGGCACAAACCATAAAATTCGCAAACGGTCTTCCACTGACAAAATTGGTCGCTCAACACTTTCCGTGTACGCAAAAGACATATTAAATTCACGCAAAGCCCAATTTATTTGCACAAAGGCATAACCTTTCGCATTGCGAATAGTTTTTTTGTTAGCGACTTTTATTACATTCCCACTTTAAAGTGCTACCAGTCTACCAAATCATGTATTTTTGAATAATCTACATGCAATGCTTTTGTTTCATTTTGAAGGCACAATCAGTGTTAATTTTACAGTGAAATCTAACCTATTTTTAAATAAAGCTTACATTTAGAGGCAGATTTATTAAATATTCGAGTTTTTATAGAATTAGAAAAATAAAATTTAAAATCCCAAATGTGCCTGTATTTAAAAACATTTCTAAACTTGCAAACTTAAATGCTTAGAAAGTGAAAGAAAAAAAAAATCAATTGGAACGCAATTAAAATCATATTATACCCTTTATTTGTGACAAGTCTACCACATTTCTAATTAATCTTTAAAAGTTGAATTGAAAAATAGCTTGAAATTTGAAAATACAATTCCTACTGCCTTCTATTGCTACTACTTCTGTTGGTTTCTGGCAACATGCAAAGAGACACCTAAGGGGTGTGCCCTTGCACCCCCTTAGCGATCTAGCACCCTGGGAAAGAGAAAATAACTCCTAATGAGTACAAGTTGCAAGTTGGGATGGTGTCACTTCTGAAATTAGTGTGTCACTTTTTGAACACATTTGCTGCACCTATTGGAGTGGAAATTACCATAATATTCAAGTTTGCATTAGCTTCAAGGTTCCCCAACATCAATAGGGCACTTGTGCTCAATACAAAAGAGAGGGTGGGACTGATTCAACTATACACATGTTCCTTTGGATGTAACTTTTATGAATAGTACCAATATACACAACCTTGTGTCCATTTCAGCTTGGATGCACTTGTGTTCGCAAATAGCCCTGTTCCCCTTAATCAGGGAAGCAACATAGAAGCATCGACTTGTATTCTTCAATGAAAATATACAGTAAGGGAAGGCACACTGAAAAGAAATATTAGTTAGAAGAAAAGTATAATTTAATGACAAAAACGTTCTTTAACCATTGAGCAAATCATATAGATATATATTGAGTGTATTTGTGCGCAAAACCTCATTACCTTCACGTTTATTTTTGCAGACAATCCGGCATTTTAATAAGCAGAAGAGTGTCTTTATATAACACAGATCATGCATGAAGCCACAATAATGAAAAACCTTCTTTTACCTTCTCTCATATCTGACACTAAAAAGTAAATGCAATCATGAAATGTTTTTTTATTGTTTGTATTCTTTCGCCGGAGCTATTGTACGGTGGTTTTTATCTCCTCTTTGTACTTGCAATAACGGATTATTTGACAATGAATCACTTTAATGGATTGAATCATAAGCATGCGAATTGAAAAATAGATACATTAGTCAAATCAATAAATAAATATGAAAATATATATCTGCAATGAAAAAAAAAAACAGCCCGGCAACTGTGTCCTCCAAGTTGGACGTGAAACGCTGAAATATACGGCTGTAAAATATGACTTGCCATGTTAGGTAGCCAATGCCTGCAGCCTAAAAGGAATTTTGAACGCCGGGCAAGTTGTATTTCATCATGGAAATCATAAAATAAAGGCATTAAAATGAAGGAATGATTGAGTGCCGCAGGACGTTTTTAAAATCACCCTTCAGTCTGTGGCTGAAGTAGTTTAGAATAAGACATTGCATAGTTTTCATATAAATTTGCTTACAAATAGCTTCCTTTAACAAACAGTCTTTCTGCCCTTGTAGCAAACATTTTCCTGCTTGCTATTTTTGCTCAGGGTAGAATGATATCCAATAGATTTTAATAGCAAACTCATGTAATACTTATTTTATATTTTTTTCATTTGTAAGCACACACAACAGACATCTACTGTATTTTTCTTCTTCCCTATTTTCATAGCTCTTTAAATGTTGCTTTTCTTTTTTTTTGTTTATCTCTTCTCCTCTTCTGCTTTCATTAATCATATTGATATAATTTATCTGATATTTAGCCTTAAATGATGTAACAGGGTTTTCTTTGTCATAGCTATTCCAGGTTTCATAACGCTCTCATTTTGATTGATTTCCTTACTGTATACTTGCTAATAGTTATTCTGCCCTGATAAACTATTCAGTTTAAAGTCTTATCTCACAGGGCTAATGTAAAAAAAAAAAATAAAGTTACCTATAGCTATCCATTATCTGGTCTTGGAAGGAGTGGGAAAATGTCTTTAAGGAAGTGAGGGACCAGTGTCCCGGCAGTACTCGCCCAAATAGGTAACCAGAGGAAGAGGGATGAGGGTCTGTAGAGTCTAGTTTGTCTCAAACACAAGGCTGACCCCTTTTTATGTTTATCCAGAGCTACAGCTTGGCACAGGTTTCCCCAAAGAGATACCATGGTGTGTGTGGCTGTAAACATCCCAAAGGAAGCATGGGAAACCACATACTGGTCCTACAGTAGCTAACCCCTGTTCTCAGTAGGGATATCCATGCAAAAACAAGAAATGTAAGAATATGCATAAATGGAGACCCTGAGCCTTACTGGGTGCAATAGTAGAGAATGCTAATGAATGTGATGTAGGGATCACAAATTTCCCAACTTGTACCTTGTAAATGCCAAAAAAAAACCTGCCAACATCCGTATTAGAATGTTGCTTCACCTGAAAAAAATGTTTTTTTGCGCACTGGAAAATGATAAGACCATCCCATTGTCTCCAATGCATTTAAAGAAATTTTGTAATGATTTCACAATTTCATGATTTTTTTTGCAGTTTTGTGGATTTTTTTTAGCAAACTAAAACAGGCCGCTCATCACTAGCACTTACATAATTGCAAGGGGTACATGACAAACCATTGATGAACACAAGCCTTCGACCCATCCTTCAGGTGCCCTGTGGGCAGACCAGCAGATCCTATGGGTTTTAGGCTAACCTACACAATTACAATATTACACCCACATTTTCTTTCTGATTTCCTACAACCAGCACCAAGGTATCCATTGTTCCTACTACTAAGACACAAGGGTGCCCTGAGCTCAATGTTTCTGTTCTGCAAAAATAATCTTTCATGTGCAATTTCAGACACAAAATCCTTTGTGTGCATTACATTTTGTTGTGTGTTTATTAGCAATATATTCTGTAGTCCCTGCCCTTTGGAACATACACTCCAAGTCCCATACATATGACAGACACACTGGGGCTGGTTAAGTTTGTACCTGGAAAGTGATCCATAACAACCAATAAGTGACTAGTTGCAGGTAGAACAATGAAAACAAACATCTAATCTGTGACCCACAAATATGAAATTTATTTGGAGCACTTAACCTGCCTGTATGTTTTTGCAGTCTGGAAAGAAACTAGAATACTTGGAGGAAACTCAAGACCCCAGCTCTGCAAGGAACCAGAACTAACCATTATCCATAACCACTAACTAGTCATCATTAAAATTGTATTATACCTACTTTGGTTTGACATTGCTTAGTTGACATCACTGAAATGTTCTGCGCATGCACACATCAGATTTTTTTTCTGTAATTTTGTCCAAAATCGTCAGGAATTGTCAGACGGGGGGGGGAATCCTTAAAGGGCCTATTTATCAAAGGTCAGATTTTAATGGCTTTAGAGGTTTTTGAAACCATGACTAAACTCACAAACTTGGAGTTATTTATTAAGTCTGAATGCCAAAAACGCCCAACAACTTTTTTTTACTATAAAAGCCGAAGTTTTAGTGGAAAAAAAGCCTCAAATTTTTCAAGATTTACTATACCCCGAGGAAAAAAAGTCCAAACCTGAAAATCCAGCATCTCAGACCTACCGAGGTTGTATATACAGTAAGTCAATGGGAGAAGTCCCTATCCTATTTGGTTAAGTTTTAATTAAGTTTCTGTGGTCTGCGCTGGAATTAGCCTGAAAATCCGACTATTTTGGACTTTTTGAGCAAAAATACTAAAAATTCATCCTTTTCAGGAAAAAGTCCGAAAAAAACAAGCAATTCGGGAAAAATCTCTGAAGAAATCATATGATTCTACTTTTTGCTCTATTTTTCCATGTTTGTCCCTGATCCAATTCAATCGTGCTTTTTAAATCATGAATAAGGTCCAATCGTGGATTCTAGTTTGGTTGGACTTTTTTTATTAAAATAATCAGAAAAATGTAGATTTTTTTTAAGGCCAAATGTCATTAGGTTTATTTAAAAATCCGAATAAAAAAGTAAGAATGGACAAATACGCTGAACGATGTGCAAAAAAAAATATATATACCTCAAAAACTTCTAAAAAATTTGAGTTTTTTGGACAACTCCAAGTGAAAAAAAAAAATCAGAAAACCTCTAAAAGTCCAAATTAATTTACAGCGGTCCAATAGGATCAGTGTGGCTCTCATTGACTTCTATAGCACCTTGACTTTTACCTGGTGAAGTTTTGTATTCGAGATTTTCGTGGTTTTTACACTTAATAAATCTTGAATCTTTAGAGCATTTTAAGAAAAATAGAAAACCACTGGAAAAAACGGAAATTTAATTGTTAGTAACAGTGATGGGAGACAGAGGGACAGAGGCCAAAATCTGGTAACTCCCCCCAAAAAATGGGGGGGGGGATTGACAGCTCTGTTATCTATGTATAGTATTGAACTAGTATTTTTTGTATTGTTTAATAATAGATTTTCTTTTCATAGACTTTCATTGATCAGATCTTCATGTTTTCATGGTATTTTTCTGTACCTTTACAATCTCTCTCTCTCTCTCTCTCTCTCTCTCTCTCTCTCACACTCTCTCTCTCACTCTCTCTCTCTCTCACTCTCTCTCTCTATAAAGTATATATGTATTTATTATTACACTACATATTCTGCTCTAGACAACCAGTGGTCATTTATTATAAAAGCACCTTGCGCTTGCTATAAGGTAGACAGCAGCTCAAGTTGTGTTTCTCATATTTGCCTGAAAACTTTATTGCTCATTATCTACTGAACTGTGATGAAGTGACAGATGATTTATTGGGAGCCAAAATCTGTGTTGCTGCGGTGAATGCTCTTTTGTGTTTTAGATTGGAAACCCCTTCTTATTGCTGAGGCGAAAGAATAAAAAAATAAATAAGTGGAAAAGAAAACCTGTATCTCGCTATCGCTCATAAATGTCCACATTTCAGATGCCACTCTGCCCCTAATTTGATTCAATTCCCTTTTGTTACTTAAAAATTCAATTTGTCTAATTGAGTCGTTTGATGGTAAAATCTGAATTCCGTTCATTTATCCATTCATATTAAATTTCTCTCTGCCTGTACTTTTATGAATGCTTTTTAGAACGGGGTCGCATGCATTTAAATGTGGTGACCTTACAAGCCAATAAAATGTATGTGCTTTTTCTATCCAATCTAAATTAAACAGAATAAATGTAAAATAATTGAATAATACATATTTCTTGATAATTTGATCTTTAAAGACAGACCAGGTCTATAAACCCTGAAGTAAGTTCCAGGTTGCTTTAATAGGCAAAATGATATTGTGTTGGTATGCCAAACATTGCTACTCGAAATATAAAATGTTCTTATAAAATGTTTCTGAAACGTATAAAAAGTTACTTAAAATGTGTTTTGCTGATGTCATTAGTAAATGTTCAACCCAAAATGGAACTGTTAGCAAAAAAAAAAGTTTTATAATGATTGCCATAACATTCTGAGCAACAGAAGTCCTTAGCATTTCTTCAAATCAGTATATGTCCTGAATAATAATAAAGACGGCCATTGCCCTGCTATACTAAGGTGTCCAAAACTATGTAGAACTTAATAGCACAATTAGGTATATATGGAATATCCAGGGCCTTTATAACACTTGAGACGAATGAATAGTAATTGCACGAAGAGATCATTGTGCATCATTATGGTCAGAAAAATGCCACCATGGTGACATAATTGGTACTTTTAGGTAATATACAACCCCCTTTAAAATGTTACCAAGGTCCATTGCAAAGATTTTTTTATTTATTATGCATAAACAGGAATACCGCTTATTTATCATTATACAATTCACAGAACCATCTCATCTAGTTTTTTTCCATAATTTTGCCCGCTGATCCTTCATTAGTTCCATGTAAATCTCAACCCCGGCCATTTTTGGAAGATTACTAATTTATTTTCCTTAATGATGCGCTAGTTTACTTGAATAGATCTCAAGTCACCTCTCATGGTAGACTCTCCTTTCCTTCCCTAGAAGTAAAACAATATTAAATCTAGCCTCATTAAGCTTGTCTCTGTAGTTACACAATATATGGCTGTGGACCAAAGGTTGTGTGACTATTGCAGCTATTTAATAACTCCTATAGTTGCACATTATATATTTAGATTTATGTTGGTTTAATATTAAAAAAATAAAACATTGTATTATTTTTAAGATTAAAATTCAGGCACAAACAAACATAATTAAATTTAAATATGAACTAACTGATTAACCTGCTACTCTCTAATACTGACTTGGATTTTGCATCTGTAAAGATATTTTACAGCATTGATGTCAACGGGAGTATTTTTGTGTGTCAATATTTCAAACCGCGCAACATTTTTTTTACTATCTATGGGCATTTTTTTTTATGAAACTCTGCAAAATATTTAACTCATTCTTGCAATGTATGTCCTGCTTTAGCTTTAGTTGTAGATGAAAAGGTCCCACATTAGGGCTCATTTTTATCGCTGACACAAGTGGGGGTTGTGCTGAAATGTAAGCAAATGTTGTGCATATTGATGCTATTCATCAAAGTTACTTGTGTCCAAAACCACTCCTTACACTTCAGTATAGTTGTGTTAAGTCCGGTGCATCTGACTAGTTTGTTTGGATAGATATTGGCCAAATGCACTTTTTGATGCAACTGGCAACATGACGGTTGCAGTATAACTTGGCTTCCCACTTCAGGCTATTTCAATAGGCACAGCAGACATGGGTCTAAAGCCTAAACCTCATAAAAAACTGTGAGTTTAAGAAGAGCCACTATCCCAGCTGTGACAAGTGTGATCTCAACTCACATCCAATTCAGCAAAATTCTATGCATGTTTCATAAACAAATAGGGAGGGCTCAAATGTGTATGCAATCAAAATTACACTGGAATTATGGGGGGAAATGTTGCAGTACATGGTAAATTTCATTTTGAAACTGCATTTTACACACTGGGGTTGTGTTCCTAAATGAACCTTACTGGCTGTGGATTAGGCTGATCCAACAGAATACCACATATCAATTAAACTAAGGGGATCGTATGCTTGACCAGACAACAGCAAGGCAAACAGTTCTTTCTTTAGAATCATTATAACTTCCCTGACTATTTTATTTAGTTACATGACTGTAACTAAGGGGACCCCTGATTTTAAAATAAAAAAGGCTAGGCAATCACAATAGTCATTCAGTAGTTCCATGAAGTCAAAGAGATTCCTATTTTCACTGGGCAAGGGGGTGTGAAAATAGAAACAAATAACCTTTGTACTGTAACATATGGCTAAATGGCTGTGTGAAAACATAATATTTAGAAATATCAGACATAACAGTTACAGTATCTTGATCTGCTGTATAGTAAAAACACTATGAAGAATAGAACGGGTTACATCTTATCTTTTGCCATTCTCTACTAATTAGACCTAGGAGCACAGCAAAACACATGGCTGCATAATGAGCTGTCTCGAAAAGGCCAACATATCACTTTGGGATACCTCATGATAACTCTGTAGGATGATGGCATAATATAGTAACCTTGTTTTGCTGCCCTACCCCAGCATGAGAGAGTGAGCCCTTGTTTCCTTATATTGTACTTTCTCTTTAAAATAGTAGTTGAGATAGGGGTTGAAAAGTGTTGGTAAATTTAGGGAGGGCAATATATCTTCGATGGTAATATGTGGCATTGAAATTGAGGTGGAAAAAAATCTGATGTTGCATTACACAGGTATATGATCCTTTACCTGCTTTTCAGAAAGCTCCAAAATACAGGATGGCCATCTCCCAACTCCATTTTATTGATATAATTCATATTTTTAAAAATGATTTATTTTTCTCTGTAATAAGAAAACAGTCCCTTCTACTTGATCCCAACTAAGATATAATTAACGCCTGTTGGAGCAAAAACAATCCTTTTGGGTTTAAATAATGTTTAAATTATTCTTTAATAGACTTAAGGTATGGAGATACAATTTTTCAGGAAAGTGCTCATCCAGAAAACCCCAGGTCCCGAGTATTCTGGATAACAGGTCCAATACCTATGACAGGATGGCTTGCTTAAGCCTGTGCACTGCTGATGTGCACAGAACTCCCATTTAATGTTTTCCAGGGAACTAGAAAAAAAATGGTGTAAAATCAAGAAAAAATTTAAAATCAGGGAAATACATGATGTAATATATATTGGTAGGGCCACAAAAAATGTAAAATGAGGGAAAACTTAAAATCAAGAAATGTAACACTGAGGTTTTTTAAATAACATTACTCTTTTTTGTACTTGTTGAATGCATTTGAGGACAAATTCTGCATATTCTCCCGATCATTAACAGTTACATAAAGTAACCGAAGAATGGATCCTTTAGCCATTCTTCCTCTGTGTCTGATTTTAAAATCTTTCATCACGCTTTTGCTATTTGCACTAACCACTTTCTTGTCAGCTAGAGGATGGACGGCAGTATAACTATGAGATATTTCTTTCCCTTATAACAATTTCATGCCAAAACCTATGATGAATTATTTGAGACCTCACAAGGAAGTTCTCTCTTCATTTAAACCTAACAAAATTACATGCCGACCATGGATGGGGCTGGTGGAAAAAAACATTTGATGTGACAGCCTCAGTGCGCATTAGGTAACTTTAGATAATAACATGGTTTTTAATAGCTCTAGAAAATAGACAACTGTCCTGAGCTAGTTATGATATTGTCTCCGAAAAATAACTGGGATTTCTTGTGGAAAGCAAAATCTTATTTAGAGCAGAAAAATAAAAGCCCCGGACATCATTTGAAACCTACAAAGGAAATCCTTTAAGCAAGACACAAAAAGAAAGAAGTGTATTCCTTTGTTTAACTAATGTAAGGGGCCTGGATTTGCAGTCATACCTCCAGTTTTCTATATGTCATAAATTATTGGTATAGCTGGAATCTGCCACTGGACAAGGAAACACATTTGTGTTAGAAAATTAATTTTAGAACAAGTCTCCCAGAAGTAATCAATTGACTATGCTATAGATCTGAGAAGGAGAAAGTAAGTTCTTTGGTGCCTGATGGAAAAACTTTTATATGTCAGTATTTATTGCTACAGAAATTCAGCTTTACGTGGTATTGGTTTGAAGTGTTATAATACATGTACAACAACCCAAACCAAGTGTGTCTGTATCTGTAATTATGTTCCTAGTAAATGTGTAGGGTTTAATTCTTCATGATAAAGAAATTCTAATTATTTTTATCAATCCAAACAGTTCCTAATAGGTCATCGCAGTTCATCTGTTCATGATCATGTACTGAGGTTCCATGTGTCTTAAAACCCCAAGGCAGTCATGTGACACATTCTTCAACATGGCAATTTTGTAGTACTGCCTTCCAGTTTCTCAATCAAAAGAATTTATTAAGGCATTTTTAATCTGACACATGAAGATTAAACTCTTAGGGGGTTATTTACTAAACTCAGAATGCAAAAATCACAATTGTGATATTTTTTTTTATAAAATAGGACTTTTAAAAAAAATTAAAAATTTTTAAGAATTTATTAAACCCCGAGGATGGAAAAGTCAGAATCTGAAAATCCAGCATCTCAGGTTGCATATAAGTCAATGGGAGAAGTCTCAATGATTTTTTGATGTGTGCTGGGTTTCGTACAATACCCCGAAGTTTTCAGGTGAAAATTGAGAAAAAATGTGAAATGCGATTTTTTTTTTCCACAAATCAAATTTTTGGGAAAATGTAATAATAAATAAGCGTAAAAAACCTGAGCAGATTTGTTCGGAGTTTGTAGCAGAAACTATTGAGATAAATTCGGACTTTGATAAATAACCCCCTAAATGTGAAAACAACATGAATTTAAGTGATTATATGGTTATGAATGTGGAACAACAAAGAATCTTGGACTGAATCAAAGGAAAACCCATTCATATATAAACTGGATTTTAATTCCAGGGTCTGTCATTTAATAATGTGTTCATTTGTATTAACTTATATCTGGCACCCTTTTAATTACAACTGTAGAGAAAGAGAGACATTTGCAGAGTTTATTAACTAATATCACTTAGACAAATACAGGAAGTCCTCTGCACTCAATCAATTATCAATATATTTAGGACACCGAGACATTTTGTGCCTTAAGCTACTAAAAAATGCCTTAAGGTGGCCATAGACGCCCAGGTAATATCATATGAAAATTTTTTCGTACGATATTCTGTTTGTGTATGGTGGGGAAAGAGCCGACCGATATTGGCAGTAGACTTGGATATCGGTCAACATGTTGATCGAACTGCACGGAAATTTTGATTGGGTGCCTTTGAAGGCACCCAAACATCGGCCATTGTTCGTGCTGAATCTGACGATTCAGCTCTACACGCGTGTATTGAAACAAAATCTTTCTTGGAAAGATCTTTTCCAGATCTTTTTCCGTAATTGTTACTTCTGTGTCCACCTTTACCCTTTAAACAAAACAGGGATTGTTTGTCCATATCTTGCAATATATTTAAGATGGCCAACTACGTCAAAGTCATCCCATGTATGGCCAGTCCTACACTCAACTTGCATCTGATTCATTAAGAATTCTATTGCTTCAATATAAACTTTACTCAGGGACTAAGTTTTACTTGCAACTTACTTACTGCTTTCAAGGTTAAAACTCTCAAACTTTGTTGCCCTTTTATTGGCCACCAGTGGGATCACCTGACTAGGTGGGAAGGGTGGGAACTACAACATGGAGCTGGTCACTGCTCCTGTATAAACTATAATAAACAAGGAAAAGTTGTGCTCACCACTAATATTTTAAAACCATTAAGCAGGGGTGCAATGAGACTGAGGCCACAGATACACATAGAGAAATACAAGAGATCCTCTGCACTCAACCCATTATCAATATATTAAGAACATTGAGACATTTTGTGCCTTAAGCTAATAAAAAATGCCTTACCCTTTAAACAAAACATGGGTTGTTTGTCCATATATTGCAATATATTTAAGCTGGCCAACTACGTTCTCAATATATTTATAATGGGTTGAGTGCAGAGATTGAAAGTTCGTCTTTCAATCCCACTTTTCTGTTTTTGGTAAATGCAAAACAATCTTGCATGGATATACAGTATACAGATGTATATATATATTTTTTAAAATATGTGTTTGTTTGTGTAATAATGTATGTACATCCTTTATAGAAAATTCCTCCTATACTCTGCTGCTCACAGCTGTTAAATCTGATTGAAACCCTAATCTTATACAGCACCTTTTCGATAATGTATTATAAGTATGACCAAATGTCTGCCATAGGGTATTGGATAGTAATGAGTACAAATATGTGGTTTTGATGATCAGTGTTATTAAAAAAGTTTCATCAAGCCATTGGGAGAAATGAGGGCTCGTGTTAATCTTTGTACTGAAATAATTTTTTTTTGCTTCTTTTTCTAGAAAATGTGCAATTTGGTCAGGCAGAAAAAATTGAACAGAGCTTTCCAAGCAATAAATCACCAGATTGCTGGTGACATTCATACAATGCGGATATAGTGTTAACTGTATGAGTCAGGCAGCCCTTACTGCTCTCAGCCTGTTCCTAGGAGGTGACCTTGCAACTGTGTAGTAATCAATCATTCTGGCACAGGACACAGTGTTTTTGTTTAATATTACACTATTGGCATATATAGTAAACAAAGTGTAAAGAAAATTTCAATAGCAAGCTCTACATAAAGTGCACTGGATTGTTCTGCTACTTAAACGTCCCTTTGCAATTTTAAGTGTATAACTTTATTCTTTACGGAAACGTCGCCTCCAGCTTCTAAACAACAATTAACCATTGCTACAGCATTTCTTTTTTCATTTTTTTCCCCTGCTTTGTTAGGCTCATACTGGAAACGATATTGTACTGGTTTCGCTCTGTTACAAGCAGGAAACTTCCTTGGTATTTTTGATGAAAGGCATAATTACAATATTTTAGATTAGCCTATAGGTACAAGAGTTTTTGTGGTATAACACTTTTTAATTTGTATGTGTAACGAATATCATCAAGTGTATAACAATAGACACAACTGGGAGGTCTGAGTTGAATGCTGGGAAGGCTGGAGGCCCCAGTATATTTAAGTAATACACTTATCAGTCCCTTCCCCGGTATAACTTTCAATCTAAGGTTCCTGCCATGCACATAGTAAGGTCAATTTCATTAGGAGTCAGTTAACCTGCCTTTATGTTTTTGCAATGTATGAATAGAAAACCAACACATGTATGAAAGGAACATACATACAGTAGCTGTATCTAAATGTAGATATCAGCCTGACTAACATTGGTAGTAATGATTGTACCTCTCATTCAACTTTTTTCCACTAAAAATTCAAATTTTATTGTTAAAAAAAACCCCCTCAAATTATTCAAGTTTTTTGGATTCAGACTAATAAATAATCCTCTTAGTGCAGTTTTAGCAAGAAGTACCATCTGGATTTGAGATTTTTGTTGTGGGTTTGCTAAAATTTCAAGAATCTTAAGTACTGAACCATGCAGTACTTACTAAATCATTTTGAATAATTTAGAATGATACTGCCTGGTGAAATTTCAAGTTTAGACATAACTGAGCAAACACTTATGAAAAATAACCATATTCAGTTAAAATTTGTTATTATGGAAAATGCACTGCAATTTATAATAATTTAAATCCAAAATATATTATACAGGTCAATACTACCCAAAATAATTGGATCTAATTTAAATCAATGCAAATCAGAAGACAGCGACCATGAAATTGTTAATGTTGGCCTTTAGGACTTGCCATGTGGACTATTTTGGAAGCCAGCAAGTTTTGCAAATGGGGTTAAACATGTCAACCTATATATGCCTTAGGTTCACTACTCTTTAGAACTGGTGATGCTCGTGGTAGTAAATATTTTATTGCTGCCAGAGGGTTGTAGAACACAGTGTAAATCTACAACCAGAGTAACAAAGAAAAAGTCAAACAAAGAACAATGAGAAATACGAGTATGCATAAACTGTTTGCTGTGTATGTTTATGTCTTTCTAGCAAATTCAAACCCTTTTGATTTAGGACGTCTTAGTTCCCTATAGGATACTATAAAGATTTTCTTTTGTTATAGCATCCGAGATAATGATAATTCAACATATTATTTGTAGTTATCATAAGAAGCACTTAAGTGATTTATTTCTCACTTGATACAAACATGAAAAATGTGGATGGATTCCTAGAGGTCTCCAGAGAGCTGGTTCACCTGGTTGAAATGCAAGGGAGAGAATTCCTGAGAATTATTTTGAACAAAATATTCAGTGTCCACAAAAGATAACGATTTCATAGTAGAAAGGAATGTATTTGCAGCCATTCTATATGTGTTTCCATAGATAATGAGATCTCTCACCAACTCTATAATGTGGTGTACACATCTCGTAATTCTATAAGCAAATATCTGAAAAGACACAGAGTATTATATATAAAATACACTTAGAAATGTATTCTGCAGCTTTGTTTTTTTTAATTAGATAAATTAGATTATTATATAAACTATTTATGAAGATTTTAAAAAAAAAATCCAGGTGATTCATCTGGGATCTTTGCTGATCCTATTGGACCTTTTTTAACCATTCAGACTTTTAGAGGTTTTCAGATATTTTTTCTCTAGTACTTGTTTGAAAAACTCAAATTTATAGTGATATTCTTTGTTTTCCAGAATCATTCAGCACTTTTTTTCCATTCATACTTTTTATATTTGGATTTTATCATGTCATTTATCATGTCATTCATGGTTTTAGAGAAATAGAGTTTAATTGAGTTCAAAAAGCTCTAATACCACTAAAATTAGACCTTTAATAAATGGGCTGTCACGTACGGCTCCCTCAATTCAGAGCAAGTGGCAAGCTCCCGGTCACGGCTCAATCTTCCATCTGTAGCAGCCACCTTTGGCCTCGGGAGGAGCCTCAACTACTCAGATGCCGCCAAGTCTTAAATTGAGAGGAGCAAAGCAAGTGTTCTGAATGAGAACCCCCTGGGAGAGGGGGTACAGTCAAGAGCGCGGCAGAGCGCTCCTGCTCCCATCGTGAATAAACCAAGATGGTGGTGCCCATGGTCACTGCATTGGTTTTGGGCGCTGGCATATTGACATCAGAGCACAAACACGTGACGCCACAATGCCTTGTTTTGTCGCCAAATTCGAAATAAAAGGACGCTCAGGAAGCCGGGTCAATGCACGACTATAGGATTTGTTTCAAGTATTCCTGGGTATTCCTAATTTCGTGTTTATGGTATTCGTGGACTTTTGTCCCTGCCTTAACCATGACTTGCTTATTATCTGCCTGCCATCTGACCTACTGCCAGGATTTGACTACGCTTTGTTCCTGAACCCTTGTCTGTACTGCAAACTTTTACCAAAATATTCCTCCTAAGTCAGGACTTCCCCCCGCTGGGAGCCGTAGGGCCCCGTGATGGATGTCACATGCACAGCACATAAAACCCGGAAGTGCACACCACATGTGCAATAGGAGACACTCCACCAGCCCACTAGACCCCCAGGGTAAATCTTTACATGGGCCTTAAGTAGTCAGCTATAACAATGACAGTATATTACATGTCTCACACACATGCTTACTGGAATAGGAAGGACATAGCCCTTGGTAAATATTTTTCAAAAACATGTTCCGCAATACCCTTGGTTTCGGAGAAATGCTAAATTTGTTCTTCATGGGAAAGCGTTATATTATTTTGTACATATTTGTTATGTCATGGAATCACAAAGGAAAAATCACTCTTAAATATGAACTGTCTGTAGCATAGTTACCTATACTATATTATACTGAACTTCTAATCCTAGTCTATTCTCCAATGTCTGAAATATTACTTTAAAATCCTGTGTTTATGCAACATTCTCAGAACTAAACTCTTCCTCATTTATCAACTTCTCAAATGTCTTCATATATTTGTATATATTTGATTTCCATTTCCTACAGGTTTAGATGTATTATGCTTACCCTGACCTTTAGATACAGCATCTGAACAATATGTCTCCTTTCTATATGTATTGGTCTTACCTTCAGTTACACCCCCTTATTCTTCAGCAAAATCCTTCAAGTTTTTTTCCTCTTAGAAAAAACTCCATTATCTAGAAAAATTGCATTCCTACTTTTGCATACCTGGAGCTTTTCGGCAATTGTCTATTATTACCTCTTCCTCTAGGACTGCCTATCTACTTTTTTGGCTACACCAAGCACCATGAATACAGTGCTAGCACTACCCTTTTTCTGCATGAACATGCGCCCTTTTGGCTGAAAAGAACAAGTTCTGGCACTTTTATTTATGTAGTTCACAACTCAGCAGGAGGTGGCAGGAGGCAATGGAATGCTGAAAAGTGCAGCAGATATCACAACCAAAATCTTTCACACGCCTTATAAAATTTATATAAGAGGAATGATGCATTCAGAAGTATTAATAGGAAAGCAACTGATTTAAAGCCCTCAGTGATACAAAATCCTCCAAGCTGTCCAAGGATCCTTATTACCACATGTAAAGTATAGAGTCAGTTTTTTTTATCAACATTATAAATTCCAGACTTTTTTTTCTGTACAGCTGTAAAAGTAGAGTAACTATGTAGCCTGGTGAACATACCTTAGTCATGAATGATTCACTGTAGTAGTTGTAAAAGTCTTAACAACTGGGATGGTAGCATAAGGATTCATAAAACCTGTTGGTCACTGCTGCTGATCGGTTCATAAAGTTTGATAGATTATTCCCACTGAGGAAACATCATTCCAAGAATTTCCTCTTTCAGGAAAACAGATTTACTGGGGAACACCCTGACTAACCTACTAAATTAAAACAATATTAGGGCAAGCCATAATTGGAACAAAATTGTGTATTGTACAATTTGAAGTCCTGAAGCTGTAAGTTTCTCCTGCATTTGCATCCAATTCTAGCATTTAAATCCCAGATACAGCACATGATTTATGAGACTGAAAAGTTTAGATTGGTGCCCCAATGTGCATCTGTGCACTTCCATCAACAGAGCATAATTAGGAACAGATTGAGAATTATTTTGTGGTTAAATAAGGCAAGGGGGATGGCGTAAAGTGTTTGATTAATACAGTGTCACAAATTTTCTGAAATTACTGGTGGGTAATTTTTCTTTTTTACTGTAATATGCAGAAACATTTGTGTGCCGTGAACCTCAGTCCTGGAAAATGTATGCAAGATCAACAAATGTGCATCATTTGAGAACTTCCAATGCCAGGTTATTTGATGCTCAATGCTAAATCATAGACACGTGGTGAAAATGTAGTAATTTTAATTGCATGCAATATTCCTTACCTTTTGTTCAAAAATTTTAAATATGAACTGTATTAATTAGAGCAATTATTTCCTTTTGGATTAGTTAAATGAAAATGACCTCACAGATAAATGTGAAACTAGACTCATTTTCGTTGCCATCTGGCTTTAAACATAATGATGAATGCTTTTCGTTTCCTGCTTAGAAATGTGCGATTTAGAAATGATGAAGTTGAAATGTGTTACGCGTTCTTGAAAATGATTGGGCATAAATAGCTAAATATAAGTAAATAATGAGGGGGTGGTCCTGATATCTGGCAAAATAAATAATTGCCCCAGGCACCCAAATGTGATGGAGGCAAAATGGGTTTTGCAGAACACTGGGAAACCAATAAAGAGAAGAATTTAGGGGCACATTTACTAAGCTCGAGTGAAGGATTCGAATTAAAAAAACTTCGAATTTCGAAGTGTTTTTTGGGCTACTTCGACCATCGAATGGGCTACTTCGACCTTTCGACTACGGCTACGAATCGAACGATTCGAACTAAAAATCGTTGGACTATTCGACCATTCGATAGTCGAAGTACTGCCTCTTTAAAAAAAACTTCGACCCCCTACTTCGGCAGCTAAAAGCTACCGAAGTCAATGTTAGCCTATGGGGAAGGTCCCCATAGGCTTGCCTAAGTTTTTTTGATCGAAGGATATTCCTTCGATCGTTGTATTAAAATCCTTCAAATCGTTCGATTCGAAGGATTTAATCGTTCGATCGAAGGAATAATCCTTCGATCGTTCAATCGTAGGATTTGCGCTAAATCCTTCGACTTCGATATTCGAAGTCGAAGGATTTTAGTTCCTAGTCGAATATCGAGGGTTAATTAACCCTCGATATTCGACCCTTAATACATCTGCCCCTTAGTGTTTAACATCTAGGGTTAGTGTTAGCCAGGGAGCAAAATGCCATTGCAAACTGTCTCAAGATGAAGGTTGAATTTACAAATACCAAGTTCTTAGATGTTCTTCTAGAACCATTGTACCTGCTGGAGAACTCTGACCCCTAACTTTTCATGGAAATGAAGACTGCCTGCTTATCATGGAAGTTGAAGTTCTTAACAACAGAGGGATGCCAATTTAAAATCTAGGGTTTGAGAAAGGCACGTATTTAGTTTCAGAGACATTTTGAAGTTGTCCCTGGATCACCATCCCAACATCATATGGAATTTTATTTATGCAGCCACATTTTAATATAAAGAAGAAACACATCAAGTATTTTCAAATAGTTCTATCAAGGCTAACAAGAATTAGCACTTTTTTTTTTTACAAAGCCTTCATCAGATATTTACTAAAGGACATTTCATGATATTGAAGACAGAGAAGGTAGCCTATGTTGTGGTCAAATAATATAATGCCTGGGTTTTGATTGCTTACAACCTATGATCCTCTCCATCTCTATGTATAGTGTAACAATATAAGGAAAATATATATCCAAGGCCTGTTTATTATGGGGGGCTTCAGTAACTCTTCAACCAACTGTGGTTTAGCAGGGGGCTTCCGGTGCTATAGACTGGTACCATAAATGATTGATGTCCGGGAGCAAACTTATTGAGAATATATTTTCTGTACCTGGCTAGTGCTCTACCAATCAATATTCCTTTACAGAAATAACAGCCCAGTTGACTCAACACTGTTCAACATGGAATTCACTTTCCCCATAAGTAGTAATGAGTGAATCTTCCCTGCTCCACTTCACAACAAAAATTCATGAAACTGCTAAAAAAATTGTGAAACGCGTTAAAGTCTATGGGCAATTTTTTTGTCACAAAACTTTTTTGTAGCAAAATATATGGTAGTATGTGGGTGACTTTTTTTTGTTGCGCCAACTGTTTTGTAGCAAAATATATTAACGTTTTTTCTCACTCTAAATCCATTGAATTGAATGGGTGTTTTTTCTTGGATTTTTTTCTCTGCAAATGTGTTTTCGGTGCAAATATTTGCTGCAGTTTTGTGGGAAAAAAATCTGCCAACAGTGAAATGTGGAATTTCCCTGCAAATCCATGCGTGCCAAAAAAAATTGTCTCATCACTAATCATAAGCAAATGAGGTACACTTGAACTCTATCCCTGGGCAGAACATGAATTCTATGCAATTTGTAATGGTTTTCCCGTTGGGATAGCAAAACAAATGTGTTGTGTTCTCATATGCAAGCATGCCCTGTTCTTAAAACTTTCTTTGGGCAGGCAGAGAGTTCAGGGCTCCTCCTGATATGTGCCTGACAGTGGTAGATGTTTAAAACAAAGGAGCAATGTCTATCTATCTATCTATCTATCTATCTATCTATCATCTATCTATGTCTGTCTATCATCTATCCTCCATCAATCCATCCATCGATCCATCTATGTCTGTCTATCATCCATCCATCTATCTACTATCTACTATCTATCTATCTATCTATCTATCTATTTATCTATCTATCTATCTATCATCTATCTATCTATCTATCTATCTATCTATCTATCTATCTATCTATCTATCTATCTATCTATCTATCTATCTTGATTACCCATTATCTATCTATCTATCTATCCATCTATCTATCTATCTATCTATCTATCTATCTATCATCTATCTATCTATCTATCTATCTATCTATCTATCTATCTATCTATCTATCTATCTATCTATCTATCTATCTATTATCTATCTATCTATCTATCTATCTAATCTATCTATCTATCTATCTATCTATCTATCTATCTATCTATCATCTATCTATCTATCTATCTATCTATCTATCTATTATCTATCTATCTATCTATCTATCTATCTATCTATCTATCTATCTATCTATCATCTATCTGTCTTATCTATCTATTAACACTGCTATGTTCTGTATTGCTTGTTTTCTTATTTGCTCATCTGTTGATTTTACTTGAAGTGAAATGTTTTGTCACTTCAGTAAGCTGAATAAAAATGAGATGTGTCTTATTATTCATAATAATAATAATAATAATAATAGTAATAATAATAATAATAATAATAATAATAATAATAATAATAATAATAATAATAATAAGTTAATCCAGATTTTCCTTACCTATGCAATTCCATATATTTTTATCTTCAAGGGAATTACATCTTCAAACCTATTGCCAAGCCTCAAACCACTTGAGGATGATAATTTTCACTCTGGTACTTTTACAGGTTACCATCTACCTTAACAATAATGGATGTCAGGTACTATCTTGGCTAGACAGGATTAAGCTATCACCCACCCACTGTGTGTTAATTTATTGCTTCGACATTTTCATATCTAATTCATTTTCACCCACTCTGCTGCTGTTTTACTAGGTTCTCTTCTCTTCTTGTCTCGGTATCATTTGAACCTAGGATACCTTCCCCTAGAAAAAAATGCTTTCTTCTCATGGTATAGTTCACGTATATAATCCTTGGAGAATGCAGCTGTTCTGTCCCAGTGGAAAACGAGAATAGAATACAATCTCACTGCACAAATATATCTAAGCAATATGCTAAGGTGTGACACAAGAGCCAAAATATTGGCTTTTTAGTAAACAACAAAGTAAATTGTGATGCTGTTTCAGATCCCTGGGCTAGACGTCTTTAGGTAATAGTGTTATTTCCGCAAGAATTTCAGGGTCACAGCTGCTTAGAATATACATCAAAAATCTTTTCCCTAGTTTTGTTTAGTGATTATGGAGGACCTGCTGAAAAGGTGTTTATTTCTGTGTGTAAATTGGATGCAGTGTTTTTTTTTTTTTCAAACTTTAGCCGCAGGCTCAGTTGGATATGTTGTCGAAGTAGACACAAAAGATGTGGGAAGAAAAATCAGGAGGAGAAAACATGTCTGTATTTTGTCAGTTCATGCTACTCAAAATGCCACTTGGTCTTAAAAATGTCGCTTAACTCTTCCTGCTACCTTGATAAAGGTAAGACATCAAATTAAATATAAGACGGAAGCAATAGAATGAATTTAAACACATTTATTCACCGAGGGAAAAAATGTCATTGAGTAATACGTTGTTCCAACTAAATGGCAAATAAAAAAAGATTAAAACATAAAAACAGGATTTATGTTTTTTTGTCATTTAATCCTTTTCTCCTGCATTAGTGATGTTTAAGGCAGAGACTTTAGTCCATGATTTTTACAATGGTATAAAATACCGTGGCCTTTTTTTTCCTTATTGAAATCCATAAAGAACTAATTTAATCATAACCTTTCTTTTTAAACTTTGTGTTTTATATAGTGTCTATTTGAGAACTACTGAAAATATTAAGTCACTTTTATATCACCTGAGCTTGCAGCTATTGGCTTAAAATAATAACTGGGAACAATATGGTAATTATTCCAAAGTCTGCATTTTTATTCTATAGCCTTGGAATATAAATCCTTGTTCTTAATTGATATAGTAATAGTCATATGTACAGAAATATTATTCTGCAGCAAAGCTGAAGCTCTATTCTGGAGTGCAAGAACCAGCAACCACAGGTGCTGATAGTGGGGTAGTGTTAAAGTCCCGGCTCCTGTTTTTGTACATTACACCCTGCCCCAGCATCAATACAATTTGCCATTTTATATGAATTTCTAGAATAAACTAGAATATCTTAAAAGGTTACTGTGATGGGAAAAAACACATTAGTTAATAATGCTGCTCCAGTAGAATTCTGCACTGAAATCCATTTCTCAATATGACATGGGGCTAGACATATTGTCGGTTTCCCAGTTGCCCCCAGTCATGTGATTTGTGCTCTGATAAACTTCAGTCACTCTTTACTGCTGTACTGCAAGTTGGAGTGATATCACCCCCCCCCAGCAGCCTAACAACAGAACAATGGGAAGGTAACCAGATAGCAGCTCCCTAACACAAGATAACAACTGCCTGGTAGATATAAGAACAGCACTCAATAGTAAAATCCAGGTCACACTGTGACACATTCAGTTACATTGAGTAGGAGAAACAACAGCCTGCCAGAAAGCAGTTCCATCCTTAAGTACTGGCTCTTTCTGAAAGCACATGACCAAAATGAAAAAAATCTAAAAATCAGTAAACTATGCTTAATTCCCTAAAAAAACACGAAAAAACATGGAATGACATTTAATATTGTAGAGTGAATTATTTGCAGTGTAAACAGTGTAATATAGAAATAAAAACTATATCATAAAAATCATGACAGAATTCCTTTAGAATTAAAACTAAACTTAAAAGGAAAAATAGATCCCCCATTTCGACACGAGTCAGTTGGGGTTACTGTATGTGTAAAAAGTGTATAAAAAGGTCCAGAGATAAATATAATTGTTTCTTCCTTACACATGAAAATAGCTGCTTGTGATCACAAAATGTAATATAAGGTGTCAGATATTATTTTAAGTTAATGCTCAGTTTACTTTATAAACAGGCATTTGCTGCTGTATTGAACATGGATCTAGGTATTATTACTAGAGATGAGCAAACTTTTTTGTCTGGTACACTTTTGCGGTTGGCAATTTTTTTTTGAAAATCCACGCTAGATTTTTGCTGTGCTTTTTATCAGTAGAGAATAAAAAATGGATTTTAGAACCTTAAACAATACCAAAAATGCTGCAATTATCGAATTGACCCCTTACCTTCAACACCAACTAATTGGGAGCCCTCCCCCTGTCTGTCTAAGAAGAGTTCGCTCATTTGTCATCATAGGAATCTTTCTTTCCTATGAAGAACTGTTGTAGTATAGCAGTACGGAGTTTTTCTAGCAGAACAATGTATACGCTATTGCAGAGCCAGAAAACTCCTTAACTGGAATGTCATTTTACCTTTTCATTGACTCCGATGCAGTTGATAAAATTTCAATAAGACACTGCGTTTTTGGTTAATTTTTCCAGTTTCACTAATTTTGGGTGGAGAAGTGGGACAATTCTGCTCATGCTACACCACTAATTCTTATTTACTGTATGGGTAAGGCAACACGAGGAGATTCGGGGAGATTTTGTTGCCTGGCGACTAATCGCCTCGTCTTTTGATCAACTATCTCCCCGAACTGCCTTGCCGCTTGTGCATTATCACAGGAGACTTTTCATTGTAGCCTATGGGGAAAAACGCTGAGGCAGTTCGGGGAGATAGTCGCTTAAAAGACGAGGCGATTAGTCGCCAGGCGACAAAATCTCACCGAATCTCCTCGTGTGGACTAGCCCTTAATCTGAAGAAAGAAAGTGCAAAGCAGATAATATGACAAGATTAGATGCAAAGCAGATGATAAGTATAAATACATCTAGTTAAAGGGGATGTGCAACCAAAAACTGTACAAAAACTGCACAAAAAAGAAAATTCTAAGCAAATTTGCAGTATTGGGCGGGCATAGGTGGATGGTGGAGTGCTTAGCTCCCACGCAGTCCCAACGTAGATAGGCAGGTCTTGCACGGGGGTAACTGCTTGGAAGGGAGGGAGCGGGCGGGTTGTGTACTCCAGGCATATGGAGGGGTAAAAATTTAATTCCACAACAAATAATGATGTCTTTTTGAGACCCCACCGTCACACCTTTTGCTCAACTTGTTTTAAACTACATGTCATTTTTATGGAAACGGTCCAGCACTGCCGACAGATTGGTTGGCTAGTGGGTGTGTGTTTCAGTGAGCGTGTTTTATAGAATTACAGCAGTAAAAGTTACGTTTTAATTATACTTTGTTACTTTTTTCAGTGTTACCACTTCCTGAACTAGCTTACTTAGTGGCAAATGAAAGGTCACCTACTGCCTATTGGTGTCCTGCTATTCGCCACAATTTTTTGATTTTGATCACACTTGTGTGTTTGAAGCTTGCAGTGAGGTGGAACACATGTACTGAATTGAGCTCAATTTTTTCCTTGTTCAAATTTGCAGTATGCATTATTTAAAAATGTTCAATGGTTGCAGAGTTATTTTAAATTATAGTATATAAAAATATATTATGCTCCTCCAGCCAAAACTCAATTTCCCACAATGCCTTGCTTGTTTTGTGAATGACAGGCCTGCAAAGAGGGAGAATATAACAGAAGTTTTCAAGACATTGTGGGAACTGAAGTGGTGGTGGTTGCCAGAGAGTTGCTTCTATAGTTTCAGTTGCAATCTCTTTACAAATAATTACGTTCTCTTTCCTAATGCAAACAAAACAATATAATTTTGGGTGGACATACCCTTTAATCCTACACATAATTAATTTTCTTTTAAAAAGAGCTCTACAAACATCTGTATCTTTTGTTTTGTGTCATATCCATCACCAATGAACAATTTAGAATTCAGCAACCAAAGGAAAGATTTCCAGAATTATGTAAAAAATGTTTAATTTGTGTTTTCAGTGCATGTGCTGATGAATTCTCTCCTGGCACTTCAGGTTATGTTGCTTAGAATGAACAGAATGTAAAAAAAAAAGAGAGCATGGAATGACCCCAGACTAGACTTGCAAAGCGGAGAAATTGTACAGGAAACTGAATAATTGAAAACTGTACTTGCAATGTGTTCCGCAAATTTGGGCAGAGCACTTGCTTGTGCATCAAGAGCTTCATAGACTACATCTACGGCAATGGCAAACCACCATTGGGAATATAAACTGAGAACAGAAAAATGAGCATTTAATGGCCTACCATTATTGTGGAGAGAACAATGACAGGCCGTGAACCTCAAGTACAATTCTGATCCTTTTGTTGTAACTGAAATAATAGTTTTTTGATATCATGGCTCTATTATTAAGCAGAGAATGTCTGGGCAGATATTAGCTATGTAAAGATTTTAAAATAAAGAAGCCTATTCAGCTTGGTCTCTTAGTGTTGCAGAATTATAATGGTTACAATTTGCCTGATAAAGTGTGGATTGGATTGTTTGCTTTGCTGCTGCTATGAACCATTTAATCTTTTTTTGTTCACCTTATTAAACATTTTAGTACTAACCTGTTCAACTCCACAGAAGCATTAAATAGCTTTAAGGCAAAATCATCATATTCGGTGCCTTGGAAGGTACAGGCACAGAGGTGCCAGCTGATTAACCCTTCTACAGTGTGATCAAATTTGCAGGGGTTTTGTTTTTCTGTGTAAAATGTTTCTTAAAATCAGTAAACTATGCTAAATTCCGTAGATGCCCTTAAATACAAAATGCACCAGTATTATTCCATATTACATTTATTGTTCCATGCTACTGCAGGTATAACAATCATATGAATATGCAGTGGGGCAAATTGGGGGAAAATGGGCAGGAAAAAAAATGTTGTATTAAGTACATTATTTCTTTTAATGGACATTAGGGGGGTTATTTACTAAACCTCAATTTTTTCTATTCGAGGGAAAACTAAAAATTTTCATGGAAAAAAAACTCAATTTTTTTTAGATTTATTATACCCCTAGGGGCCAATTCATCAAGGGTCGAATTTTGAGGGGTTAAATCCCTCGAAATTCGACTGGGGAATAGAATCGAATAGACAATTCGGGCGAATTTACGCGCTGGCGAATAGTCGAATTGGCGAATATTTGCCAGGCGAATAGGCGCTCGATCGAATATTCGCTCGAAGGATTTTCATTCGATCGAGTGCCTTTTTATTCTATCAAAAACTTGGAAAACAAGCCTATGGGACTTTCCCATAGGCTTTTAAAGCAATTCGGTAGGTTTTAGGTGGCGAAGTAGGCAGTCGAAGTATTTTTAAAAGAGACAGTACTTCGACTATCGAATGGGCGAATAGTCGCAACGTTTTTGCGCTCGATCCAGTTCTTCGACTATCGAATGGCGAATAGTCGCAGCGTTTTTGCGCTCAATCTATTCGAATCATTCTACTCAGGCGAATTTACGCCAATTCGATAGTCGAGGAGCACAAAAAACTACTCGAAATTCGAAGTTTTTTTACTTTGAATCCTTCACTCGAAGTTAATGAATCGGCCCCTTAAAGTTGCTAAAAGCCGAAATCCAAAAATCTGCTATCTCAAACCTGCCGAGGTCATGTAGAAGTCTATGGCAGATGTCCCTTTACAATTTAATGATATAGTGATCTGCGCTAGGTTTGGTCCAATAATCCATAAAAATTTGCTGCTGTAACCGAAAAAATCTAGCGATTTGGGCATCAAATACAAAAATGTGTACGAGTCTGCTTTTTGCTCGAATTTAGTCTTTTCCTGACATGACTTTTTCGAGTTAATTTATTGATAAATAGGATAAAATCATGGATAGGAGTTTGGTTGAGCTTGGATTAATAAAAAGATAAGATAAATTCAAGTTTTAGTAAATAACCCCCTAAATGTGACGAACTTGGAAAATAGAATGTCCATAAAAAGACTGCTGTTTTTATAGGAAACACCTTCACTTAAATGCTTTAAACAATATTAAAGTATGCCTATGAAGATTCTCATTTATCCAGGTCATGATATATACAGTATCTAGTAGAATTAAGACAGTTGAACTGAAGAAGCCACTCAGATGAGTGGTTAAACATTTTGAAGGAAAAAAAACCTCTAAATGCCAAGTTTCCTTTGACCTAATTTACTAGATACAATATTAAAGTATCCTTGACCGAGTGTACACTAGTGGACGATAAAAATAAGCCACAATAAAAGCCTAAAGGTACAGCAAGTCTAGAAACCCATATCAACTAATTAGTTGTTTGTTTATAGGCAAGTGGCCAGTAAATGCTACATAGGTGGATTATAATGAAGATTTGTGAAGGTTTAATGGACATGATCTGGGTTATATTATTATTTACCTTTCAGCACTAAACCAAAAACACTGCAAAGCACTAGAGATAGGCCTTTAGTAATGTTTTAATTGGGATTTCCCAACCCACACCAGCCCTTTCTCCAGGGGACTTCCCAAACCACACCTGGCCCAACGCTGACGTGGACCTAACTATCTCTGCCTGCCTGCCCTCTTTAGTGACATCAGACATAAGGCATGATTTACTTTCAGTGGGGCAGAAGTAATGATGCCCTCTGCATCTCATAATAAAAGTATGATACTAGGTGCAGTCACTCCCTGCCCTAAATACCTGCCGTAGGTAGGACCCCATTTCCCCCTGTGCCCTCTGTTTCTTTAACTGGCAAGTCTGAATGATGTGCAAGTTAGGGGCCTCTCCACACATGCCTCTCACCAATACAACTGAAATCCAGGCAGCAGTCAGGGCAGGCAGCAATCAGCGTAGTCAGAATCAAAGCAGAAGAGTCAGGAACTGGGAATCAAGTCAGAATAGGAATTTACACCAATGAAGTCTAAAAGTAAGACCTAAATTTAGGCATTGAACACAGTTATAGGAGTCCTTTTATTTTAAATTTTCACACCAAACCAGGATCACGTTATGCGGCGTGCTAACATGATGTTGCCTGTATGGGCGATGCCATTTTTGATTAGTAACAGTGTACTCTTGACATAAGCACTGTATTCATGGAGGTAGTGGTAGGTTCTATATGCTGAAACATAGTGCAAAGACCCAAAACAATGCAGAAAGAGCAGACATAGTTTGCAAAGAGCAAAATAATTACCCCTAGGTAATTCCCAAAGGAGGAGTAAAGGCACCACATAATTGCATTTGATTGGGTATTGTTTATGTGAAAACTTCTTCCTTTTCCCAACTCCCACTATAATGTTCTCCATACCTTAAGGTCCAACTTCTCCTTCCTGAGGCTCCCTACCTTAGGTTCTTACTTAAATTGCCTAGGTCTATCCTGCAGCATTCAGCCCCATCCTATATTGGAGGCCAAAAAGGAAGACTATTGCTTCAATTCTCTTTTTTATACCAAGGATAGCATCAGCATAGCACCCCTGAACAAATAGGAACACATTCTTACCCCAGGAAGTTTGTTACTTTAGACAATAAGGAAAGATAACTCTTTCACATATAAATATACTAAACATTATTGTAAAGTTACCCTACCTCTTTCATGCTTAACACTACTAATGGTGCAGCATGGGAACAAGTACTATATTGTTGAGTCACTTTAGCACAATAGAGGTGTTGTGTCACTTCAAAATCCTGATTGTATCTTTAAGGGATCAAAAATTTCGAATCCGCAATCCTGTGACTTGGTATGACCTGGTGTGAGAAGGTCTGGAGCTTTGTGTTCCGCAGTGGAACACGCACTTAATAGCAACCAGTGCCATCTTGGATAGGCAGAGAGAGGAGTTCTGAAGTAGAGCATCTACAGAGCCCACAACTACATTTGCGCTAAGCTAATTTACACAGAGGGAAGGCACATTATTCTGCTATAAAGAGAACCGGAGCGCAGGATCTGGTGAGTGCTATTTTGGGGCACGTGTGCTAAAAAGAGAGTGGTGGGGGACACCCATACATACCCTTTTTGCCCTTCAAACTATTTTACATGTCCCCTGTGTATAATATCAATTAAGACTCTGCTTAAAAAGGAGTATCTTTCACTTCAATCTCCAAATATACGGCTTTGGAGACCTTTTGGATATTGACTGGTTTTGGAGACCTATAAAGACTAAATCTTTGATTGGAGATTGGGAAGATAATTTAGAGACAATATATTCTAAAGGGAAGTTTACAAGGAATTTTTCATTACTGTGAATTACAATAAGTGACCATTTATTTTATTTATTTTGTACTGATTAATTTGGGGTCCTGGCCGACCAGATTTTTATTTTGATTATGATTTTTTAAGGGTTAATAAAATTATTTCATATCAAGTTGGTTTTTAATTACATCTTTTAAATAAATTTTTATATTTATTGGTATCCTCAAAAGGACCTTGGGGATTAAAGGCGTGTTAGGAGCCAGTTGGAGGAAAAATGTCACATTACCCTATGTCTTTTTCCTGTATAACTGAAACTATCCAGTTTTTCTGATGCCTGGGATAATGATGCAACTTAATTTACAGCACAAGATCTATGGCGTATTCTATGTTGCAGCAACAGTAGAGCAATTTGCCTGTAATGTGTGTGTGATAAAATACATTACCTGCATATCACAAAGGGCAACTTATCATAAAACGTGATAAGAGGACAACTGCTTACTTGTTCCCATAAATCAACTGCCTTTTCTTGACCCTCTCTCTCCCTGCCTCTTATGTCAAGGCCCATACATTTTGAATGTTGGCCTTTAAAAGTCTGTACTAAAACATGCTGTTATTTTAACACACAAACACTAGGGATGTCGCGGACTGTTCGCCGGCGAACTTGTTCGCGCGAACATCGACCGTTCGCGTCCGCCGAATGTTCGCGAACGTAACGCAACGTTCGCCAATTTGGGTTCGCCTTAGCTGGCGCTTTTTTTTGCCATTTCTCCCCCAGACCAGCAGATACATGGCAGCCAATCAGGAAGCTCTCCCTCCTGGACCACCCGCACACCCCCTGGACCACTCCCCTTCCATATATAAACTGAAGCCCTGCAGCGTTTTTTCATTCTGCCTGTGTGTGCTTGGAAGAGCTAGTGTAGGGAGAGAGCTGTTGAGTGATTTGAGGGACAGTTGATAGTAACTTTGCTGGCTAGTAATCTACTTGATACTGCTCTGTATTGTAGGGACAGAACTCTGCAGGGATTTGAGGAACATTTTAGGTTAGGTAGCTTTGCTGCTGGCTAGTAATCTACCTTCTACTGCAGTGCTCTGTATGTAGCTGCTGTGGGCAGCTGTCTGTCCTGCTGCTGATCTCTCATCTGCATCTGTTCTTCAAACCACTGCCACCTAGCTGTGTGAGCTTTTTCACATTCTGTCTAAATATCAATAATAATACCGTCTCCAGAAACACCACCTGAGTGACGTAGTGTGATTTCTGCCCTTTACAGCACAAAACGCAGCGCTGTGTCAACAATGGATTTTTTAGAAACATATTTGCCCTTGATCCCCCTCTGGCATGCCACTGTCCAGGTCGTTGCACCCTTTAAACAACTTTAAAATCATTTTTCTGGCCAGAAATGTCTTTTCTAGCTTTTAAAATTCGCCTTCCCATTGAAGTCTATGGGGTTCGCAACGTTCGCGAACCGTTCGCATTTTTGTCCGGACGTTCGCGAATATGTCCGCGAACATTTTTTCCGACGTTCGCTACATCCCTAACAAACACACACACATGGTCTCTCTCACACATTCCAAGTACAAATGGTAGATAGGGCAATGTTAGCTCGAAACATAACTCTACTTTGATGAAATGAGTGATTTTCTCATAGTTAAAGTTGCCAATCTGTTAGCAAACTTTATGTCCTGTATTAAAAAAAAAAATCTAAAATAATAAATGTATGTTACATAAAGTATCCCAAACCCAGAACAAACTCATGCTTCTGCCTATAACAGCCACCTTTCACTTTTGGAGGATCCCTCTTCTACTTGCATGCCACCAGGTCTTATAGTGAGAGGACCAAGGAGAGAGTTCTGAGCAGACAAGGGAACCAAACATGTGCAGGAAGAATGGGGAACAAGGAACATGGTTGAGGGACAGTCTGGGTTGATACCAATCAGACAGAGCAGAACTAAATCAGGAGTCAGGGACGTACTCAGGGTCACAGGCCTGGGTAAATAAACAGAAAGAGGTCGGTACAGGCAGCAAAACAGGAATGGTCAGAAGACAGGTAAGGGTCAGGAAAACAAGATCAGACACAGAGCACACCTAAGAACTATTAAACATACTGTAGACCTATGTTGGGCAATGTGAATAGGGATGTGTCATCTTTAAGTATTTGAAATTTGCAGCAAGCGCAATGACATCAGATGCATCCTCGTCAAATGCGAATCAACACGCAACAGAAGAGGAAGTGGTGGGCGTCCTTGCCACACCACATCATCAGGTATTCTCACACAATACAACTCTTATGTGCATGATTAAACATGGTTGGTTGAATATTATTGAATTTTCCACCCTTTTCCACTCCATAAGAAGGAAAATATAGTGTGGCAAAAAATCCTAGAATTAAGTTATGTCTGTTCCAGAACACTTTATGATTATGGGCAGATGTGGAGAATAGCAGCGGATGTCTAATATAAGTAGTTATAAAACAACTGGACTTGCTGAGTAATTATTGAAGACGTTTCACTACTCATCCGAGCAGCTTCTTCAGTTCAACTAACTGGAGTTCAACTGACTGGAGTGGGAAGTTCTCGGCATATAGACTCTTCCACTAATCCAATCACAACAGCACATTGTAACTCTTCAGAGAGGTGACATCTGAAATGAATGAAAATCTTCATAGTCATGTAGCAGGGGATGTGTTCACTTAGGCTGAAATGCAGTGAAAGTTGCTGAAATGAATGAATTGCCGTGGGTTGAGTTAGAAGTGAGCTCTCTGTCCAGGATGTAGGAACCAGGAAGTAGAATAAGAAAGTGGGAGAAGCATCTGAGGCATCTGAGGGAGTAGCGGGGACAAAAAAGAAAATACAATGAGTGGAATACTTTTCTTCATTCCCTTATAGTGGCTAAGGCACAATGAAAAAAGCAGGTTTCTTAAAAGGATCCTGTCATCGGAAAACACGTTTTTTTCATAATAATCAGTTAATAGTGCTACTCCAGCAGAATTCTGCACTGAAATTCATTTCTCAAAAGAGCAAACAGATTTTTTTATATTCAATTTTGAAATCTGACATGGGGCTAGACATTTTGTGAATTTCCCAGCTGCCCCTGGTCATGTGACTTGTGCCTGCACTTTAGGAGAGAAATGCTTTCTGACAGGCTGCTGTTTTTCCTTCTCAATGTAACTGAATGTGTCTCAGTGAGACATGGGTTTTTACTATTGAGTGTTGTTCTTAGATCTACCAGGCAGCTGTTATCTTGTGTTAGTGAGCTGTTATCTGGTTACCTTCCCATTGTTCTTTTGTTTGGGTGCTGGGGGGAAAAGGGAGGGGGTGATATCACTCCAACTTGCAGTACAGCAGTAAAGAGTGATTGAAGTTTATCAGAGCACAAGTCACATGACTTGGGGCAGCTGGGAAATTGACAATATGTCTAGCCCCATGTCAGATTTCAAAATTGAATATAAAAAAATCTGTTTGCACTTTCTTATTCTACTTCCTGGTTCCTACATCCTGGACAGAGCGCTCACTTCTAACTCAACCCACGGCAATTCATTCATTTCAGCAACTTTCACTGCATTTCAGCCTAAGTGAACACATCCCCTGCTACATGACTATGAAGATTTTCATTCATTTCAGATGTCACCTCTCTGAAGAGTTACAATGTGCTGTTGTGATTGGATTAGTGGAAGAGTCTATATGCCGAGAACTTCTCACTCCAGTCAGTTGAACTCCAGTTAGTTGAACTGAAGAAGCTGCTTGGATGAGTAGTGAAACTATTAACTGATTCATTTTGAAAAAAAAAAAAATTTCCCATGACAGTATCCCTTTAAATATTATATTATATTTTTTACTGCCACTCTGTTAATTGAGATCCCAAAAGTAAAATATTTGATTATCTTATAATATGCAGTATATAAAAGCATTTTTTTTAAAAAAAAACATTTTTATAGTTACTTTATCATTTTATGTACCCTTTTTACTCTCAGTACAAAGCATTACACTTACTACAATCTTAACCCATTTTCTCTGAGATGGTAGCTTTTCCTAAGTATCACTTTCTGTTGTGCAATCTGATTGCAGACTATGCAGATGTGAATGTAAATTACCTAATTGTCCCAAATATATTCAACTGGCATTCATGAAGCAACCCATTAGGAAGTGGTAACAATGGCCTAATATCACCTGCTCTGGGGCATGATTAGCTCATTTGTAGAATAACAAACACTACTTTAACTTTTAAAGCAAAAACCCGTCAATGTTTTTTCTACAAACAAAAGGTAAATATGAATATGGCTCATTATTCCATGCTCAGATTTTTGGAAAGGAAAAGTAAATACATGTACTCCTGCGAAATGTACAAAATTGATGTAAACCAGAAAATGTCCATGAAAAAATTGAATCAAGGAAAGTGTAGGGGGCAGCACTGAACAGCCAAATAAAATATCAATTAGAATCTATTTTTAAGCTTAATTTAAAATAAACTATACAATTTTTTTATGCAGTGATTATATATTTGTTCAATTATCAATAGTGATGAGTGAATTTGTGATGTTTCACTTCTCTGAAAAATTAGCAAAACCGAGAAAAGGTGAAAAGTTGAAAAGTTTGCAAAACAAAGTTTTTTTCTTATGCGCACATCAAATTTTTATGAGTCACATTTTTTTTACGTGATTTTTTTTGACACGCAAAACTAAACGGATGGCAAATTTTTGCCACAGTTTCACTAAACTTTTCGCCAAGACAAACTTTTTTGCTCATCACTAATCATCAACCATCAGATCAGGAATCCTACAGGTGTTTAGACATTCAATCTTTGAGGTAGCCTAATGATTTGATTACAAATAAAAAAACAACTGATCAAAATTGATATTTAATATTGTCCAAATATTCCAGGGATTCTATGCACCATCTGCCAAATAAAGAGTTGTATTCCATAGTAGGTTATCCATTTTTTCCTGTGCTTTTGGTTAATATTTATACAATATCAATATTGGTCATATCCAATTTCCTGGAAGCATGAATGCATTTTGCAGAAAGACTTTGATCATTCCATAGCAATTTAATTCAGTGTGGATCAATAACTGATATTCACATATATGTATCGATTGGAATAAGTAATAAATCAGTGCTTACCTTGTAACCAGTAGTTCATTGTTATGTCTATTGAAGTTAGTTGATGGACTTTAAGCTTGTACGCATTTAAAAGGGAACTATTCCAAGATCAGAATGTGTAATATAAACATTATCTCATGGAATTAAAAAAAATCTTAAATCTAATCATTCCACAATTCTGTATAGTATCTGAAATAATCAATCATTCTTTCCAATCTCCTTCTCGGCAATCTGTCATTTATGTACTAATTGACTAGGGATGTTCTAACAAAGACTGTTACACACTTGCTTATATATAGACACTAAGAAGAAAAATGGCGCCTTAACAAAACAAAAACATGCACCAATTATATCCAAATATTGGTCTGAATATTACACTACCATGACTAAATTTTGTACTGAGAATAGGTCAATGGATTAACACTGATTCAAGGGGCTTCCTCATCACCTGAGCCCCAAATACAATATACAATACTCCATGAAAACAACTACTGAGTATAATCTGACCAAATAATAAATAAGGGGCTCCACCAAAAGAACAATTTAAGATGTTTTTGATCCAGATCAAAGACTTTGGGGCAGAATAAATTGCAGCAAATAAATCATAAAAACCATGATTTATATACAAAAGTAACAATTTTTGGGAAAAACATATTCATGGGGGGAAGCTAAAAAATAAAAATTGTGCTGCCTAGAACGGATTTTTAGAGAAAACTTTAAATGTGAATAAAAAGTGTTCATAAATAGTGAAATAGTGAAAATAGTGAAAAAATTTTGCAAAATTACGAAAAAATTGTGAAACAGCTAAAAATTTGTGAAACAAATTGAAGTCGATGGGCGTCAGAATTATTTTCACGTGCAACAATTCTTACAAAAGTGACAATTTTTATATGCACGACAATTTTGTCCAAATGCATTAAACTGAATGGGCGCCCGAATAAATTTGCCACATGCCAGTTTTGCGAAAACATTCGCGGGTGGTGAAACCCGAATCCACAAATCCATGCATGGCGAATGCATTCGCCAATCACTATTCATAAAACTCTGCAAAATGTGAACTCAAAATGAACACATCTGCCCTTTCATGTTTCTTTAACAATGTTGAACTTTTTGTCAGCAATTGTTCTTACTATTTATTTTATTATTATTTAATGGTTTAGCTCAACACCCAAGAACATTAATAAGTAAACATTCCTCAGAAAACCACACATCATTCATTCTATATATCCTAGGGTTGTCTTCTGCTCACTTTTTCTTTTAATATTCCAGGCCAATGCTTTGAATTAGACAATGTAATGAAAAGTGCTAGTTATCAAAATCTAGGTGGATTTCAATCGAAAACAGCATGATTTATGGTTGTTGTTTTGCTGGAAGTATCGCAAGCTCACAGAAGTGAAAGCTTCCAAATAAGCATCTAAGTTTTGTGGAAAATGTAGCTAACAACATGTCTACAAACATATGGCAAGCAGAGTGAATGATGTCTTATTATACAGTATGTGCTCTGACCTGATCCAGTTTGGTTTGCATCTGTTTCCAATATGAAAACCTTTGTTTTAGACTTGTAAACAAGAACAAACACATGACAATTTTTCACACCACTTATTTCAAAAATATGTTGCAAAGTTTGACATCTTGTCACTAGGCAGTATAAAAAAAGAAAATCACATTGTTATATTTATCAAGATTATGGAACGCTAGTTCAGCGTCAACGAGCACACTGAATATTTACTTGATTATTGTTACCTTTTAACAGCATCCATTCTCACATTAGATATTTAGCTATCAAGATATTTATTCATTGAATAAGAAAACAGAGCAGCACACTGTCAGACAGTTATCTGTGTATTAAAAAGACATAAAATAAATGCTACTGGGTTTAACACTGTCTTTCCTCTGCTTCTTATGCCGTCAAAGTTTCCTCGAGAATTATTCTTATATTACAATAGCTTTAATGGATTCCATTTTAGTGTCTCTCTATACAATATATAGGAAAACCTAGGGAGATGTCCCTACTATGTGAAACCTTTCACTAACTATACTTCTATATCTCTATGATTTTTAGAAAAAACGTATTGGAGTGCTACCAAGCGGCATTTCTACCTTCAGAAGGTCCAAGTCTTGGGAAAAAGCTTCTTAAGTGGAAAAGAGACATCAGTTTGAATTATCTGGCACCCTATGCAGCAAATATACCAACTGGCTGTAGTGGTTGTTGAACAATTTCAGCATTATGTGCCATTGATAATTCAAGATTCAAAAAACTTTAACTGCCGAGTTTTAAGTGAAAGCCAATGGGAGGTATATTTTTCAAATCTCAAGTTATTTTAATAATTTGAGTTATTGAGATAGGTTCAAAAGACTAATTGAAAATGAAGAGTACAGGTTTTTAAGTTTTCAAGATTTTTGAATATTCAAGTTTTTCAAGTTTTTTTACTTTTGTAGTAAAAATCATTACACCTGGAATATTACCAAAAAATCACTTGACCCACTTCTCTGTACACAAGCATTGGTGCCAATGGAGATGTGCCTATATCACAAGAAGAAATATTTGATACACTGTACTGTGTGTTTGTTTTGAGGATGGATATCAATGGAATATTTAAGAGAAATCTTGGCAAAAATATGTTCTTGTGCCTTTAGTAAATTGCCAAATATTCACTAGTTAAATTTCACCTGAAGAAAAGAGGTTAATTTTCTCCAAAGAAAAGATAATTTTTACCAGTGCGAAGTTCACCAAAATTTGTCGTACTCTACTTTTAGTAAACTGGCATTGTTATGGAGAATGAAGGGAAGGCCATATCTAGTCCATTATAATCAAATAATTCAAACTTTTAAAAATTATTTACGTTTTCTCTGTAATAATAAAACAGTGCCTTTTACTTTGACTATTTCATGTTTAAATCATTTTTTATGATCTTAATTAATGAAAAATCCCGTATTCAGAAAACCCCAGTTCCTAAGCATTCTGGCAAGAGATCCTATATCTGTGCTCCAAATATGCCCCTAGTCATCATAACGTATATTTAGTATAGGAGAGTTGAACTTTCTATGAACATTTAAACTTGTACTTGTTTCTAATCAACATTTCAATAGTTTCAATAGTCCCTTCCTGCCCCTGAAAAAAAAATAGTTTAAGGGCGTTATTTATTAAACCTCAAATTTTTCTTATCAAACTTTATGGGGCAAAAACTTGAATTTTCTATGCAAAAAAACCCTTGCATTTTCCAAATTTATTATACTCCAATGCTTCAAAAAGCCTGAATCCAAAAACCCACTATCTCAAGGCTGTCAAAATCCTGTTTAAGTCAATGGTAGAGGCACCTATTCTAAATTGAAGTGATTGTGGTCACAGTGTGCTCTGGGTTTAGCTCAGGAAAAAACTAAAAAAATTGAGCTTTAACTTATTAATAGTGATGCTCGCATAAATTTTGACACCGGCGTTAAAGTCAATAGGCATCCGAATAATGTTGACACATGATGGTTTTGACGCAAATGTATTTTCCTGCATGCATCCAAAAAATTTTGATGTCGGCGAAGTTTTGCCGCAGTTTCACGAATTTATTCGCTGGCGGCAAAATGTGGAAATTCACTGTGAATTTCCACCTGGCAAATTTATTCGCCCATCAATACTTATGAATAAATAAAGTAAAATCGGTCATGGGAGTTTGGTCGAGTTTTTTGATTGGGACAATGAGTAGTGCAGTTTTGCTTTGACGAAAAATTTGCGAATTTCCCGCGAAATGGTGAAAAATTAATGAAATGGCGCCGGAATCTCGCTTTTGACACCGGCATCCATTTTTGACGCCGGTGTCTGTTTTTGGGCACCGGCTTCTGTTTTTTTGGTGAATTTTCGTGGCGGTTTAGTGAATTTTTGCAACGGTTTTGTGAATTTATTCGCCGGTGGCGAATCACGGGAATTCGCCGCAATATTCGCCCATCGCTAACAATGAGATAAATCTGTGTTTTTAGTAAATAACCCCTTAAAAGTTTTACTTATAAACAGACAAGTGGCTCTAAAGGTCCTTTATTTAATAAAATAACAAAAAAGGCAATTTAAAAAGTAAAGCAAACAAATTAACAAACCTAGGTTTCTTAATTTTCAAATAAGGTTAATTAGAATGATAAACTGCAACAGTGTACTCAACCCTATATACGATTTTCCAATATTGGGGTACTTCCAAAATGTCAAAGTCAACTTTGTTTGTCAACTTACAGGTAACTGCAAACGTTCTTGTGTCTTTAAAGAACTTTAAAGAGTTAATTGAGCAACAACATACAAACACACACACACACTCATTTAGACTTACACCCCCATACACTCACATAAACTGTATATACCAATATCTATACTTATTGTAGACTTTAACATCACAATGGTCTACGATATTGTGCTTGTCCCAAAAATCATCCTACATACTGTAGGTGCAGTACATATAAAAATATTTTCTAGGCTCACAAGAATTACAACTATAGTCTTTTGCGTGTCAAATACAGTCATCCGGTAACTAATTTATTATGATGCAGTAGCATAATGTGAAACAAGAAGTGTGACCACTTGAAAGACTTTCATATTATATTAATACAGAAATTTTTTTCTTACTGATTTTTAGTCTCTGAGAACATTACCTGTGAGAATAAGGGATTGCTTTGTATGTCTGTGTTTGTGAATAAGGTCCAAATGTTCACATTCCACAAGGGAAAATGTACATGATCTAGTTATGTCAAAAAGAGGTGTTTTCCTTTGCTTGAACGTATTTTCTCTGTTAGTCTGTGCTGGCTTAAAATCCTGACATTGTCATGGTCACTTTTCTGATGAGTTTTCTTTTCAAATAACAAGTGAAATGTTCAGGCTGCCTGCCATGATCGTCTATTCCATTTCTGAAGTTTGTATTTACAAATGTAGAAACCCCCCCTTTGTGTGAGAACAAGGCCCATAACATGTTGCTGTGAACTGGTATAAAATAATGTGTAACCCAGTCTTTTGGCAAAAGCTGCCTTGACAAGCCAGACTCATTTGTTTATCTTCACAGTGAGACAAGACATATCTAGGTAAGTAGCCAAGAATAGGAGGGTATAAATAGAGAACAGGGAAAAAGAGTTTGGCTCCTGTCATATTGATTTTGGCAAAAATACGACATGAGAAATGATGCCTCAAATAAAAATAAAATCAAATAAATATTTCAGCAAAAGGAGCTTTCTATGTTAAAAAAAAACTTCAAAAATAAGTTCTAATTCTTTTGCAAATGTGAAGTCATCAACATATTTAGCTATGTTTGGAAATGTTGTTTTGGGAAACTCTGGCATTATCCATCAGATGTTTCAGCAGTGTAAATAAACATGTCAGCTGCTTTATCATTTATAATGCCAATGTTAGTAACAGTTTGTTTGATTCTAGTATTTGCAGTGGGATAATGTGGCCTTATAAAGTGACAGGAACAATTATAAAGTAATGATGGTGTTTTATCGAAAAGGGTACAATTTGAGGAGTTTGTCAGATCATACAGTTTTTGATTTTGTAACTTAAGCGACCATGTGGCTGATTTATGAATGTTCGATTAAAATTTTTAGTGTGATTAGAATTGTTTGGCCCCAAAACTCAGCCATTCATATTAGAGTATCCAAAAATTTGAATGATCCATATTTATTAAGTGTAAAAGACTGATTAGCATGTTGATGTGGTTCTCATCTGATTCGTCTCTGATTAGATGTGGGTGGGCCCAGATCCAATTGTTTAGTGATTGAGTATTTCAAGAGGTTAACACCTCAGTATTGTTGTCCCAAGAGTTTCAATAGCTATGTGTATTTCTTATTTATTATTAAAAAAAAGCTTGATTTAATCAGATCGGATAAAACCCCTGATAAAATCGAGAGAAAACCTGAATTGTATGTTTTTTTCAGAGTTTTTTTTATTTAATCACTAATTTTTTCTGGCTTTTTCCCGAAAAGCCTGAAAAGGTCGGATTTTTGGGCTAATTACAGTGCAGACCACAGAAACTTCAAAATAGGATATGGACCTCTGCCATTGACACATACACAAACTCAGCAGATTTTCGGATTCAGGCTTTTTGCTGCTTGTGGACTTTGATGAATCCTGAAAAATGAAAGTTAAAAAAAACCTGAAAATTTTGAGTTTTGTCACAAAAAGCCAGACTGAAGTTTAGTAAATAACCTCCTTAAAGGGATACTGTCATGGGAAAAAAAATTTTTTCAAAATGAATCAGTTAATAGTGTTGCTCCAGCAGAATTCTGCACTGAAATCCATTTCTCAAAAGAGCAAACAGATTTTTTTTTATATTCAATTTTGAAATATGACATGGAGCTAGACATATTGTCAATTTCCCAGCTGCCCCAAGTCATGTGACTTGTGCTCTGATAAACTTCAATCACTCTTTACTGCTGTACTGCAAGCTGGAGTGATATCACCCCCTCCCTTTCCCCACCCCCAGCAGCCAAACAAAAGAACAATGGGAAGGTAACCAGATAACAGCTCCCTAACACAAGATACAGCTGCCTGGTAGATCTAAGAACAACACTCAATAGTAAAAACTCATGTCTCACTGAGACACATTCAGTTACATTGAGAAGGAAAAACAGCAGCCTGCCAGAAAGCATTTCTCTCATAAAGTGCAGGCACAAGTCAAATGACCAGGGGCAGCTGGGAAATTGACAATATGTCTAGCCCCATGTCATATTTCAAAATTGAATATAACAAAAATCTGTTTGCTCTTTTGAGAAATGGATTTCAGTGCAGAATTCTGCTGGAGTAGTACTATTAACTGATGCGTTTTGAAAAAAACAAGTTTTCCGGTGACAGGATCCCTTTAATCTTAACAAGGACTCTATAGATATCAACACTTGGAATGGAACCTAGCACACAAACATGCTGTACTGTATATTGGTTAAACGGCCCATTAAATGGAAGACAGGCCGCATTGTAACCAAAGCAGATGTCTGTGTGTGTTTGTGTGTTTTAAGAATAAAAGCCAATAACACCCTTAATATGACATTTAAGTTACACATTTTTATAGATGACACATAAAACTAGAAGCAATTTCAAGTGTTAATCCATTTGGATAAGACATTAAACAACAATGCCAGATCTAATATTAACCCACTGACTATCCCTAAATCACACTTGCTATCCCGCAACATATTAGGAAAATAAACTATACTGTTCATAAAGCTCTTCTCTCCCGAAATCTTTAATTTACAGTGTCATTTATCTAATGATATTCATATTTACAAATTATGCATCACTTTTATTGCTATTCCCATAAATACAGTGCTTTGTAGTCTCTAGGTATTTAAACTGGCACAAAATGTTAAACAGAGCTCTGTTATCTCTAGGCATTTCAACTGGTGCAAAAAAAAAAAATCCCTGGGTCTGCACTTTATGTCTGGGATGTACAAGAAAGCGAGGTTATCTCTGTGATAGGGAATTTGTGAATAGTTTTTGATTATAAAATGCAAATGACCTGTAAAGAAAACAAGTAGCATTTTGTCGTTCTACCTCAAAAAGAAAAAAAAGAAAAGACTAAATAGTGTATTTAATTACTTGAGTGATTTAAAAAAGAAAGTAGTCAGTGTATTGTTACTTTCAATATGTAAACTACAAATTATTAGTGCATGACAATGGCATCAAAGTTCTGTTGCTGGGGTCTACTAATTTTGTATATTTTCCATGCTATTAATGCCTGCTCCATATACCTTTACTAGCTCTTTTTGAAATTAACTTAATGGCACGCTACAGAAATGGACTGCCTACTGAGAATGAAAGCATGCTTGCTAAGATGGGCTAACTTCCTACTGGGAAGCACTGATTTGGCACAAACAGAGAAATGCTTAGCATTAATTTACCTGCGTATCAGATGAATCAAAAGAAATAATTAAATGCAGCTAAAAAATAAAAACATGCAGCGGAAGCAAAGAAAGCAAATATGTTTTGCCAGGGACTATTCAAATGCATTAGAGGATGGAACCGATTTACTTTCAGTACCATTGATCTTTGAATTCCTGGATATAGACATATAGACATGACACTAACGTAGTGACCATGTCATCTAGTAGTAGATGTTAGTGAAGCAAAGGTTTCCTATAATAGTGTAAAACTGGGGAACAAGTGAAGCAAAATCAGTTGATTTGTCAAAGAAAAAAGAGCACTACAGCTAGTATTACTAATTTAATTAATTAAAATGTTGCTTTCCCATCTGTTGCAAGAAGCTCAGATATCCATGCTATGTATTAAAAGAAGTAATTATCCAAGGAGTCACCTCATACAAAACAGACTAAAGTACAAAAAATTGGAATATACATCGAACATAAATATTACATAAATAAATACAGCTGATAACCAAAGCAAGAGTTAAATAGGGCCCTGCTCAATAGATCTTACAATCTAGAAAAAGAAGTTAGTCTGGAAGTGTAACCTTGCCCATCCTTACACCTTTGAGCTACAAGTTGTAGAGATGGGCAAAGTCAGGAGTCAGCAAAGTGTGTGATGTGGAATACAGGCAAGATGAGGGTGAGCTTTATTAAAGAAATATTTTAAAAGAAATCATTTAAAGTCAGATGGAAAGTGGGAGGAAATTCAATAGAAAGGGTGTAGCCCTTGCAAAGTCTTGAATGCATGTAACGAGGAGGTAATGAGTAAGAAGCTGAGGAGTAGATCGGTAGAAGAGTGTGGCAAGTGGTTTTTTTTATACGTTCAGAGTACTGTTCTGATCAGAGCTGTGAACTGTTTTGAATGCCAGGATCATTAGTTTCAATATTATGGACTGGATAGGTAACTGGATAGGTAACTTTCTCCAGAGGGGAAGGTGAATTAACAGAGTTGCAGTTTTCAAAGCAATGAGAAAATCAGAATTATGGTGGCATCTTGGGTGATAATATTTTGAAAATATTCCTTAGGTGAAGTAATTTAGTAATTGATTTTATATGAAGGACAGGACATAAAACTCGATGGAGCCAGGCCTGGGAGGATGGGGTGACATTGGAGTGTTTAACATTGATAAACTTCTGGGATGTTACTGATATTGGTTTGGGGGATGAGAATTATTTCTTAGACATTAATTCCAAGCCCCGAAACACTCAATCAAAGATTGGATGATGTTTTAATGATGTATTTTAGTGTAAAAAAGTGCACATGATGCAATGTGAGTTCTGATCATTATCATATTATATATGGCATCCACCTTTGTGCCCCGTCCATTTCTGGACGTGTATTCATATTTTACAAAGAAGACCCGATTATTTTTGTATTTTAACTTTAGCATTGCAGTGCGTATCACTTACTTAATTACTTTGCTTAGCCAAAAATTTGTGAAACAGCGAAAATTTGCAAAAAATCCATTAAAGTCTTAGGGCATCCAAGTTATTTTGATGAGCGACAAATTCTTTTTTAACATTTTTTTTCATCCTTTGGAGTCTGTGGGCATCATTTTCACAGTCTAAACTCTCACTACTCACCATTGCAGCTCTTTTTCTATTTTTTTACAACAATCAAGGGCGTCTACCATGGTGGCTTAATAGCACTTTTTAGCAGCATATTTATGATCGAGAGCTGCTGTATATTCTGTATTGAAAGTACATCTCACAAAGATGAGTTCAATTTCCTTCTGATTATTCAAACAGTTTGAACCGTTTGTCAGTGAGAGTGATCAAGAAAAAAAATACTGTATAATCAAAAACAATAAAGGAAAATAATTGTTAATTTTTCAACATTTTCGACTCAGAATCCCAAGGGACTGTATAGAATAACCAGGCCATTAAAATTGACTATTTTATTACATCTTTTCAGCAAAGAGTAATTGTCGCTGTGTCCAAAATATGCATTGGACAATTTACAAGCTGTGGATGATTAACTTCAGTATAAGGGTCAACTTACACTCATATTGAACAGATAGCAACCTCTTACATGTTTAATTTACCACTGTCTTGTGTTGGCCCCAATAAGTCAAAGATATAAATAATACCTTAAAAGGTGATACAAAACAAAGCAATGGAAAGGAAAATGTAGATTTTGTTTTCTATTAGGAAATATTGATGGGAAATTACAGATTTTAATAGGGTTGCCTCTTAACAGTTAAATAAGTTGAGAAGGGTAATTGTTTTTCAAGTGTTTGATATTGATATTCAGAGGAATAAATTGCTGATATAGAATTCATAAATTGTAACTTCTGTAAGTGAGTTGAAGTTCTAGCACTTGACTAATGGCTTTCTCCTGTTGTAAAACTGCCCACATATAGTATGTTATAAATGTTTCATATCATTAGATTAGTTCTCATAGATGCACCAGTGCAGCCACTAGTAAAACACACAGCTTTAATTTTATCAACAAGGCTATATAATAACATTCATTGGAAGGGGCAATCAATATCAATGTGGTCTGCATCGTGTTTGAATTGAGATACATCTATATATTTTGTTGTATTATTTTTATTAAACATAGTGTTCAAAGCAGAAATGCTGCCTTTTTTATGCCTGAAATCTATAAGAGGAGATTAGTGTGAATGAAACATGATTCCCTTTAAAAATAAATATAAGCTCCTTATCATATCAATAAAGGCATTTTTTGAGACTACTGGAAATGATAAATCATCTGAATGTTTTTGGAGTTCAGAGGTACAGAAGATCCTAGTCAACAATTGTCTTCTCCCCAAGCACTCAAATACCACACACGTGTACCCGCGTTTGTTAAAGTCATGCACAGATTTATTGGTGTGCTATTGCTTATTTAGAATGCTTTAACTAACTTTCACTAACTTTCACACTGATGCACTTATGTACCAGTGGCCTAAAGACGATCTAGGATGTGCCGGCCAAAGGTTATAGATACTACCTGTCCCTCCAAATTTTTAGTTATGAAACGGCGGGGTGATTGTGACGTGGCAGGGTTGGATCATGGGGATGGGACTATGACCTGGCTATCAACAATTGGTGAATCGCTGCATCAGTCAAGGGGAGTCCTGACTAGTTTTCTTATTTGAAAAACTGGGCAGGCAGCTGCAATCTGGGCAGCCCTTCTGAAAGCCAGGCTGTCCAGGCCAAAACTGGACAGGTTGCAACCCTAGAGCAGAGGCTGTGAAGGCCCAGCCTAAACCAATTCTTGGAAATATAAATGCCATTTATGAATGCAGCCATTAGTGAAATGGTGCTAAAATGGACACATGTGTTCTCATTATTCATTGAAGGTACATGCATCCAATCACATTACTTGCACTTCCATATAGCTGCAGCAAGCACCATTGCATTTGTCCTGCTTCTTCTATTTTATCATAATCAAGTGCACCATTGATGCTGAGGAACCCTGAAGATACTGCCATAATGTTTTGTTAATTCCAGGATTACCAGTGTGTGTTGCATCAATAGGCACAGCAGATTTGCTCCCAAACAATTATGCACTAAGGTTTTTTTTATTAAAGTCCGAATGCCAAAAACTCAAAAAAATTAGAATTTTTTGTGATTTACTATACCCCGAGGATGGAAAAAGTCTGAATCCAAAAATCCAGCATCTCAGATGCCGAGATTGTATATAAGTCAATGGGAGAAGTCCCGAAGATATTTTGATCTGCACTGGGTTTCATGCAAAAATCCAAAGATTTTGTGGTTTTCAGGCAAAAATAAAAAAAAATATCTGTACCGGTACAATTTTTTCGAAAATGTATTGATGAATAAGGGGAAATAACCATCGGGCACAATGGTGGTATATGCAACTATTGGCCACAATGACGATGGAATTATAGGGAAAAAATGGTGCACGGAGGGTAAAGATCATAGCAATTTACATCCGGAAATTGCACTTAGTACACTGCATTGTATTTCTAAATGACCCTTAATAATTACATGGCTAATACAGAAATGTTTTTTTTAATTATCTATAACTGTTTTATGAGATAAGGAAACTCTGCCCCTGATAGACCTCAAAGAAATTCCAAAATCCATTGTCACATGGTAACTTTTGAGATGCATATCTGCAGTGAAAAACATTCTTCCATAATAATAAAAAAAGGAATTTAGCAGCTACATTTTCCTGGAATACATTTTCATAATATATTCTGCTGGCAGTCTTCAATATTGGATAATTATTATTAATTATTATGTAAAGATCAATCTCATGACAAAGTCCATTATTGGCAAAAATGTTTATAAGAATTCTAATAAAGCTGTTGTCAATTTTGCATGCAAGTTAATGTGTCAGTGTCCAATTATGCAGTGTGAAATATTGCATTTATAATGTGGACTGTCAGTCTGAGGGTCTTGTAACACAAGAATATTAACTATTAAACCTGTATTAAAATATCATTTCAAAGGAATTTGCTTAATGAGCAGAGTATTAAACTTTGCACTGGCATGATACTTGGTTAATACAGCTTAGCAGCAATATGTGTCAAAGAAATAAATGGTAAAAGAATTTCAATGGAAGATGAAAAATCAATACAGCTATGAGTAAAGAGAATGAAATATAGATACATTGTAATGTATGCTGAAATCCATTCATATTCAAAAATAAACCAACTTATCGCTGCAGTCTATTAACCTTTCTATTGACTCATTAATATCTTATATTGGGGTAAGATAGAAAACACTACAATTTATCATGACTGTTTAGGCCTATGGTACAGCCAAGGCTGCCATTGAGGGGTATGAGGGTACTACAGTTAGGGGCCCCATGGCAGAAAAGTCCCTGAGATAGAAAGCCACAGTTGAAGGGGTTTCAAATGAGGGGAGGGATCATGTTTGGTTTGGAGGGTTATGGGCAGGTTTTTGGCATTACTGGGGTGTGATGAAGGTGGATCATGGATGTGGGCATGCAAGTGAGGGGCATTTTTTAATGGAGCACCATGTTACTTGTTGGCAGGGCCCACCGTTAAAGGAGTCCAGGTGACCAGTGGGCTAATAATTGGGAACACCTAGGGGAAGGGCCCTGCTAACTAAGCAGCCTTGGAACAGCAGGTGCTTTGAGCAGGGAAGAGCATTTCTACCATCATGAATCTCCTTAAGAGCAAGGTGGTGCTCAAAATGTTCATTGCAGTTATGTCTACTACATTATAGGGGAACCATTGTTGATGTAGTAAATGGTGGTCATTCAGAAATACCAAAGCAAGCATCTTCCATAAGCTTGTGCCATTTCTTTTAATGTGAAGCAAGAGCAGTGTGGCAGTCAACACTGAGTATGCCATAATCTATAGACACTTAAACCTATTTATCAGGCATTTATTACTCTTACATTGTTTGCTATAACTATTTAAGATGTAGCAGATATTATTATTCTTTCATGGAATCTTATTTAGGATAGAACTGCAAAATATTTTTAGCTATGTCTCTAAAATACCAAAACCTCAACTGTAAGCATCAACCATGCAGTATATTGAATCAACTCATACTATGTATATACTATACTATATATACTATGGGCCCAGGCATCATTTGCACTTTAAGTCACATACATGGAAATCCAGAAGATCAAAAGTGTACTGGTCTCAAGAGGATATATTGTCTCCAAGACCTTTAAAAACCCTAACTGTTAATCCTGTAATTGACAACATAAAAATTAGTGTTACCATTTACAGTTATATGTAAGTAAGTAAGTAAGGCTCTACACATGCAGGCCTGACATACTGCTGTCAGAATTTGCATTAATCATGAAAGTTCTGTATGTTGTACTCTGCATGAAGAAGAAATTTAGACCTATAAGATTTGTAGGTGAAAGAGTACATCAGGGATACAAATTTACAACTGTGCCGGTACATCTTTTATACCTAGGGGGTTATTTACTAAAACTGAATTTTATGTCATCTTTCTATTAAACCAAGCTTGACCAAACTCCCATCCACGATTTTAACTTACGGTGGCCATAGACATTACAATATTTCCTGGAAAACATCTTTCCAGGAAAGATCGTTAGTTTCAATACACACCTATAGAGCTGAATCATCAGATATACAGGTAGAAACAATAGAATTCTACCTGTATCTGACAATTCTTCACTAACAATGGGCAATGTTGGGTGCCTTCAAATGCGCCAAATCAAAATTTTCCAGCTGGCCCAACCGATATCCAAGTCATCTCTCGATATGGGTTGGCTTGTCTCCCGAGATACACGCACCAATTATTGTACGAAATTTGTTTCATACAATACTATTGATACATCTGTGGCCTTATTTATTTATCAGTAAAATAACTCAAAAAATTTGGTGCAGGAAAAAATCGAATGAAAAGTCAAATGGTACAAATTTTTTGGATTGGACACCTGAATCGGTTGATTTTTTTGGGTAATCTCCTGAAAACACAGATTTTTTTTGGAATATCAGACGAAACCCATCAAACTCTTTTAAATTTAACATGACCTCTGCAGGTTTGAGATGGAGGATTCAAACTTTTAGCAGCTTCAGCGTATAATAAATCTCAAAATAATTCAAGATTCTTTTTCCACAAAAAAATTGGTGAAACATAGAGAAATATTTTACTCATTCATATATCTGGCCAATCAGCCCATTGAATGGACATATAACATATGAGGAACCATACTTGATATGACCATTTATCTATTGCTGCAGCTCTTCTTCACTTCCTCATCTGCCAATGTACCCCAGGTTAGTCAAAATGGTTCATTACCAGATAAAAGTTTTAAACCTTCCTGATAGAAATCACTCAGGATTGTTGGTCTATCATACACATGTGTATGGTCAGCACTACTCACTTTAACAACATCAAAGGGGACTTTGGGGGTCAATGGATGAGGCACCTATCTCAACAACTGTGAGGACTCAGCGTGCATGAGCGCGCACACCAAGACGGACGCGGGCGCAAAAACGCCCGCTAACGTGAATGTGCGTGGCGTGATGATGCAGGACGCAGGCGTCATTATGTTTGGCGCCAAAATACCCCTTTAAAAGGACGCTCAAGGAAAGGCTCTGTGCTAATTTAACCTGCTCCTGAACGTTTGGAAACTTTAACTCTTGATTCTGGTTTTTGACTCGGCTTTGGATATCGACTTTCTACTGAACTCCGTCTGCATTTGACCCCAGCCTGTTTATCCGTTACGACTGAACTCTGCCTGCATTTGACCTCGGCCTGCTTCCCAATTACGATTGAACTCCGCCTGCACCGACCCGGCCTGCCCCTCGACTATTCTTCTGCCTACTCCATCTGATTACGGTTGTCTGCTATATCTTGTGTCACTCCTGCTGGACCTCGTCTCCTCACATCTGGACTCTGGACAGGTGAGGCCTGACAACAACCAAAAGTCAAAGAGGAATATCCACCCCTAATCAGGCACTATGTTAAAGTGTGGCATGGAGTGGTTATAGGCCAGTAGGCCAATAGTACAAAGATGTAAATGAGTAACTAGATACATGGACATCCGATCAGCAACTAGGGAGATAAAGAAGTGTAGAGATTTAAAGCCATAGGGACATACGAAACCCATGGATCCCTACAAAGCAAAAAAAAAAATGATTTATCCTTTCCCTGTAATAATAAAACAGTTCTTTTTACTTGATGGTAACTAAGCTAGACAAAAATCAGCATTGGTGGCAAAACAATCCTATTGGGTTTGTTAATGTTTAAAGGTTTTCATTAGCCTTAAGGAATGATGCACCAAATTATAGAATGACTTCTTATCCCCCAGATCCAAAGCATTTCAGATAATAGACCCCATACATGTTTTTATTTTAAACAAACAAAAAAATCATATTATTGCAGCACTTACAACTGTAATTTCAATTTATTAGAAAAGCATTTCAATTATGGTTAACTGTTTCAATGGCAAGGATTATTTGAATGTATCATGCGTCTTTCTTTGAGATTAATGGCTTGATTCAAGGCTCTGGTGCTACGCATCGCATTGAGAAAGGTTAATTCTGAATTAGATATAAGAAGGGAACACCATGGGTCCTGTCATGCTGGCATAGTGTGATATGTACTTCAATACTGCACAGCAGGAAATCTTGTTATATTTTTATATGTTAGTAGACGTCTATTTAGAATTGATCAAACCTCTCCTACTGAAACATATATGCCAACACCTTCACAACACACTATAAACTAGGCTCTCAGAAAACAATAATGATGCTTATCAGTCACTAGCCTTGAGTTTGCTTGTGAAAAACCTCCAGCTAGCATGCTATTGGAGCTCTTAAAACATAGATCTTTTTGCTGTACTGATAATTCACTCACAGCTTGAGATTGATGACTATGTGAAGTCCATAAAAGATGTTACCACTATATTTTCTTCTTATGATTTATTTTATCATGTTGTCAAGGGTTGTGGAAAACAAGAAACAAATCAATGAATGTCATGCTTAAATATTAAAGAAGGCTGTAACACACATTTTTATTCAAATGCTTTATTCAATCTTGTAACTTAGAAGAGTGATAGCAAGACGCCCCCTTTATTTGATTTCGTTTGAAAAATTAATTCTGTCGAAATGCTGAACTGGGATTGACCAAAGGTATCCAGTCATATCTGTATATGCGACATTCCACTGCTTGGTTTCTCAGCAGCAGGCAAAATAGAAAGATATTCAAACTCAATTAAATACAAACTTTAAGATATCAAATATGAATTATAGCGAAATATGTCATATCACTTATATTTCAGCACAGTCTTATTTTGGTGCCATGTGAAAATATTATCATAAAATGTAACATAATTTATTTTATTTATTCATTTTTTGAATTTTACCCAGAGGTGGTTACAGAATATTTATTTATTTAGTTATACAATTAAACAATTCTTTATTGGTGCATTACTAAAAATGTTGGTCTTTTTTTAAAATTGTCTTAATATTGTTTAACTGTATTTCTTCTTGAAAGTCTTGTACATACAAATATAAAAATAAAATAATACCCCAGAAGCAATGCTTCCCTAAAGGAACAGTGGTGTAATTCAATGTTAGTCAATTTAATACAGGTATGGGACCTGTTATCCAGAATGCTCGGGACCTGGGGTTTACTGGAAAACCATGTAAACATTAAATAACCCCAATAGGCTGATTTTGTCTCCAATAAGGATTAATTATATCTTAGTTGGGATCAAGTACAAGGTACTGCTTTATCATTATGGAGAAAAAGGAAATAGTTTTTAACAATTTGGATTATTTGGTTAAAATGGAGTCTATGGGAGAAGGCCATCCCGTAATTTGGAGCTTTCTGGATAATGGGTTTCCATATAATATTTCCCATATTGTAACTGTGATTATCATATTGTTATAATTGTATGCATTTTATGAATGGAGAAGGATTCTGCAGTAATTTGTCAATGCATCAGAAATATAATTTCTCATGTCCCTCTAAGTTGTAGTGTAGATGGCAAACTTAGCCTTCAGTCACCCATCTCATTCCAGCTGTGTTTTTTTCAAATTCCTAGCACTCACTCTGTGTTCATGTTATGACCTGTACATACCTGTTGTGCTTTCTGCATAAATGCATACATGTAGCAGTCTCTTTACACAGTCTGTCCCTACTAGGACTAATTATTATTAACTGGTGAAACTCTTTATACACCATAATTTCCCTCAATATATTATAGGGAACCAGGTGTTAGATGAGTCCAGTTAGAAGGAGCTTTTAACTTCTTTTAACTTCTACTTTTTGCAAGACAATAGGTCATGTTTTTTGCTGATTAGTGATGGCCGAATATCTCCCGTTTCGCCGAAAAATGTGCGAAAAATCGTGGAAACAGAAAGTTCACGAACAATTCATGAAATTCAGCCTTTTTCACTAAAAAAATGTGTGAAACATTCGCGAAATTCGGACATTTTCATGCAAAATCGAAGAAAAAAATCAAGCATTTCGAAAGTTTTCACGAAAAACTCATGAAAATCGGAAATTGCCGCAGGCAAATTCTCACCGGTGAATTTTCGCAAGAGATTCTAGAATTTATTCGCCCATCACTATTGCTGATAGATCTGTTTTTGGAAGTAATTGTTACTTGAAGTTCATAAACCTGACTGTTTTGCCAACCTGCCTGTCCCTTCTCAACCTGCCAGATAGGGCCAGATTTAAGAATGGGTTCAAAAATCATGAAAGAGTTCTTAAACTCTCACATAGTTTCTTCCTTTGAATACCTCAGCTTCCTGCCCAGCGGGTTTTCAAAACAAATAACAATTTTGGCACCTAAAACCTGCTGAGCTTTTTCTTGTAGTTTTCAGGGAAAACCAAAGTATTAAAAGGAAGAAATCACTTTAGGAACTTTCACATGGTTTTGGGACACGAATGCTTGAGCCACAAGGCTCAGTTATTGCAGTTACAGTTGTGCTTCTCACCTTAATACAGTAAGGGCTTTGCCAATTCTGCTGAAATGTACATTATAGTTGTGATTTTTTTGGACAGTCACCCACCATGTAGAAAAAAAATCACTTCAAAAGTGGCAGAGATTTCCACAGAGGACTTGGGGAAGATTCACTATCGGGCGAATTTTCGCCAGTATCAGCTTTGCACACCTTGCACCACTTCGCCAGCCACAAATGCACGACTATGTCAATTCACTAATATGCAAAGTTTTGTCCTGGGCACCGAACGATGGCGACTTTTCGATAGCGTTACTTCAGCAGTTCGAGCATTGCATAGCAAAGATGTGCTAGCGTTCATTTGTGCCTACCGAAAATTCACTAGTGATATTGCGCTTAAGTCAATTTGCATAGGGCGGGTAATTTAAAGTTGTATGGAGGTCTTTATTACAAATATTGGTGCAAATGCTTGAAGCTACCAAGTGACTTTTTATTAAAAATGTCCAGGGAACCTTAATAACGACCAGTGAATTTATATAATGCCCTATACATGAGCCCACTGTAAAATGAATGTTCCATATGTTATGAAATGTCTGGAGTAAACCGGTTACCCAAAAAAGTTTGTTAGGACTTTTGCAGGTAATTACACTTAAAAAAAGAAAAATTCTCCAGCATTTTTTGAACTTTGATGCATTTTCGGCACACAGGATATAATGTAAGTGACAGAAGATTGAGGAAGATCTAGCTTCTTTTAAGCACTTCTGGCAAATCTGGCAAAAGAGGTAACGTTCAGTAAAATCTGTACTTTACTGAATTTGCGGAGTAACGACCTTTCACCAGATCGAAAAGACATCTGCCGATAGAGTGCAAGCGAATGCTAGAGATGGCCTCTTTCACTAGCGAATGGACACCTGCGCCTGTTATTGAATTGATTATGTCCCTACGGATGGTAATGCCGGCGGATTGTGAATCTGCCCCATGGAATTAACTAGGAATGAAGCCAGCATGCTCAGAGGAGGTGGAGTCACAATTGTGTAAATGTTCATAGCGGCCTAGGTCCAAACCTCCTAAAGGATCATGACATGGGATGTGGCCATAAGCAACCAAGGCACTTTGACCTTATAATGAAGACACAGTAGATCAAATGAAGACACAGAAGACCATTATAGAGGTAATTTTATCCATAAATATATTCAAATACCAACATATGAACAACTATAAAAATTATGTCAGCTGCTGAACATGTCAGCAGCCACAGAAGCCGTATGAAAATTGAATATTTATGTATGTCATACAGATAACCCAGAGGATAACCCATAGATTAGCCAAACGGAGCAAATTACAGAATAAACACAAGGAAGCAACTGAGGGGAGGGTGAGAGGGAAGCTGTTTTTGCCTGTGCTCAGCAGTGAAATGTAACTTGTACATGACTGAGAAGGGGGGAAGACACACTTATTAACTTACCATTCATCCATGATACCTCAGTGTTGCAACCATAAACATTAAAACAGCTTCTCTGCCAATAAAACAAACAAAAAACAAAACTTTGTTTGATAATAATGGTTGCAGCTTCTTTATTAATCATTACATGCTTAAATATTATACCACCATGAATATTTAATAAAGCCTCAATATTTTATAACATAAGATAACATTCATAACATGCCTTACTTGTTTTTTAAACCTAATTATTCCTGACCCTATCCTAATTCCCTTGGACCCTCATGCCTTGTTTACCCATCAGCTGCAATACACAGATTCAATGGTCATTACCCTTCTGCCATCAGAGGACCCCATGGCCAAGCTGGTCTGTTACACACTGTCCATCAACATAGTTCCACTCTTCTCCCATTTCCCACGACCACTGCCAATTACTGGTGGTAACGCCCCACCCACATCCCCTAGTAAGCCAAGAAGATTTTTCATACCCCTTACTAATCCATACCTCTAACAATCCCAAAACCAGGGTGGGCCTGCTTCAGATGTGTGCTGCTGCTCCCTGTTGTCGTTGTTAGGAAAAGGATGTACCCCTTCTCATCTTAATATCTTATACCCCAGTAGTGACAACACCGTCCTTTCCTCACCTTGCCGTGTCCAGTAAACGTCCTCTTCCAGTAATGCCCTCCTTCCGCCCATATAGGCTCCATATAGGCTCCAACATTAATTTCTACCAATTGAATTATAAACATATAGTCAATGGGTTGATTCAGCAGAGTGGCCCTTCATGCCTCCACCTTCAGGTTACGCGTTGGTCTCATTTTTGAATTTACAAAACAGCAATAACAGTAATTTTTCAATGTCTTTCTGTCAATGTGTTGAGCCAAACACAAAACATTTCATTGAAACATACTGATTAGCGAGCTCATGTACACAGTCCAGTATTAGGCAGTTCCATTTATGTATTCACATCATACACAGTTGAGAGAGAGTAAAAATGCAAGCAGAACTGAAATATGAGCACATTTTAGCATATACAGTATATAATATTTTAAAAATATTTTTAAGCTTTTTTACCCCTACCAAGGACTATGTTTTCAGGTCTCTTCCCATTGAGCTCACATGTACAGTTTCCTTTTCATAATGATCTTTACAACTATTATTTACAGAATCATAGCAGCGAATTATGTTTATTTTTAGCTCTTATTCTCTCTTATGTCACTTAAAAGCTAAAAACATGCTGATTTATTCTGCCAATGCACTGCGAGCTTGGTGCTTGTAGAAACTGAGGATATTATGTTATTTTAAGTTTATTAGATCTGCAGTGAAAGAGGAAACTTAACAATGAGCATCATGTAAAGTTAAGAATTTATAGGCTGAGCTCTCTGGTGTTACATATCCTGGAGGAAAAAAAGTGTTAAGAAAACAAATTACAGCCCTGGATGTAAGGATTCTGACACAGTGTCTGACAATTTTGACCTCCTCGTTTGACCTTCGGCAATATGTTTCCACAGGTAATTCCATAACTCTACAGCCAACTTTTAAAGACTTCCTGTTTGACAGGCAGAAGAGAGGAAGTTCCTCATCGCTATGGAGCTCAGCCATTAACAAAATAAAACATTAGCTTACTGGAACCTGTATAATTTATAATACATTTCATCACCTAGGTCTGGATTCATGATGGAATTCTCTGCTGCTGATAACTGTGATTTTTGTTTTTTAGCGTGGCGGTGTTGAAGTCAGGGCAATGTGATGTACTCTCTCTCTGTTGTTCTTGGAATGAGTGCTGGTGTGTGCTGTGATACTGATGAATGACCAACTCTGGCAGATTCATAATCCACAACCTGGTGCAGCTGTAGAGGAAACTAATGGCAAGCATGGGCCCCAGAGGCCCCAGAGCAAATACCTGTCTCCTCCATCACAAATTGACGGTATTAAAAAAGTTGACTCTTTGCATCCTGCCAATCTAATTTTGGTGCCCCTGCAGCCATCTAAGTATCAATGGCACATAGGTCACCAAATGTAGCCTGTGGGATAGAGCTGGGAGCATCTGTCATTCAGGCATGATGCTTTCTATTCAGTCTGGCAGAGAGGGGACATTACTGGGCATTCATTCCCTTTGGCTGGTAACTACAGGATGGTGAAGCCCCATGCTGATTTTTTTTTTCAGAAAGCTTAAATTTTCTTTCCTTCCTCTGCTTAGCATATGGTTTCACTTTTCTCCTTCTTCCCGGGGAACCAGGACAGTTGAGGTTTAAACTGCTTTTAATTGTTCCCTTTCTGAAAGGTTGCACACAAGAAAGAAAGTCCAAAAATAACATCAGTGTGATAAGTCATTAGTCATTTTTCACTGTACATATGTTAAC